>NC_091447.1:65024379-65326046 GCF_964237555.1 Oryctolagus cuniculus | reverse complement strand
GCAACTGGCAAATGACCAGAGCAGTCTGTACGCTGCAGGTCGGGGGACTTTCTGCACGCTGTGATTGGCGGAGGAGCCTCTGAATATTCACGAGGGGGCAGGGCCTCAGGAGACAGTAGCTCCTCTTAATTCCTGTCCAAAGCCCGGGCACCCGAAGAGAGAGGGCGCTCCACATGGCAGCCACGTTTTACCACCACTGGCCAGTGCCTATGGACCTGAAGGCACAGCAAGACTCGGGGCGCTGCCGCTGGTGGCTCCCGGCCCTGGTGCTGGCGCTGCTGGTGGTGGTGGTGGGTCTCTCGGTCGCTCTGGGCATCTTCACCCACAAAGCCCACAGCCCGGCCTGTCTGGAGGGGCTCCGGGCAGAGCAGGAGTGTCACAGCGCCACCAGTGTCCTGCAGCGCCAGCTGGGCCGGGCCCAGGAGGGCCTGAGGCAGACTGAGACCCAGGCCGCCAGCTGCAACCGCACGGTGGTAAGGAGGCACCATGACACCCGCTAGGGGGAGGCTTGAAACTCCCACTGTGGGGGTGGGGGGAGGCCTTGAAACTGCCCGGGGGTTGCCTCCGTGTATGTGGGACTTTTTTTTTTTTTTTTAAGATTTATTTATTTATTTGAAAGGCAGAGAAGGAGAAATCTTCCATCCGCTGGTTCACTCCACACATGGCCACAAGGGCCGGAGTTGGGACATTCCAAAGCCAGGAGCCAGGAGCTCCATCCGGGTCTCCCATGCGGGTGCCCCTGTTATGCCCGCAGTCCGTGGTCCCCCGAAAATCACACCACCAGAGACCGAACTTGAAGCCAAATAGCAGGGTCGTGTTTTTTTGTTTTGTTTTGTTTTTGTTTGTTTGTTTTTGACAGAGTGGACAGTGAGAGAGACAGAGAGAAAGGTCTTCCTTTGCCGTTGGTTCACCCTCCAATGGCTGCCGCGGCCGGTGCGCTGCGGCCGGCGCACCGCGCTGATCCGATGGCAGGAGCCAGGTGCTTCTCCTGGTCTCCCATGGGGTGCAGGGCCCAAGCACCTGGGCCATCCTCCACTGCACTCCCTGGCCACAGCAGAGGGCTGGCCTGGAAGAGGGGCAACCGGGACAGAATCCGGCGCCCCGACCGGGACTAGAACCCGGTGTGCCGGCGCCGCAAGGGGGAGGGTTAGTCTAGTGAGCCGCGGCGCCGGCCCCGCAGGGTCGTTTTTATTGCGAGTTCGAACCCGGGCCTCTCGGGTGCCTCCAGGAGAGGATGCACCCGAGAGGCCCCAGCCTCATTCTTACAAAGCTTTTATTACCATGTCCAAGCAGGCTTTAAGGGAATGCTATAGATCACGTTGACACTTCTGATAAATCCCATGGCTGCCTACTGGGGTCGTTATCTAAAGCGTTGACCCTTATAGGCATAGGTAATTACCTCACATTCCTGGACCTGGGTCAGGGTAGGGGCACATCTGGCCAGATGGAGGGAAGGGGAGTATACGATAGCGAGTGCCAGGAACGGCCAGTGGTTTGGGTCATTCAACAATCAACTTAATATGGTTGCTGGATTACTTAGCTCCACATCTACAGAATACATATTATAAAGTCAACGCCATCTAGCATTGCTTACTATTGCTAACAGTTGCTTGACAGGCTAATGTGGTTACACTTTAGGTAACGGATAATAAGGGCGTAGTGAAAGCTGGTTGTGGGGGTGGCTTCTCACAGCCTCGGACCCAGCACCAGCCCCAATCCGGAAATTTCTAGCAGGGTTTGAGTACAGACAGCCCCCTAAATCCGCTACACGGGAGACCTCAAAACTCGCATTGTGGGGGTCGCACCCTGATGGGGGGCCCTGGGAGGGGCGCGACACTGGTTTCCAGGTTGCAGTCGGAGGTGCAGGGAGGGGGCCAGCGCGCAGCCCTGAGCCTGCTGTCTGCCCCAGGCGAACCTGACGGCCTTGTTGGAGGCGGCCAAGGTTAAGGACCTGCAGAAGCAGGTGGAGATGGAGGAGTTGCAAGGTGAGAAATGCGGGGGGGGGCGCCCAGGGCTGGGGGCGAGGGCGGGGCCGTGTCCTGGCTGGGGGCGGGGCGCCGCCAGGTGGAGACACGCCCCCCAGTCCTGTCCTCCCCGCCCCCCCTCCCAGGCGAGATCCTGCAATTGAACGTGAAGCTGCAGGACTCCTGGGCGCAGGTGGAGCGCCTGAGGTCAGAGCCCCTCCCCCATCACCCAAGGCCACGCCCACCGCCCTTCCCCCCAAACCCAGGACACCCCCCTTGGCTCCCCACTGTCCCGAGGGAGAAGCCTGGGTGGTCCCGCATAGCCTTCTCCCCACCACGCCCCGGCCGCTGCCCTCTCCATGGCTCCGGCGGGGGCTGGGGTGACGGACCCTCCCCGGGGGCTTGGGCGGGGCCAGCAGCCTGAGCCGCCCCTCTTCTCAGGAAGGAGAACAGCGCCCTGAGGGACCAGCACAGCGCGGCCCAAGCTGGGGCCGCCTCCAGCGGCGGGGCGGCCACTCCTCTCCTCTTGGGCCTGGGCCTGGCCGCCGCGCTGCTCGGAACTCCAGGGGGCAGCTGGTGAGGAGGGGGCGCCCCGGGAGGTGGGGCCTGGGGTGCCTGGATCTGGAAACTGGGCTGCGGGCCGAGGCGGGGATCGGGGGCGTGGCTAGCGAAGGGCGTGGCTCGGCGGAGGCGTGGTTAGTGGAGGGCGGGGCTTAGTAGAGAGGTTAGATGGGGCGAGGCTGCTGTGGGCGTGGCCCAGTGGGGCGTGGTTTGCAGAGGGCCTGGCTTTTGCAGATCTTATGGGGCGGGGCGTTTGTAGGGGGCGGGGCTCCGGAGGGGCGTGGCCTCCTCTCTACCCAGAGTCCCTCTTATAGTCTCAGCCCGCAGGTGCTCCTGGCTGGTACCAGTGGCTGCTGACGCCTTGGGAGGGGACCGCGGGGGCGGCACGGCTGCAGAAGGTGGAGGGGGGCGGGAGTAGCAGCAGTGCGGGCGGGGGGACTCCGTGCTGCCTCCTCCACTCCACCCTCCACACTGGGTGGGGCCCTCTCCTCTCCCCTGGGCCTGCAGGGGGGCAGGGCACCTGCTTTTTGCTGTAACGGTTTCTGTCGCTTTGTCCTGGAGTTTTGAGCTCTAAAAAAATAAAGGTTTTATTCTCAAGTTCCTGGAATATATTTTACTTTTAATGTTTAATTATTTGAAAAGCCCGGTCAGAGAGAAAGTCTTCCAATCGCTGGTTCACTCCCCAGATGGGCAGGGCCAAGCAGAAACCCAGAGCTGGGAGCTGCATCCGGGTCTCCCACGCAGGTGCAGGGGCCCAAGGACCTGGGTCATCTCCCACTGCTTTCCCAGGCCATAGCAGGGAGCTGGATCGGAAGTGGAGCAGCCGGGACTCGAACCAGGGCCCCTGTGGGATGCAGGCACTACAGGCGGCGGCTTCACCCACTGCGCCACAGCGCCGGCCCGGGCTGAGATTTGCACCCGTATCTGCAGTCCCCAGGAAGGTTCTCCGCTCCACCGTTTCTCCGAGTTCCTGTTCGTCCCGCACCCCCATGCCTGGGCGCCCGTCCAAAGCCAGGGCTCCGCCCCCCAGACCCCTCACCCACATCTGCCAGGCCCAAGGACCATTTCTGGCTTCCTCTCCGTTATCTGCTTTCTGGGATCCATCTATTGTCTGCAGTTTCCTGCCCGTGGCCCCGGGGCCAGGAGTCTTTTTTTTAAAAAAGATTTTATTTATCTGAGAGGCAGAGTTACAGACAGAGAGAGAGGTCTCCCCAAATGGCCACAACGGCTGGGGCTGCGCCCATCCGAAGCCAGGAGCCAGGAGCTGCATCCGGGTCTCCCACGCGGGTGCAGGGGCCCAAGGACTTGGGCCATCTCCCACTGCTTTCCCAGGCCACAGCAGAGAGCTGGATGGGAAGTGGAGCAGCCGGGACTCGAACCGGTGCCCATGTGGGATGCCGGTGCTTCAGGCGGCGGCTTTACCCTCTGTGCCTGGGAGATCTGCATCGTCCTCAGGTCCCTGGTGGGCACAAGAATGAAGAGCGCCCCTCCCTTCTAGGGGACACCCAGCCTCCTGGGGCTCCTCTCGCCTCCCTTCCGCCTGCTCACCCCATGGCACAGTGGTCCTCTGCCTACCAAACTCACCAAGCACTCCCTGCCCCAGGACCTTTGCCCACGCTCCGCCTGGAGCACCTGTTCTCTACTCTCAAGGTCAAAGGCAGGGCCCCCTGCACTGCTGACTCCTCAGGGCGCGGGCCTTCCTCTGCCATGGCCCGTGGCCATAGTCCCAGAGATGCCCAGAGCCTTCCGGGCCGTCTCCAGGTTGTCATAGCATCAACAAATGCCTTCAGCCAGTCGACAGTGCCCTCCGCCAATAAGCATGGCCGCTCCACTGGGCGGGCCCGCTTCCTCCTCCTCCCCCAACCTTGGGCTACTGGGTACCCCAACCCCACCCCGCCCCACTACCTCCTGCCTCTTCTGCTGCTGGCCGAGTGACTCTGCCCAGTGCGTGAACTTGACCTCGGCCCACGGCCAGGCTCCCTCTACCCAGGGGCTGGAGGCTCCAACCCCAGGTCCCACAAGGATAAACACCTTGACCGTGGCCCGAAGGGTTTGCAGCACTGCTGGTTACGACCCTGCGTGGCACACTCATCCCACGCCTCTTGTTCGAGTCCCGGCTGCACCACTTCCGGTCTAGCTCCCTGCTGATGCACCTGGGAAGGCAGCGGAAGATGGCCAGGTGCCTGGGCCCATGCACCTGCGTGGGAGACCCGGATGGAGCTCCTGGCTCCTGGCTTCTGCCTGGTTCGATTCTGATCATTGTGGCCATTTGGGAAGTGAACCAGCGGATGGAAGACCTCTCTCTCCATCTCTCTCCCACCCTCTCTGTTGCTCTGCCTTTCAAATAAATAAATATTAAAAAAAAAAAAAAAAACACTGACAACTTTGCCATCCATAGTCCCAAAAGAGCACTGTATAACCGAACAATCGTAGGAGAGGCCACAAGCTCTGCAGACCAATCAGGGCTGTGCCCACAAGATGACCACGCCCCCTCTCCCACGCGAGTTCCCTCCGTGAGGACCTGGAGGAGCCTGGGCCCTGCACCTGGGCGTCAGCCCCTGGCGGGGTCACGCTCAGCTCCCTTCGGCCTGGGCAGGGGCGGCGGCGAAGGTTGGAAACCCGGGTGCTAGCGATTCGCGTTGTGCTGTCGCCCCCTAGCGGCCGTGTGGAAAATGCCCAGGGTGCTGGGGGTCGCTCACGGACCCTGGCCTCCATCCTCGCGCCCCACGGCCATTCACAGGGAACGGGGTGGGGGCAGCTGGAGCCAGGCCGGCATCGGCTGACTGACAGGTCTCTCATCTCCCCGCCTTGGTTTTCCCATCCACAGAACGGGCCCAGCAAAACCCCAGCCCCTCCTGGAGCACCCTGGGGGTCCCCACCACCCTCTGCAGCGGCGGCTGCTGTCCCCATTTCACAGAGCGGGGAAGCTGAGGCTCCGAAGGGCGCCCGGCGGTTGCAGAGGCACCGCTGGAATCCAGGGCCATGCCCCACCCCGGCCCGCCCCAGTCCCTCGGGGCCCAGCAGGCTGGGCTGGGCCCTGGAGCGGATCCACGGTCGGGCGGGGCGGAACTGTGGGTGTCTCTGCAGCCCCGAGATGCCAATTAAACACTCGTGGCCGGAGCTGCGGACGGCGGCATGGCCGAGCCGGGCCTGGAGCCCGGGCGCGCCTGGCGGGGGCTCGCCCTGTGCGGGGCTGCCGTGTTCCTGGCCGCCGCCGCGGCCGGCGGGGCCCTGGTGGCTTGGAACCTGGCCGCCTCGGCCAACCGGGGGCCTGGCTGCCCGGAGCCGGGGCTCAACGCCACGGCGCCGCCGCCGGGGGACCCCGGGCCCGAGCTCCAGGATCTGCAGCGCCGGCTGGCCAAGGCCACCGAGCGCATCAAGACCCTGACCGGGCAGCTGGACCAGGCCGAGCATGGCCGTCGCACCTTGGAGAATGATCTGAAGACCTACCAGACCCAACAGGTGGGTGGGCGGGGCTGGAGGGGGCGGGGCGTCCGGAAAGCCCAGGGCTACAGTGTGCCTCAGTTTCCCCGCCTTCCAACCCCACCCTGGACTCTGCCTTTGGATGGCCCAGGTCCCCTGCTCTGTGCCAGGTCAGTGGTGGCGGCAGGAACCCCAGCCCCGCCCTGAGCCAACCCGGGGAGACCCTAGGCTAACCCTGGCCAGGCGTCCATTCAGCCCCTCCCCCAGCCGGCCTCCGTGGCTCTATTTGGAGACAGGGACCAGGGATGCTCCTGTCACCTGTAATTACGCAGCTAAATAAAGTGGCCTCCCTCGTGGGGGAGGTCCCAGCCAGGTCCTCCGCTTCCTCCGACTCTTTCTTAACTCTTTCTAGCCCCAAGCCTCAGAGAGCGCATCCTCAAAATCCCAGCCTTGTGCATTCATTGAGTGACTACTGTGTACCTCTGGATACCCTTATCCAGGAGAGGTTGGGCAGTGTCGAAATTTAAAAAAAGAAAAAAATTTTTTTAAATGGAAGATCGCTCTGCTGGGTAAGACAGGACCGGAGAGAGCAGAATCGTGGGTTTTGTTTTTATCTTTATTTATTTTCATCCACTCAAAATGCATCCGCTGACTCGCTCCCCCAAAGCCTGCACCAGTCAGGGCTGGGCCAGGTTGAAGCCAGGAGCCTGGAGCGCCCTCCGGGGCTCCCAGGGGGCCACGCCCGCTGCTTTCCCAGGGCCATTAGCAGGGAGCCGGGGTGGTCGGGCGCAAGCCGGCCCCTCTGAGCCGGGACTCCATCACCCTCGCAGCAGCTGAACTTTTAAAATCCCAAGGGACCCCTCCCGCTCTGTCCACGGAGAAGGGCCTGGGCAGGCCAGGTCCCGAGCACTGCTCCGGGTTCGAGCGCTGGCTCTGCTCCACCCCACTCCCACCCCCCGGAAGCTGCTCTGAGAGATTCTGCGGAATTCTCCCCAGGGACCCGCACAAACCCCAGCGGCCATCAGCCACACGGAGCCCGGAGCCCGGAGCCCGCTTGCTGCTGGTGGCCTGGGGTCGGGGAAGAGTGGGTGTGGGCAGACGGCCCTCCGGGGAGGCAGCTGGTACGCCAGGCCTCAGAGGTCGCCGCCACATCTCCCAAAGGGACAGAGGAGCCCGTGTCCCCCCTCTCCCCCGCGGAGGGCCAGTTCACCCCCTCCCTTCTCTCCCCTCCCTCCCTGGCCCGCCCCCTCCCCTCCCCTCCACTCCACAGAGCCAGCTTCGGACCGAGCTAAAGACGCTGAAGGCGGAGCTGGACGAGGTCAAGGCGCAGCGGACCCAGATGGGGGCCAAGAACGGGGCCCTGGCAGGTGTGTTGGGGGGTGCAAGGAGATGAGCGGGGCTAGTCGGTTCCTGGCTATGCAATTAACAAGGCACAGGGCGCGCGTGCGGGCGGCACCTGTGCCAAGGGGCCTGGGACAGGGATGCAACGCCGTGCAAAGAGCGCGCGGGGCAGGCGGGCTCGCGGGCTGCCCCCTAACCCCACCCCTGCGCCCACAGAAGCCGTGGCGCGCTGGGAGGCCGTGGCCGCAGACTCCGCCCGACGGCTGGACGAGGCGCAGCTGCGCGCAGGCGCGGCCGAGGCCCAGAGCGGAGCCTGCGCCGCCCGCGAGGCGGCGCTGCGGGAGCGCGTGTGAGCGAGGGGCGAGCCCGGGGCAGACGGGGCGGGGGCGCGGCCAGTGGCTGCGCAGGGTTTCGTTCTTGGGGCCAATCAGAGCTCGGGGCGCGACTGGGAAGGGGAGGGCGAGGCTAGGTGGGCTGGGCCCAGGGAGGCGCGAGGGGCGGGTCCCGGAGTGAGACCCTACCGGTGGCAGGCAGTGGCTGGGGGGGGGGGGTGCCCTGCACGCCAGACGCCTGGGTGCCTGGGGTCTGGCACAGGTGGGAACTCCGGGGCGGGACGAGGGTGTGGGCCGGTCTGGGGGTCCCTGAGGAGGGGTCCTGGGGATGGCCATGGCGGGCAAAGATGGGGTTCCTGAGGGCCGGGAGACCCGGGGGGTGGGGGCGCTGGGAGTGGGGGACCAAGGGGATGGGTGACCCTGGGGGAGGGGCGACCCTGGGGGATGGGGGGACCCTAGGGAGTGGGAGACCCTGGGGAGTAGGGGACCCTGGGGGAGGGGCAACCCTGGGGGATGGGGGGGACTCTGGGGGATGGGAGACCCTGGGAAGTAGGGGACCCTGGGGGTGGGAGACCCTGGGGGAAGGAGGCTTTGGGGGATAGGGAACCCTGGGCAAAGGGCCAGGGATGGGAATTCTGGGGGTAAAATTCCCGGGAAAGGGCGCCTGGGTGGATGAGGACCGGTAGTCTCTAGGGACGGGGGTCCAGGTGCTGACGGTGTCCCCCCTTCCCGGCAGGAAATCGCTGGAAACTGGTACAGGACCCCGGCGCCAAGCACCCCGGCCCCGCACGCGCCCCAAGTCCCGGACACGTTCAGGATCCCGGGGCCGCCCCAAACAAACGGGGGGCTGCCGGCGACCCTTGCACACCAGGGCGAGTGAGCCCCCCGCAGGGTGGGCAGTTGGGGCAGCGCGGACAGACCCCGCGGAGACGCCCAGGGGACCCCCGTCCTGAACGGAAGCTGTATGCAAAGGAGACTCAGCCCTGCCCCCTGTGACCCATTCCAAAGATGGGCAGACTGAGGCCCCTTGGGTCGCACAGGGAGACGGCGCTGAGCAGGGCACCTCAGTTCCCCTAGGGTGACAAAGGCAGGACTGGAGAGCCAGCCCTGGCCAGGGAGTGGCCTTGGAGGGGTCTCGGTTGACCTCGTGTGGAGAATGGGTGATTGGAGAGTTGGTGAGAACAGGAGGTGACAAAGACAGGACAGACCTGGGGGGAGGGTGCAGGGCCCCGGCTGGGATTTCAACAAAGAGAACAATTTTTATCCCCAAGGCGGGGTGGGGGTGGGGTGGGGGTGCTTTATTCGCACCGCGGGAACGCCAGCCCGGCTCCGGCATTGCTGTTGTGGGAGCAGGCGCGCGCCGTGAGATCAGACAGCCAGAGCGCGAGCCACAGCGCGGAGAAAGCGAAGGCCCCCCGGAGGCGCTGGTGGCCCGGGTCCGCCGCGACGGAGAGGGCGACAGTGGCACAGAGCTCGGCTTCGCATTGTTTTTATGTTTCTTTTTGACTTAAAAAAAAAAGTCTCCCTTTCGGGGCGGGCGCTGTGGTGTGTGGGTGGGGTGAGACCGCGGCCAGCGGTGCAGGTGCAAAAGTGGAGTCAGGATGGAGTGGGTGTGGCTGGGAGCCAAGGGCGTGGTTTGTGAGTGGGTGTGGCTAGGAGCCAAGGGCGTGGTTTGTGAGTGGGTGTGGCTAGGAGCTAAGGGCTGGATTGTGAGTGGGTGTGGCTAGTAGATATGGGCGTGGTTTATAAGTGGGTGGGTGTGGCTAGGAGCCAAGGGCGTGGTTTGTGAGTGGGTGTGCCTAGAAGCTAAGGGTGTGATTTGTGAGTGGGTGTGGCTAGGAGCTAAGGGCGTGGTTTGTGAGTGGGTGTGGCTAGGAGCTAAGGGCGTGGTTTGTGAGTGAGTGGGTGTGGCTAGGAGATGTGGGCGTGGTTTATGAGTGGGTGGATGTGGCTAGGAGCCAAGGGCGTGGTTTCCTGCCTCCGTGAGCTCCAGTCCCGCTGGTCCTGTGAGGCTGCGTGTGGCCGCGTCCAGGCCCAGCCCAGTGCTCTGCCTGAGACTAGAGAAGGGGCCTGCACGTCTCTCCCACACTACACCCTGGGCCTGCTGACCGCATGGCATGCTTTCAGACCCGTGAGCCCCCCGGGACGGAATTCTATAGAACGCTGGGTAACTCGGGTGGGGGCCGCACTCTGCCTCTCGAATAAAATGTTAGCACATGGCTGTCACTGGGCTCTGTGGCTTTGTGTGCTAGTGAACGCGTGGGTGCGGCGCCCGCATCCCATAGGGGCGCGGGTTCAAGTCCCGGCGGCCCCACTTCCGGTCTCTTTTCCTACGCCGTCCCGCTGTTGCGCCCAGGTCCCCTGTGTGTCTCTGAGGCCGCACTTCTGTCCCCTGAAGTCCTCCAGTCATGTGTCCCCTGCAAAGCCAGGCTGTGACACCAACAGGAAACGCGCTGATAAGGCTGCTGTCTAATCTGCAGCCGATGGCCCCGGGCCGTCCATCACCACCCGCGGATCTCGGCTCCCTGGTGGCCTTGTGGCCTTGTGCTGCATCTCCTCCGTTCTGGAACGTTCTGGAGCCTTCCTCCCATCCGTGTTTGCCTTTCACGCGGCCGGCATCTCCGGCCGATGACTTTGTGAATGGCTCCCCCTTGTGGGCTCATGTCCCACTGCCTCCTGGTGGCATCGAGGTTGGCATTTAAAGATTGATTTATGTATTTGAAATTCAGAGTTACAGAGAGAGAGAGAGAGAGAGAGGTCTTCCATCTGCTGGTTCACTCCCAGTTGGCCGCAATGGCCAGAGCTGCGCCAATCCGAAGCCAGGAGCCAGGAGCTCCATCCGGGTCTCCCATGCAGGTGCAGGGGCCCAAGCACTTAGGCCATCTTCCACTGCTTTCCCAGGTCACAGCAGAGAGCAGGACTGGAAGTGGAGCAGCCAGGACTCGAACCCGCGCCGCTATGGGATGCCGGCACTGCAGGCGGCGGCTTCACCCGCTACAGCGCGCTCCGGCCCCTAAAGTCTGCACTTTTAAAACCGCACACACACATTACGATGCAAATCATTAAGAATTACAGTTTGCTTTTTAAAGTTTCTAGGAGGCCGGCGTGGGAGGGAGAGGGGACGCCCTCGGAACTCGGCTCCCTCAGCGGGGCCTGGGGCGCCTGGTCACACCCCCCGCCCAGGCCGGGGCTCCGCAAGCGCAGCTCTGCCAGCCACACCCTGGAGGCAGCGCGGTCGTGGTGCTGGCGTTCCTGGGTCCCACCACCCGGCTGGGACACCCAGGAGGAGTTCCGGGCTCCTGGCTTTGGCCTGGCGCAGCCTCAGAGCGCGCCTGGGTGCTGCATTCCGCCGGCGGCCAGCAGGGGGCGCCGCAGCCTGCAGCTCCACCTGTCGCCCCCGGAGGACCCCAGGGTTTGCCTGGCTGAAAGAGGTGGTTTGTGACCCCCCCCAAAATCCTGAAGCCAGCAGCAAACGGCTGCTCGGCTGGAGTCAGCTGGAGCTGGAGTCGGGGACACTGCCCTGGCCCCTGCTGGAGCCCCAGGGACCTGAGGCCCCTCCCAGGGCAACTGCGGGGGTCCAGGGCCTGATCAGTGTCAAGGGCGGCACGTGGGACCTAAAACATCCCTGATGGCAGCATCGTTCATCTCATTCCCTCCCCCACGCAGCTTCAAGATCCTTGAAAAGCGTTTATGGGGGTGCAGGGCAACAGGGAACCATGGCAGGTGCAAGAGAGAGGGTGCGGCCGGACCCGAGGGTGTTGGGGAGGGAGGGAGGCAGGGCAGGGGCTTGGTCCCCAGGGGTTTCCTGGAGCCCCCCCCAGAACCCTTTGGGGGGACCTGCGCCCCAGTACCTACCTGCCCCCCACAGGCCCTCCGCTGGCCTGTCCTCCCTCTGCCTCTCCTGTCTGCACACCCTGTGGGTCATCTCCAGTGTCGTCTGCGTGCCCCTCCTGTCCCCTCCACCGGCCACGGCTGGTCCCCCTGGAGCCCCCCATCCCTGCCCCGTCTTAAGGCTGCAGGGACAGAGTAGGGGGACAGCCGCAGGGCTCCCAGGGGAGGCACAGGCAGGGAGCGCCCCCTGGTCCCAGGCCAGGAAGCGCGTGCCCATTCTGCAGCCCAGAATACCGAGGTCTGCAAAGCAGAGGCTGCCCCATCACCTCCAAAAGCCCCAGGGGAACCCAGCCGATGCAAAAGCCAAGGGTTCTGCTTGTTTGTTTGTTTGTTTGTTGCTTTAACTTCACTGAAACCTTGGGCAATGTAAAACAAACGGGGGACTCAGACCTCAGGGACCGCCCCCAAATTCCCTTTTCCTGGGTCAGGCAGGGCTCCCCCCTCCAGCTCCCCAGCAGTTAGCAAAGGCGCAGGGGCCAAGAAGCCCAGGGCACTTTGGTGACGAGCCCTGAGGCGGCTCAGCCGTAGGCAGGAATATTTCCTGTGAAGATGACAAATGGTTTTCAGGAAAAACACAAAGGCTCACCTCGCCAGGCAGGCGGCTGACCTCGTGTGAATTCTCCCTCCTCCCTCCCAGACGATCTGCCAGAGCCAGGGCGGGCGGCGGAATGTTTGCAGAATGTCTATTTTTAGGGAGTTTTAGACACCGCAGGGACAATCTCTCGGCGGCGGCCACCGAAACGTGAAATGGGCCTTTCATTTCTGGACGGTTTATTTGATTTATTTTTTAGATTTATTTATTTGAAAAGTAGAATTACGGGGCGGGGGGGATCTTCCATCCACTGCTTCACCCCCTCCCCCAGTGCCCATAGCAGCTGGGGGGGGGGGCCAGGCTGAAGCCAGGAGCCAGGAGCTCCATCCGGGTCTCCCACATGGGTGCAGGGGCCCAAGCACGTGGGCCCTCAGAGCTGCCTCCCAGGTGCGTTAGCAGGGAGCTGGATGGGAAGTGGAGCAGCCGGGACTCGAACTGGCGCCCCTATGGGATGTGGCGCTGCAGGCGGCGGCTTTAACCTGCTGTGCCATGGCACTGCCTCCTAGAAATGTGATTTCCAATCTTCATTCATGAAAACCAAAACCTCACAAGCCCGTTGGTAATGATTAGAGCAGAAGGATCCGCAGATCTCCTACACCACGCGGAGAGGAGGGTCCAAGATTGCATTTCTGTAGAAAAAAAAAAAAAAAAAAAAAAAAAAGGGCCGGCGCCGCGGCTCACTAGGCTAATCCTCCGCCTTGCGGCGCCGGCACACCGGGTTCTAGTCCCGGTCGGGGCACCGGATTCTGTCCCGGTTGCCCCTCTTCCAGGCCAGCTCTCTGCTGTGGCCAGGGAGTGCAGTGGAGGATGGCCCAGGTGCTTGGGCCCTGCACCCCATGGGAGACCAGGAAAAGCACCTGGCTCCTGGCTCCAGCTATCGGATCAGCGCGGTGCGCTGGCCGCAGCGCGCTGGCTGTGGCGGCCATTGGAGGGTGAACCAACGGCAAAGGAAGACCTTTCTCTCTGTCTCTCTCACTGTCCACTCTGCCTGTCAAAAAAAAAAAAAAAAAAAAAAAAGCCTGGCTCGTAAATCAAACTGTTCCAAAAAGAACCATCGGCAAGAAGGATCAGAACAGGAACATTGCTGTCTGAGGTTGAGGCAAAGACGTGAGAACCGTATCCTGTTAGCATTCTGCTTGCTCAGAATCGTAGCACGGCATAGGAGCAGCCGGGATTCGAACCAGCGCTGCAGACGGAGGTCTGCCCTCTCAATAGCTAGGAACAGCCAAGACTTCCCAGCAAGCTCATTCATCCCCTCCCCTGGCAGGGACCCAGGCACCGTCCCCTGCCGGAGCCCCTTCGCCGACTCTCGTCGCCCGCACTCCGCCTCTGTCAAGCCCAGGGCACCAGTACCTGGTGGCAGTGCCGGTGGTCCCTGGTCTCACTTCTGCTGGCACCTGACCCCCACCCCCTCCCACTTGAAACCAACCCTGTGAGTTACTAAGACCGAGCACAGAGGGCCGGGGCCGTGGCACAGCAGCTTAAGGCTCTGCCTGCCTGCATCCCGCAGGGGCGCCTGTTTGAGTCCCGGCTGCTCCACTTCTGATCCAGCTCTCTGCTGTGGCCTGGGAAATCAGTGGAAGATGGCCCACGTGCTTGGGCCCCTGCACCCGCGTGGAAGACCCGGATGGAGCTCCTGGCTCCTGGCTTTGGCCTGGCCCAGCCCTGGTCGTTTGGAGCAGCTGTTTGGAGCGTGAACCACGGATGGAAGACCTTTCTCTCTCTCTCTCTCTCTCTCTCTCTCTCTCTCTCTCTCTCTCTCTCTGCTTCTCCTCCTCTCTCTGTAACTCTGCCTTTCAAATAAATAAAACATTTTTTTTTTTTTAAGCCTGAGTGTGTGTGCTAGAAAGCAAACCAAACATGATCAAGACAAAGAGTGGTAGGACAAGGAGTTAAAAGTCGGCTTCTTTCTGGTGCAAACACGAGATGCGACATCCATCACTGAGTCCGGAGGTCACTTCCCCTGGGGTCACACAGCTGTTGGATGCCCTGGCCAGGGAGCGAGGCCAACACCCCAAGTGTTGGAGCCCCGCCCCTTAAGGGAAGACTCCCCCCCCGCCCTCCCTGGGGGGCTCTGGGGGGGCCCTGGCCAACCTGGAGACGTAGCTGGTTGGGCACAGGCTCCAGCCCCCAGCCCTGGCTTGTTGCAAAGGCCAAAGGTCAGACGGGGTTTCCTGCCCGCCCCTGGGCACTTCCTCCTCCCAGCGCATGGCCAGGAGGACCCCACCCCACACGGGAGGCGGCAGGTCCCCGGCGCCCACATTCTACCCGAAGAAGGTGGCGAAACAGGAAATTAAAAGATGCCTTCATTTTGGGGCGAAACTGTGCGGGATCTCCGCATCAGAGGGGCTTTCCGAATGTTCCCCTTTTGAAAGAACCGTGCGTGGACTTGCGGAAACAAAATATTTTTGCACCCAAGTAAAGGTGCCTTTTCATGGCCTGTTCTGTAGCTGCCCTTGCAGGGGTCGCTCCGGCCCCTCCCTCCTGCCAGCCCGGGGGGGGGGGGTCCAGGTACCTCTAGATCTGCTGTTTGTGGGTTGATGTCTCCTGGGGTCCCAGTGCCACCCAGCATGGACCAAGCCAGCCGGGCACTCCAGGGGAGCTCCTGACGGGGTGGGGGGGGGTGGCTCCATGGGCTTTGTGCGCTCAGACACAGGAAACCCAGCCCCCCGGGGGGACCCACTCTCCCCATTCGGCACCCACGGGGGCCCCGAAATGTCGTGAGCACTCTGAGTCCCAGATCCACAGCCCCAAGCACGGGGTGGGGGAGGCCCAGGCAGCCCCTGCCCTCCTTCCAGCTCACCTGGGGATGGGGGCGGGGTCAGGCTCAAGGTTTTCTGGTACAGCTGTGGGCCCTGCTGTGCAATTACTGAGCGCCTACTGTTTGCACGTGAGAGGCCAAGGAGGGACCTTGGGCCACCTCCTGCCTCAGTGTCCTCTCCGATCCCCTCCAGGCCTGGCTGGGTCCATTCAATGAGATTCCAGGTCACCGGGGCGGGGAGTGGGGGGCAGGGGGGTGGCAGAGAGATGGGGGGTGCCGGTGGCAAACCGAGGCTCCTGGAGCCCGAGGTGGGGCGAGGCAGCGCAGCCAGGGCCCCGCCCAGCCCTTGTCGCACGCCACATCCCCACCCCCACCCCCACCCCCACGCCCCGCCCGGCCCCCCGGTGGGAGTGTTGTGATAACCCGCAGTCCCGCTTCCTCCCGGGCCAGGAAGGAGCCGGGCCGAAGGAAGTATTAAGAGGAGTCATCCAAACAGAGCCCCCGGAGCCGAGCCGGAGCCGAGCCGCGGCGAGCATGGAGCGCGAGCGGCCGTACCTGCGCGCGGGGGGCCGCCCGCACGGCTGCTGGTACTACCTGCGCTACTTCTTCCTCTTCGTGTCGCTCATCCAGTTCCTCGTCATCCTGGGGCTCGTGCTCTTCATGGTGTACGGCAACGTGCACTTGGGCACCGAGGCCGACCTGCAGGCCACCAAGGTGCGCGCCGACGACCTGTACAGCCGCGTGCTGGGACTCACGGCCACGCAGGGCAACCTCACCAAGGAGCTCAACGTGACGGTGCGCGCCAAGGACGCCATCATGCAGATGTTGCTGGGCGCGCGCCGCGACCTGGACCGCATCAACTCCAGCTTCCGCCAGTGTCACAGCGAGCGGGTGAGGCTCCCCGCCCCCCCCCCGACTCCGTGCCTCGGTTTCCCCCTGGAGGAGACGGGGCAGCCCCAGCCCCTCTCGTTCTAGGCCATGGCGACTTCGCGGCCTTTCTCTTAGGAATCATCTATGGGCAAGGCGCAGAGAGAGAGAGAGAGAGGGAGAGGGAGAAAGAGGGGGAGAGACAGAGAGAGAGAGAGGGAGGGGGGAGAGGGAGAGAGGGGGGAGAGAAAGGAAGAGAGACAGAGAGAGGGAGAGGGAGAGAGAGCGAGCGTCCACCTGCTGGTTCACTCCCTCATGGGTAGCGGGGACCCCAGCACCTGAGCCGTCTCTGCTGCCCCCCAGAGCGCGCATGCGCAGGGAGCTGGCGCCAGGAGCTGGGCTGGGACTCGAACCTGGACCCTCCCGTGTGGGGGTGCAGCTACCTTCGCTGCTACGCCAAGTCCTGGCCCAGAGCTACCTTTGAATTCACTTTTTTCCCCCTCCTATGGATCTTTGAGGCTCCCTCGTGTACCCCACGCTGTACTTGGGATGTCCTTAATCATTTTTCAAAAATGTCTCCTTGCCTGGGCCCGGCTGGTTTCTGTTCCGATAACAAAAGCCCCAAGCCCAGGAATATAAAGTGTACGGGAGAGCAGGGCTTCAGGACGCAGAGGCTCAGGGCGAGGCGCCGGCAACAGGAGAGCTTGATCAGCAGTCAGCGGCCGATCCTCGAACCCGGGGCAGTGGAGGGGGTGGGGGTTAGCCCTTCCCAAGGGTGGACGTTCTGCCCCCGCCCAAGGCCCCACGTCCTCACCCCGCGGCCGTGGGGGTGCTCAGGGCCCCCCCGGGATGCACGCCCCGCTGCCTGCTTCTTTCCCACGGCCAGCGAAGGCTGCTTGCTTGGTTTCTGCAGGTGGCTGCTATAGCATTTTCTTGAATCCCAGGAGGTAGGGGTCCCCCAAGGGGGCAGAGACAGGTGGCCTCGGGGGTAGCGGATGGGGGCCGCAGGGGGGACTGGGGAGCCTTCGCTCCTGTCACACGCCCTCGGCTGTCACCCGTGTCCCGCCCCACCCCACCAGGCGCCCAGGGCGGGGCGGGGCAGGGCAGGCCTGGGTCTCCTCTCTCCAACCTCAGCCTGGGAGCCTTCCTGCCCCCACCGTTGGGCAGGGCTGCGTCTATGCCTCCGGGCCCCCCAAGCAGGGCTCCCCCAAGACTCCCAGGTGGCACAGGTCCTCTCCCAGACCCCTGTCGTGGGATCCGTCTCCCTTCAGAACCTTGAAACAAAGCCAGTGCCCAGCTCCAAGGATGAGTCCCGACCTCCTCCCTCAGACTACAGGAGGGCCGTGCCTCCGCGCTGAGACCTCCAGGGTGGGTCTCTGCCCTCTCAGACCCCCTGCAAAATGAGGTGATTCCTCCACAAGACCCCCAATCAGACCAAGCCTCCACCCTCAGACTCTCAGGTTACGGCTGTCTCCGCCCCTCCCCCAAAGCAGTGAAGGTGGGGCTGTGTCTCCCACCCTGGAGCCCCAGGATAAAGCCCTGTCTCAGAGTAGAGTCTTGTCCCCCCAATGGGTGACACCCTCTCCCCAGGTCGGACGGGGCCCCTCTGCCTTCCCATTTTCCCAAGCGCGAGAGCCGACCCCTGCTGCCTCCAGGGGCTGGAGTCGGGGGCAGAGAGAGTCGGCACGGGGTCTCAGCCATCCCATCCGGGGTGGGAACCTCCAAGCATATCGTCTTGGCTACTGTCCCCAGTGGCCCCCGCCCCGAAAATTCTGCAGTCCTGGGGTTGGTGCGGAGTTGCATTAGGCAAAGCCGCCACCTGCAGCGCCGGCATCCCGTCCAGGTGCCGGTTCGAGTCCCGGCTGCTCCACTTCCCATCCAGCTCTCTGCTGATGCACCCTGGGAAAGCAGCGGAGGACGGGCCAAGTGCCTGGGCCCCTGCCACCCCCATGGGAGCCCTGGAGGAAGCTCCCGGCTCCAGCCTGGCCCAGCCCCGGCCGTTGCAGGCTTCTGGGGAGTGAACCAGTGCCAGGGGCCAGGCGGTCACCTCTGTCCCGTGTCCCCGTCCCGCTAACAGCTCATGTACGTAGGACACCTGCGCTACATGGCCACCATCATCTCGAGCGAGCAGCAGTGCCTAGACCAACTGAAAGAACACAATAAGAGCTGCAACGGTGAGTGGCCGGCCATGGGGCGGACTCCTTGTCCAGTGCTCCCGGCACCGCCCAACCTGCCTGGGTTGCCTTCCCTTGTCCTGTTGCTGCAGGTCTGATGGCTGAGCTGCACCAGAAAGCCAACCTGCTGGAGCTGGAGCTGATCAAGGAGAAAGCCCTGTGCGCCAAGGAGAAGGAGGGCCTGGCGCTGAGCAAGCGGGTGGCCGAGGAGCAGCTGGGAGAGTGCGTGAAACTGCGGGAGCAGCAGCAGCTGGAGCGGCAGCTGGCGGAGCAGCGGCTGCAGAAAGTGGAAGCCCTGTGCATTCCGTTTGACAAGGAGAAGTTTGAGACGGATGCACAGAGCCTCTGGAGAGACTCCATCATCTCCCGCGCCCTGGACAACTTCAACTACAACTTCTACAACCCGCTGGGCCTGGACCTGGCCTCCATCCGCAGGACTTGCGATCAGCTGCCGGCCATCATGACGTCCAAGGTGGAGGAGCTGGCCCGCAGCCTGCGGCTGGGCATCGGGCGCGTGGCCCGCGAGAACACCGAGCTGCAGCGCCAGAAGGCGGAGGTGGAGCAGGCCCTGAAGGCCGCTCTGGCGGCCGGGGAGAGAGCAGGGAAGGAGGCACAGGGCCGGGAGGCCAAGCTGCAGGCGGAGAGCGCCCGGCAGGCCCAGCTGGCCCTGGAGGAGAAGGCGGTGCTGCGCAAGGAGCGGGACAGCTTGGCCAAGGAGCTGGAGCAGCGGAGGCGCGAGGCGGAGCAGCTCAAGGTGCAGCTGGACGTTAGCAACAAGGCCCTGGACACCTGCATCAAGGCCAAGGTAGCCGGCAGGGCCGGGTGCGGCCCAGACCCGGGGCTCGGGCTCGGCGGGGGCGCGCGGGGCCGATTTTCTGCAGCGATCCAGTCCAGGGGCCTGGCTGGAGTCCACGGGGGAGCGCACGGCGCGCGGTCAGGGAGGAGTGGCTAAGACCCCCCACTTCTCGCGGGATGGCCTGGGTCAGGTCTCAGCTCCACTCCCCGGGAGGCAGCCGCGGTGGCCACCCCCCCCACCGTGGGGAGACCCGGATGCAGCTCCCAGCTTCTGGCTTTGACCCAGCCCAGCCCCGGGTGGGGGGCGCCCCAGTGGACGGCGGCTCTCTCTCTCGGCCTGGGTCTCGGCGACTTCCGAACCCATGAAGACGTTTAAGTGACAGGTGGATAAGGACACAGTCAGCTGGGGTCTGGGGTTGGCGGTGGGCTCAGGGTTGTGAGTGGTGGGCGTCTGGGGGCTGGGGGGGGTCCCCTTGGCTTCCGTCTGTGGGGTGGGGGAGGGGCCTGGGCTGGCACCCGGGGCCCGCTGGGGGTGCTGGGGTGCTGCATCCATCACTGTGCCCGTCCTGCACACGGGGGTCTGCTACAGAGGGGCGCGCCCTCCCCTCAAGGCCGCCCAAGGTCAAGGGCGGGGGCTCTGCCCATCTCCCTCAACCCTTCCTCCCACAGTCCCAGGTGGCGCTTCCGCCGAGACCCCCGGGTCCCTCCTCCAACATCCAGCCCATCGGTGAGTGACAGAGGGCACCCCCATGCCCCGGGTGTGGTGGGGGTGGGGCTTGTCTACCTGGGGCCCCGCCCCTGCCCGGCTGGAGCTCGACCCCCCCCCCCTCCCCGCAGACAAAGCCAGCCTGGAGGAGTTCAAGAAGAAGATCCTGGAGTCCTACGGATCCTCCGTGGGCATCGTCGTCCCGTCCAAGTAAGGCTCCCGCGAGTGGCTGCTGCCTTCATTGAGCGCCTGCTGTATACAAGGCCTTGGGGGCGGGGGTGGGCACGGAAGGAACCAAGACAGGGCGAGCGATAGATGAACGGGTGGGCCCGTGATCAGAGGAACTCAGAGCCTGCAATTATTAGGCGCCTACTGGGAGCCCCACACGGTTCGAAGGATTGTGCGTGGGTCACTCGCTTCATGGTGACAAGCCCGAGAGGCGGGTGAACTCCTTGGAGCCCCGCCCACCTCCCAGAGCGCCAGGCAGTGGCGGGGAGCACCGAGGGTGGCCGGGCTCTGAGCCCGTGTCACCCCCGCCTGGGGCCTGGGCTTCCGCTGGACGTCGCCCTGTGTGTGCGTCATGGGAGAAGTGACTCAGGCCAGGGCCCCAAGGGCGCCCTGTGCTCCTTCCAGGGTGTGGGGGGGCGTTTCAAGTCCCCTGCCTTCCCCTCACGCCGTGACCGTTCACCCGGCGCCAGGCAGCCTGGGGTCTTCGCTGATTCCGGGGTCAACACAGGCTGCGAGCACACTTCTGCATGCACACCCCCTCTGACGGGGAGCTCACCCCCTCGCAAAGCGGCCCTTTCTCCTCCTTTGCCCTGGGAAGCTGTGCCTCGGAGAGAGCCCACGGCCCCCCCCCCCGCGGCCCCCAGAGAGGGTCGCAGAAGGGTGTGGCGCAGACCCCGCCCCCTGCCAGCAAACACGACTTTCCTCCCCACCTGCATCTTGGCCCACGGCCCTGGTGGCAAGGAAGACGGTTCTATTCTTATCCCCATTTCGCGGAGGGAGGAAACTGAGGCCCCGGGGAAGTGTCCAGGCCCCCCGGGGTCACGCAGCGGGGAAGCCAGGGCCGCGGCTGAGAACCGGGGAAGCTCTTGACATTGTGAACCCCGCTGACGTCATAGCGCGCCGGGGGAACAATGCGCACTTCAGCCTGGGTGCCTCCTGTGCCGCAGGAAGGGGCCCCTGGGTCTCCAGACGCTGCCCTTGACCCGGTGCCCCCCCACCGTAAGCGGCGGGCGCCCTTGTGCGCATGCGCGGGCCGCCGGGGTCGAGGGGGGGGGCGACTCTGGCTACTTTCTTAGGTCGATTTTACTTCTGAGAAAGGCGGGGGGCGGGGGCGCTGTAGCGCAGGAGTGAGTCCGCGCGGCTCTGCTTCTGCGCCCGCTCCCTGCTGATGGGCGCCCCTGGGGAGACAGCCGGTGTCTGGGCCCCTGCACCTGCCTGGAAGACCCGGATGGAGCTCCTGGCTCCTGGCTTCTGCCTGGCCCAGCCCAGCCCGGGCCGCTGGGGGCGTTTGGGGAGTGACCCAGCGGACGGCAGCTCTCTGCCTGTCCGTCTCTGCCTCTGTACCTGTCCAAGAAGTGAATCTCTATAAGAGTTCATGGAAATGGAATTAAAGGGCTTATGTCCCAAGCCCCCCCAAAATATTGAAATGTGTATTCTGGGAAAAAAACGGATGCGTGTATTTCCAAAGATTTCGCCCCCAAATAAACCTGCCCTTTAATTCCGCTTCCCTGGGACTCTGGGAAGCGCTCCGTGGGCAGGGAGACGCCCGCACCGTGGACAGCGCCCCCATGGTGCCCGCGGCTCCCACACTTGGATGCCGCTGACAACATCCGCAGTTTGGCCTAAACACTTGATGTGAAAACCGCTCGCCCAGGCACTTTGTGACTTAAGATTTATTTTATTTATTTGAAAGGCAGAATTAGAGAGAGATGGGGAGTCACTCCCCAAATGGCTTGGCCAGGAGCTCCATCCGGGTCTCCCACGTGGGTGCAGGGGCCCAAGGACTCGGGCCATCCTCCACTGCTTTCCCAGGCCACAGCAGAGAGCTGGGTCAGAAGTGGAGCAGCCGGGACTCGAACCGGCGCCCATATAAGATGCTGGTGTTGCAGGCTGGGGCTTTACCCTCCGCACCACAGTGCTGGCTCCTAAACCTGAATTTCTTGAGCAGCGCTGGAAGCTGGGTGCCCCGGACACAGCCAGCAACAGAACCCAGAGCCCCGACCCCGTGGGGCTCCCGCCTAGTGGGGGATGGAAGTCTAAGTGACTGCTTGTATCTAGGGCCTCCTTGGCCGGATGCAGGATGGAGAGGAGGGCGTGAGTCTGGAACGTTCCCCCAGCGCCCAGGCACTGAGGAGTGACCAGGGACGGAGCCCAGGAAAGGTGTAGGGTGGCGGGCACAGCTCATGCAAAGGCCCTGGGGCAGGGCCGTGCCATGCGGTGCAGTTGGAGCCGAGGGGCCCCGGGCAGCGGGGTGGACCAGGCACCTGCGGCTGCCGTGGGCAGAGAGGGCCCAGCCGTCCACAGCGGGACCAGACCGGAGCCTGGGACATGCACCCCGGGGCCACGCCGGGCCTTGGTCTCTGTGCATGGCCCTGTGCCCCCCCCTCCCCCCCGCCAGCTGAGGAGGAGGAGGAGGGAGAGGAACTCATGCAGCTGGGCCCCTAGGGAAGAGCGGGGGGAGGGGGGAAGGAAGGGAGGGGGCCGGGGGAAGTGAGACTTGGCTGCGGCCCCCTGGTCCCCCACCAGGAAACAGCCCTGCGCCAACCCCTGACCCCCAGGGAAGCTTTGCCCGGCAAGGCGGGGTGGGGGGAGGGGCGGGCATTCCAGGCCCGTGCGGAAGCCGCCGGCAGGTTCTTGGAATGGCTGGGGCTCCCGGGGGAAGACCTGGCCAGGGCTTGGTCGTTGGCCCCAGAGCACTGGGGAGCCATGGAGGGCGCGCAGCGGGGCAGCCGGCTCCTTGGACAAAGTCTCTGTGGACGCAGCAGGGGGACGGCGGCGCGGTCTCAGGGCCGGGGTGGGGAGGGGAGGGCGGTGGACAGGCTTTGGGGCAGGGTCTGTGTCCCCGGAACCTTGGGGACCCCTGGGGAAGGCTGCGAAGGCGGCATCCGAGTCGGGGGCGGGGCTTGCGAGGGGGCCCCTCGGACCCTCGCGGTCCCAGGCGGGGTGGGGGCTTGGGGACGAGCTGGGAGCAGAGTGGGAGGAGGCGCCCCCCTCGCAGTCCAGCTAACCGGCTCCGTCCCATTCCCTTCCAGCTCCAGCGGCTGAGACGGCGTCGGCCCCCGAGGACGGACGACCCGGGGCGGCGGCGGCACTGGACGCGTCCACCCTCCCGCTGGGCCCGGGGCCTCCGCACGCACGCACGCACGCACGCACACGCTGTCACAGCCCCCTCCCCCACGCCGCCCCTCGCCCCCAGCCCTGGCAATGACGTCACAGGGCCGGCGCTGTCCAGCAGCCACGGTCGGTCGCACGCACGGGCTCCCGCACTCGCCGGCCGCCCCGCCCCGTGCCCTGCCCGCCCAGGCCTGGGAGGTGCGAACCGGAAACCATCGCTTCTGCCGGTCTCCAGGCTCCCCCCGCGGCGGGACTCGGCGCTGGGGCTGCAGACTGCACGGGAAGCCGCCTCCTTCCTCCCTCTCCCCCACACCCAGCGGCCCATAAATATACTCCCGACACTTAATAAATAAATGTAGTGCACCCCCCCCCCCGACGCCTGAGCCTGGTTTCTGCCAAGAGGGAGAAGACCAGAAAGCTGGGAAGAGCCGGGGAGCATCTGCCCCCAACCCCGCGTCCGCCGCCCCACCCGGGCAGACACGGAATCCCCCAACCCACAGGCGACAGAAGGGTTCCCTGAGGTCGCTCTACTGCTGCCTGGGGCCTGCGGTTAGCGGTTAAGCCTCGGCCGGCGGCACCTGTATGGGCGCTGGTTCGAGTCCAGGCTGCTCCACTTCCCATGCAGCTCCCTGCTGATGCGCCTAGGAAAGCAGCAAGTGCTCGGGCTCCTGTGTCCACGTGGGAGACCCGGATGGAGCGCCTGGCTCCTGGCTTCAGCCTGGTCTGGCCCTGGCCGTTCTGGCTATTTGGGGACTGAACCAACAGATGTCACTCCACAAATGGCTACAACGGCCGGAGCTGAGCCGATCAGGAGCCAGGCGCTCCATCCAGGTCTCCCACGCAGGTGCAGGGGCCCAAGGACTTGGACCATCTTCCACTGCTTTCCCAGGCCATAGCAGAGAGCTGGATCAGAAGTGGAGCAGCCGGGACTCGAACCGGCGCCCCTATGGGATGCTGGAACTGCAGGAAGAGGCTCGATCCACTGAGCCACAACTCCGGCCCCCCGAGATTTGTTTTAACTATGCAGTTATCATTTGTGGCTTTGGCTTCACGGAGCCTGCAAACTTCCCCGGGAGCTGGAGGCAGCGGGAGCCGAGGTGTCAAATCCTGGACTGAGTCGGGTTGTAGGAGCAGCCGGGCCGACCTTGGGGTGTGAGGGCGCTGCGGCTTCCAGGGCCACACACCAACTCACAGCCAGGGCCAAGCAGATCGGAAGAAGCCGGGAGATGGGCTGGACGCAGCAAGAGGGAAAAAATGATGGGAAAAGCCACAGCGCCCTCTGCTGGTGGGAATGTTGCAGACAAGAGCATCTTTCCCTCCTGGGCTGGTGGAAGTGCGGCTCCTCTCCTGCCCTTCCAGGAATGAGTCTGGCCACACGGACTAAAGAGGGAAGCTGCCGGCATCCCACACGGGCGCCGGTTCGAGTCCTGGCTGCTCCACTTCCTATCCAGCTCTCTGCTGGTGCATCCTGGGATGGCCCGAGTGCTTGGGCCCTGCACCTTGCCTGGGAGACCCGGATGGAGCTCCAGGCTCCTGGCTTTGGAGATGCACAAACCCCTGTAGTCCGTGTCCCTCCCCCTTGCCTGAGTGGGGGAGGGTGAGTCACCCTGGCACAATGACAAAGGAGCGAGAGATTTCCGGCGCTGGCTGCAGGAAACATGCAGGAAACACTCGGCTGGGGCCTGGGGCGGGGGACCACCAAGTCCCTGACCCCCCACGGATGCCACGGGGAGGGGGAGGGGCAGCCAGCCGCAGGGCTCCCACGCTCGCCCAGGTCTCTGGCCCCTGGGGGTAGACCAGCTGCCCTTCGACCTCTGACCTCCGACCTTCGAGTCTTTGCAGAGCACAAGCGACCAAGCCCCTCTGCGGCTCACACACCCGCCATGGCTGCCCATGTCCCAGGGACAAAGTCCACCTCCTCAGCCCGGACATTCCAACCCTCTGGTCAGACACCCCAAGCTTCATGGGGCTCTCAGATCAAATGCCTTTCCCTTGCCCTCCCCCAAGTCTTTCTGCCAGGCCTGGCTTTAGAAACCTCCTCCTCCAGGCAGCCCTCCCTGATGTCCCCAAAGCATCATCACTCCTCCTCTCCAACCCTGACCCTGGAGGTGCTGGGGGCTCCTGGCCGCGCAGGAGTTGCTGGGTGTGGGGGGGGGGCATCGGCAGAATCCAACGCCTCCCTGGTGCCAAGGTCCAGCTGCAGGGTGAGGCCTACCTCTTGGGATTTCCTGCAGCCTCTAAAAATAGTCCCCACGGCGGGCGGCTTCCCACAAACCATCTCTCCCTTCTTGGAAAAAAGGGACGGTCGCCAAAGGCCTCCGTGCAGCCGTGTGCAGGCCCTGGGAGTCAGGGGGGGCAGAGGCAGGCACCGTCCGGCAGCACCCAGGCCTGTTCTCTTCCGGGAAGCCCTCCTGGCATTCGCCACTCAGACCCCACTCCTGTTGCACCCCCTCATTCTTGCCTCTCTGGGTATCAGTTTGTTGCTCTGTAAAATGGGTTGCAACGGTATCGGGTCCCCCCTTTTCTCCCGGTGCGGGGTTGGGGGGCGGCCCGGGCGCTGGACAACCCGGACTTGGAGCCCTGGAGGTTTGTGGCAAAGCGCCTGGTTGCCAGGCGCCACCTCGGTGGAGCGGGGCGCCCTCTGCCGGCTGGTCGGCGGTACTTCAGGTGCGACCCATCGGCGCCCTCCGCCCTCTGCCAGGGCCACGCAGGCCCCCTGACCACGCAGAGCTCCCACCTGCTTCCAGGCTGAAGCCAGGAGCCAGGGTCTCCCTCCGTGGGTGGCAGGGACCCCAGCACTTGAGCCGCACCTGCTGCGCCCCAGCCCCAGAACAGCCGGGATTCGAACCCGGGCTCTCCCATAGGGGCTGTAGGTGTTCAGTACAGAACCAGCGGATGGAAGACCCCTCTCTCTTTCTTTCAAATAAATACATGCATCTTTAAAAAACAGAATAATAAAGCTTGTAAAAGGGAAGTAAAATTTATATACAAAACGCACATTGGGAAGGTGCACCTGCCACCACGCATGCGCACACGCACGCAGGGGATTTTCGGGGCAGGGGCCTGGTGGCAGCGGCCCCTCTGCTCGGAGCCGCCCCCAGGCGCCCCTCACTTGCCCACGCAGAAGTCCCGGAAAATGACATCCAGGATCTCCTCAGTGCCCCCTCCGCCGGCGAGGCGTGACAGGTGGCCCCGGGCGACCCGCAGCGCCTCGGCCGCCAGCGCCAGGTCGCTAGTCCCCTTATACCGGCCCAGGGCGTCCAGGCAGCCCTGCAGGTGATGCTGGTGTCGGGCCCGCGTCAGGAGCGGGGGGCCTGTGGCGGGATCCCCACACCTGCAAGAGACGAGACGCACCCATGGCCACCGTGCTTCGCTCAGCTGGGGAGGGGGGCTGTGCCCATGCTGAACATGCGCACAGAGGCCGGGCTCCCTGTTGGGGGGGGGCGGGGCGCTCACACGGCAGCCAGCTCCGCCTTCAGCGCCTCCAGGAGCCGGTCCAGGCCGGCTCCGGTCAGGCAGGACAGCAGCAGGTGCGGGGGCAGCCCCGGCCGGGGCTCCGGGCCGGCGGCGGGCAGCAGGTCCGACTTGTTCAGCACCAGCAGGAGGCGCTGCCCGCTCCCCCCGGGGCTCTGGGCTGCCCTGGGGGCCACGACGGTGTCCAGGAAGTCGCGGCTGGCGGCGGAGGCCAGGTCGGAGGCGTCCAGCACGGCCAGGATGAGGTCGGCCTGCTCCAGCCTGGGGAGGAGGGGGAGGCCGCGGCTGTGACCCCAGGGCGGGTGGGCGGAGGGCCTGGGCGGGGCCGACGCGAGGGGCGTGGCAGAGGGGGCGGGGCCGGAGCAAGGGGCGGGGCCAACCTGGGGGGCATGACAGTGAAGGGGCGGGGTGGGGCGGTAGGGGCGGGGCCAGCGCAAGGGGCGTGGCAGACAGTGAAGGGATGGGATGGAACATGAGGGGGTGGGGCCGGCGCGAGGGGTGGGGCAGAGGGGACAGGACCGGCTCAAGGGGCGGGACAGACCATGAGGGGTGTGACAAACTGTGAAGGGGTGGGATGAAACGTGAGGGGGCGGGGCAAGACTGCGGGACCGCCCACCTCTCCTGGGAATGAGGATTCCAGACAGGACTGCGGGGGGGGGGGCACCTCCCCCCACCTCTGGGAACCCCAGGACGCAGAGAGGAGCCCCACCTCTCGCGGGCCCGCCGCACACCCTCCTGCTCCACGGGCCCCGCGCCCTCCCGCAGCCCCGCCGTGTCGCTCAGCAAGGCTGGGAAGCCGGCCAAGTCCACGGGGGTCTCCAGCACGTCGCGGGTGGTCCCTGGCTCGGGGGACACGATGGACACGGGCTTCCGGCCTGCGGGAGGGGGGCCCGGGGAGGTCTGAGAAAGGGGTGGGGCTCGGGCCAGAGAGCTCCGCCCAGCCGCCACGCCCCCTGCCCGCCCACCTGCCCGCCCGCCCCTTACTGAGCAGGTTCACCAGGCTACTCTTGCCGGCGTTCGGGGGGCCGGCGACCACCACGTGCGCCCCCGAGCGGAGCCTCTGCCCGCGCCTCGCGTCTCGCAGATGTGCGCCCAGGGCGCCCTCCAGCGCCCGCACTGCCCGGTCCGCTGCGGCGAAGCAGAGGGGAGCGAGTGAGGGGGGTGTTGAGGGCTGGGAGGTGCCTGGGGTCCTGACGTCCCGCCCCCAGAGGGACCCACCTTGTTCCAGAACACCCTCTTCAAAGTGGTCATCCTCGCCGAAGTCGATATAGGCCTCCACGTGCGCCAGGGCCTGCGGGTGGTCAGGGCGGGGGTCCAGAAACGAAGAGGCCACCCGCAATCGGCCCATGGCCAGCCCACCTTAAAGGGCCCGCGTGGGTGGCTCAGGCGCGGGAGGGGGAAAGACAGGTGCAGGGCGCCCAGGCGGGGGACGGCCCGGCTGGGCCGGGCCGGGCTGGGGTGGTCTCAGACGCAGAGAACGGGCAGGCAGGGGTGGGGACTCGCCTGGGTGAGGGTCTCAGCCCAGCCGCGGCACAGCTGGCCCAGCTCCCCCTCCAGCTGTCTGAGCGCCTGGCGCCGCTGCGCCTCGGTCTCCGCGTGGATCAGGTCCCCCAGCCCCTCCACCTCGGTCAGGGTCAGCTTCCCGTGGGCAAAGGCGCGCCGCGTGAACTCCCCGGCCTCCGCCGGCCGTAGCCCCGGTACCCTGCCTGCGGGGAGGCCCCGGGGGTCCTGAGCTCCCTGGATCCCCTCCCTCCCCAGGCCCTGACCCCGCCCCAGGCGCCCCAGGGCGCGCGGCTCACCCAGGGCCTGCAGGACGCCGCTCACCACCGCAGGGCCTCCGTGCACGTGGAACTCGGCGCAGTCCTCCCCCGTGAAACTCTGGGGACCTGACGTGGCCGGGAGAGGGGCGTCAGGAGGCGGGGGGGGGGGCAGCGGCGGCGGGTTCAGGATCTGGGACCCCTCCTCACCTGGGAGCCACAGCACGAGCGCGCGGTCCAGCGGCTCCCCGGAGCGGGGGTCGCGGAGCAGACGCAGGCTGGCGCGGCGGGCCGGGGGCAGGCTCCGGGGAGCCGTGAGGCTGCGGAGGGCGTGGGCGCTGGCGGGGCCGCTGGTGCGGATCACGGCGAGGGCGCAGCGGCCCTGGCCGGAGCTCAGCGCGAAGATGGTGGCTCCGGACCCCGGGGCGCCGCTGCCCCGGCGGGCGCACGCCCTGGGAAAGGGGAGGAGGCGACTGAGCCAGCGCATTCGGCCTCCAAGGAGCAGGTGCACCCGGGGCTGGGCGGCTGCGGTTCTGAGGCCGGAAGGTGACCCCCGGCGTGGGCTCTGCGGCAGGGGGATGGACAGATTGGGCCTCCTGGACCTAGGAAGCGAGCCCGAGGCTCTCACTCCCCCTCCCCCGGGTCGCCCCACCTGGGAGGCCCACGTGCCGCCCGCGCCGCCAGGGTCCACAGCCCCCGCCACATGGATTTGGAACCCGCGACCGTCCTGCCCAGCCCTCCTGCGCGGCTTCAACTTCGGGCAGGAGGCCCCGCCTGCTCCGCGACCCGATTGGGAAAGTGCTCAGCGCTTCTGGACGACCATTGGGCAATTTGTGAGACGTCCCGCCCTCCCGCTGGACGTCTTTGCTCTCATTGGCTGGCGTGAGGGGCGCAATGGAACGGGTTCTCGGTGGCGGTGAGTGCAGCAAAATGGTGTTCCCCCGGCAACATCGGACCGAATCTATGGGTCCTAGCGCGGCGGGGACCTGAGACAATGGAGATGGAAGAAGGAAGCGATGGGTTTGGGAGAGCCCGCGCCTCGGCCGCACCTGCTGGGAAGACGCCTGCTGGCTGCCCCCAGGACGCTGCGGCCTCTCTCCCTGCCCCAACGCTGTCTCACCTGCGGCTGCGAGGAACCCCTCCCCTAAGCCCGGCTCCAAGGCCCCCTCCTCCAGGAAGACTTCTGGAGCCCCCCATCCCCGCATCACCTTCGCTTCCCCCCCCCGCCCAGCCCTCCCTGGCCCCGGTTCGGACCCAGGTCTGCACCTGCTCAGAGCCAGGTGTCCATTCTCTCCCTGGCTCCTGACAGCTGGGGTGGGGGTGGGGGGTGGGGGGAGTAACTTTCAGGTTAACCCAGGGCGAAGCCGCGCGCCCAGGGTGGGATTCGAGGCTTGAGGGCGGGGACCCCCTCTGGGGCTCCTCCACGCGGCCGATTTTCTGGTTCTTGATCAGAGCCCGGCGGGAGGTGCACCTGTGCCTTGCGGAAAACCTGGACAGGCTGGGGTCCCAGCTCCTTCACGCCGCACCCCGCTCAGCCTTTTTCAAAAACAGGAACGAATGGTGCCTTTCCTCACCTCTGCTTGTATACATCAAGCGCTTACTGTATGCAGGGCATCGAGAACCAGTGCCGGTCCCTGGGCTCTCAATCTAGGGCAGTGGGCCATTGGGGAGCCGGGGGTTGGGTACGGATGGGAGTGTGTGCAAAGGCCCGGGGGCAGGCCCGGCTACACGTAAGGCATTGGCATCCATGCTGTGATGAGTAGGGTTATTGTTACCAGGAATCTGCCCTCCACCCACATCCTGCTGTGGTCACCCCAGATTCCAAACCGCGCCTCCGGACTTCGGACTGAGGCTGGGAGGCGGAGACACCCCCCCGCACCCCTCCCCAAGCCCGCACCTCCAGGCCCTGGGGACGAAATTTGAAGAAGGCATCATAGATCGGTGCGGGCGGGGACGAGCACCGGAGAGCGAAGCGGGCGGGCGAGAACGAAACGCAAGAAAACCACGCGGGCGGGGACTAGAAGCAGCGAGCGCGGCGCGCGGGCTGGGACGAGACCCAGACGGTGACGCGCGCCCGGCCGGTTCGGCTCGGGCGGGGACGAGAAGCGGCGCTCGGGCGGGCGAGGACGGCGGCCGGCGCGGGCGGGCGGGCGCGGCCTTTGTCTCCCTCCTCCTCCTCCTCCTCCCGGCGCTCTCGGCGGCGGCACGGGCCCCATGAGCCCGCCGCCCCCCGGCGCCCGGGCCGCCCGCAGCCCCTGACCCGACCTCGGTGGTCGCCATGGCCGATGCTGTCGGGGGCGCGTCCCCGGAGGGCGAGCGAGGCAAGAGGCCCCCGCCGGAGGGAGAGCCCGCAGCCCCGGCGTCCGGAGTCCTGGGTAGGTGTCCGGCGGCTGCGGGCCCTGGGTGCGCGCAGGGGCCGGATGGACAGCCAGGGGACTTGGGGTGTGTGCGGGGCGGGCCAAGCGTCCCAGGCCCCGTGAGCCAGCACTGCGGCGGCGGCCCGGCGGGTGGGGCTGGGGCGGCGCAGCGGGCGGGGGTCGCAAGCCCGAGCCGAGGAGGACCCCATGGGGGCTGCGGGATCGCTCCCTCGGCGCACGTGACGGAGCCCCACGGCCCCGAGTTCGAGTCCCAGCTCGGTGTTTTTTGGTGACCTTGGGCGCGGGACTCGATGGGGCTTTGGCGCCTCAGTTTCTCCATCTGTGAAATGGGGGCGAGAGCCGCACCCAGCCCCTGCCTTGGTGGGGGGAGGAGGCGGGTTGGGGGAGGGCTCTACGGGTTGTGGTTTGGGGCCTCCAGGGTGAGGAAGTTTGGCACATGAGGGCCTGCGTGGGCGGGGGAGGTGCGCCCGGCTGGACGGCAGGGACACGCGGCGAGGCCGGGCCTGGGTCTCCGAGCGACCCGGCCGCGTCCTGTCCTGCCGCCGCCCTAGATAAACTTTTCGGGAAGCGGCTCCTGCAAGCCGGCCGCTACCTGGTGTCGCACAAGGCGTGGATGAAGACGGTGCCCACGGAGAACTGCGATGTGCTCATGACCTTCCCAGGTACCCCGCCCCCGCCCCGCCTGCCCGGCCTCCCGGAGGGTCAGGCGGCCCCCGGCCCCGGGCCGCTTGGTGGCTGGCGGAAGCCATCGGGTGCCCCTGTGCCCCCCGGCAGACACTACCGACGACCACACGCTGCTGTGGCTGCTGAACCACATCCGCGTGGGGATCCCCGAGCTCATCGTGCAAGTGCGCCATCACCGCCACACGCGCGCCTACGCCTTCTTCGTCACCGCCACCTACGAGAGGCGAGTCCCGCACGCCGGCCTCCCCTGCGCTGCCCCTGCCCCTGCCCCTGCGCCTGCCCTGCACCTGCCCGCCCGCCCTGCGCTCCGCCGCCCCCGCCCCTCCCCGGGAGGCCCCTCCCGGCCGGGCCTCCTCGACCCCCGGGCCGCCCCTGGAGCCCACGCCCGCCCTGCGCTCCCCCGCAGCCTGCTCCGCGGCGCCGACGAGCTGGGGCTGCGCAAGGCCGTGAAGGCCGAGTTCGGCGGGGGCACGCGCGGCTTCTCCTGCGACGAGGACTTCATCTACGAGAACGTGGAGAGCGAGCTGCGCTTCTTCAGCTCGCAGGTGGGCCCGGCCCCGGGGGTCTGGGCCGGGAGGCCGCCCCCCGACCCCCGACCCCGCCCCCAGCTCACGGCCGCTTCTCCCCCCACCCAGGAGCGGCAGAGCATCATCCGCTTCTGGCTGCAGAACCTGCGGGCTAAGCAGGGCGAGGCGTTGCACAACGTGCGCTTCCTGGAAGACCAGCCAATCAGTGAGCGAGGCGGGGCCACAGGCAGCCAATGGGGTGGGGTTCTTAGAAGACAGCCAGCTCCATGGGGGTAGGAGGGCGTGGCCTAGAACCAACCAATCAGGGGTGCAAGGGAGACTGGGACAACCAATGAAATGAAGGGGTCGTGGTCTCAGCCAGGTGGGTGGGGCCTCGCCCCTTGGGAGGCGGGTTCAGGACCACGGACAGCGCTCCCGCGTCCTGTGTGGCCGGAGCCCGGGGCATTTTCCAGGGCCAGGAACCCAAGCCCGACGGCTTTATTTGAAAAGTTCTCCGCTGGGCCCCTGCACCCTTTCTCCCCCCTGGGAAAGGCCTCCGTGGGTTTGACGGCAGGCAGGCAGAAACGGGAAGTGGCGCCCGGGGCGGGTGGGGGCTGACCTGGGCTCCTCCGCCCCTCGCCCCGCAGTCCCCGAGCTGGCTGCCCGCGGGATCATCCAGCAGGTGTTCCCCGTCCACGAACAGCGCATCTTGAACCGCCTCATGAAGTCGTGGGTGCAGGCCGTGTGTGAAAACCAGCCTCTAGGTGCGGCCGGGCTGGGGGCTGGGGGCCGGGGTCAGGGGTCGGGGGGTGAGCAGGGCTCCCAGGAGGCCGGCCAGGCTGACAGGGACCCCCGTCCCCCTGCGTCCTGGGGCAGATGACATCTGTGAGTACTTCGGTGTGAAGATCGCCATGTACTTCGCCTGGCTGGGTTTCTACACGTCCGCCATGGTGTACCCGGCCGTCTTCGGTTCGGTCCTCTACACGTTCACCGAGGCTGACCAGGTACTGGGCAGGGGGCGGGGCACACACCCAATCCCGGCGAGGCTTCTTCCTGGACCAGCCTGGCCGACGGCCGCCCTGTCCCCCCCCCTCCCGCTGCCCCCCACAGACGAGCCGGGATGTGTCCTGCGTGGTCTTCGCTCTTTTCAACGTGATCTGGTCGACGCTGTTCTTAGAGGAGTGGAAGCGGAGAGGGGCGGAGCTGGCCTACAAGTGGGGGACGCTGGACTCGCCCGGGGAAGCCATAGAGGAGCCACGCCCACAGTTCCGGGTCGGTCTGGGTGGGGGGCGCGCGAGGGGCGGGGCGAGGTGGGGAGCAGGGAGAGCGCGATTCTATTGGCGGGCACTGGCTGGGAAGGCTGTGCGAGGCGGGGCCGGGCAGGGGTCAGACGCGGCCCCTGTGGTCTCACGCCGGCCCGGCCCCCTGCCCCCTGCCCCCTGCCAGGGCGTGCGACGCATCAGCCCGGTGACGCACGCAGAGGAGTTCTACTACCCGCCCTGGAAGCGGCTGCTCTTCCAGCTGCTCGTTAGCCTCCCGCTCTGCCTGGCCTGCCTCGCCTCCGTCTTCCTGCTCATGCTGGGCTGCTTCCAGCTGCAGGTGAACCCTGGCCGCCCCCCGACCGCCGCCGCCGCGGCCCAGCCCCACCCAGCCCTGGGCTCCTGCAGCCCTTCCCTCTGCCGCTCGGGGGAGCCACCGACTCAGCCACCCCCTTGCCCCAGCAGGAGCTGGTGCTGAGCCTGAAGGGGCTGCCCCGACTGGCCCGCTTCCTGCCCAAGATCGTGCTGGCCCTGCTGGTCAGCCTGAGCGCCGAGGGCTACAAGAAGCTGGCCATCTGGCTCAACGACATGGGTACGCGCCGCCCCTCCCCGGGGAGGCAGGTTCCCTACGGAACCCCTTTGGGGAACTGGGCGCTGCGGCGGCGGCGGCGGGGAGGCGGGGAGATGGGCGGATCCCTCACGCACCCCCTCGGCCCCTTAGAGAATTACCGGCTAGAGAGCGCCTACGAGAAGCACCTCATCATCAAGATTGTCCTGGTGAGTGGGCAGGGGGCAGGTGCACGGGCGGGGGGGGGGCTCTGGAGGGGGCGGGGCGCGCAGGTCCGGCGAGGCGACCCCCCCCTCCTGCCTCTTTCCTGCAGTTCCAGTTTGTCAACTCCTATCTGAGCCTCTTCTACATCGGCTTCTACCTCAAGGACATGGAACGCCTGAAAGAGGTGGGGTTCCCGGCGGCCAGCGGGGGGCGGCCCTGGCGCTAGGGCTCCACGGGCTCTCAGCCCCTCCCCCCTCCTCCATCCTTCTCGCCTCTCTGTCTGTCCGTGCGTCCTCCCATCTGTCCGTCCACCTGTCCGTCGGTCGCTCCACAGCTCCCGCTCCTCCGTTCCGCCTGCTCCTCCTCCTGCTCACGGCGCGGGGCAAAGTACGGGCAGGTGGCAGCCTGCGGGCCCCGCCCCCCGGGGTGGGCAGTGCAGTGCGGCTTGTGCTGGGGGCGCAGCTGGGTGCAGATGGGGCCCCGCGCGGCCGGCAGGTGCTAAGTGAGCCCGTGGCAGGGGCGGGGGGCGGGGAAATGCCCCCTGCCCGCCTGGGCTGGCCGCGCTCCGAGCACGTGCAAGGTGGCCAGCGGCTGAGCCACCGGGGGCCTCCGTGTCCTGGGTACCGCAGGCGGCCGGCAGGGGGCGTGCCCGGGCACGTGGCGGCGGTGGCGCCCGGCCCGGTGCCCGGAGCCCTGCCTGCCCTCCACGTGGCTTCTCTCTCCCCCTCCCCGCCCCCAGATGCTGGCCACGCTCTTGATCACCCGCCAGTTCCTTCAGAACGTGCGCGAAGTCCTGCAGCCGCACCTGTACCGGCGGCTGGGCCGCGGCGAGCTGGGCCTGCGCGCCGTCTGGGAGCTGGCCCGCGCCCTGCTCGGCCTGCTGAGCCTCCGGCGCCCGGCGCCCCGCCGCCTCGAACCCCAGGCCGACGAGGGCGGCGGCGGGGGAGGGCGCAGATGCCCGGGCGGGGGCTGCGGGGCGCCCGAGGAGGAGGAGGAGGCGGCGGCGACGGTGGAGCGGCGGCCTGCGGGCGAAGGGGGGGAGATGGGGGACGGGCCTCGGGGAGACGAGGAGGAAGAGGAGGAGGAGGAAGAGGAGGAGGAAGAGGAGGAGGAGGAGGAGGAGGGCGAGGAAGGTGGCCTCCTGGACTGCGGGCTCCGGCTGAAGAAAGTCAGCTTTGCCGAACGCGGCGCCGGGCGGCGGCGGCCTGGGCCAGGCCCGGAGGCCTTCCTGGAGGAGGGGAGCCCCACCCTGGTGGAGAAGGGGCTGGAGCCCGGCGTGTTCACGCTGGCCGAGGAGGATGATGACGAGGCGGAGGGGGCGCCCAGCAGCCCTGAACGGGAGCCCCCAGCCATCTTGCTTCGCCGGGCCGGGGGCGAGGGGCGCGACCAGGGGCCGGACGGGGGCCCGGACCCGGAGCCTGGCTCGGGCGAGTCGGCGGCGGGGAGGCAGAGGCGGCAGAACCGGTCGTCTTGGATCGACCCGCCCGAGGAGGAGAGCTCGCCCCAGCTCACCCAGGCGGAGCTGGAGAGCTGCATGAAGAAATACGAGGTGGGCGCGGGCGCACAGCCCGGGGGAGGAGCGGGTCCGAGGGAGGAGGCGGGGGGGGGGGCGCACAGTCCGAGGGAGGAGGCGCGGGGCTCACAGCCCGGAGGAGGAGGCTGCAGTCAGAAGGCGGAGGGCGGCCAAGTTGGCAGGGGGTGCCCTGGGTGGTCCCGACAGCCCAGCCCGAGGGCGGAGCGGGCCTGAGGGAGGAGGCGCCCTGAGCCCCGCCCCGCCGCGCCCCGCCCCGCCGCCAGGACACCTTCCAGGACTACCAGGAGATGTTCGTGCAGTTCGGCTACGTCGTGCTCTTCTCGTCCGCCTTCCCGCTGGCCGCGCTGTGCGCCCTGGTCAACAACCTCATCGAGATCCGCAGCGACGCCTTCCGGCTGTGCACGGGACTGCAGCGGCCCTTCGGCCAGCGCGTCGAGAGCATCGGCCAGTGGCAGGTGGGCGGTGGCTGGGAGGGGGAGGGGCTCGGGGACCCCCCCACGCACGCCTGAACCTCCCACCTCCCGCAGAAAGTCATGGAGGCCATGGGCGTGCTGGCCATCGTGGTCAACTGCTACCTCATCGGCCAGTGCGGGCAGCTGCAGCGCCTCTTCCCCTGGCTGAGCCCGGAGGCGGCCATCGTGTCCGTGGTGGTGCTTGAGGTAGGCTGGCTGCCCTCCCACGACCACCACCGCCGCCACCACCACCATCCCCTGCCACCGGCGCCGGCGAGCCTCAGGGCACCAAAGGGCGGCCTGGAGCCTGCAGCCTCTTCTCCGTCCCCGCAGCACTTCGCTCTGCTCCTCAAGTACCTCATCCACGTGGCCATCCCCGACATCCCCGGCTGGGTGGCCGAGGAAATGGCCAAACTCGAGTACCAGCGACGGGAAGCCTTCAAGGTGGGCGGGGTGGTGGGCGGGGCGGTGGGCGGGGCTGGCCGGGGCGGGACGGGGCTGCTCAGTGGGGCGGTGATGGGGACAGGTCCCAGGTGATGGGGTGCCCGGGCCCAGGTTCTCAGCGGGAGGTCGAATTGCAGACAGCACAGAATCCTGTGGAAGGAAATTGGTTCTCCGTGTCCACAGGTTTTTATTTTTTTAAATACCCGCTCCCTAAATGAGCGCAGCTCCACCCGGGCTGCGGGTCCGCGGCACTCCCGGCTCCATCTCTGGCTGGCGCACGCTCCTGGGAGGCCACGTTGGCCCGCGGCCACGGACAGAGCTGGTGGCCAGCGAATTCCCAGAAAGCACCGGCCAGAGTCCAGGGATACAGCTGGTGCCTAATAAGCCTTTGGAGCGCTTCCCGCCCCCGCAGGGAGCCCCGAGCGCGCGCGCCCGCTCCCCCAGGTCCCCTCACGGCGGCGCCTCCTGCCCCGCAGAGACACGAGCGCCAGGCCCAGCACCGGTACCAGCAACAGCAGCGGCGGCGGCGCGAGGAGGAGGAACGCCAACGCCACGCCGAGCACCACGCCCGGCGCGAGCGCGAGGCCGGCAGCCGCGAGGAGGCGCGGGCCGAGGGCTCCGGGCTGGACCCCGCCGCCGCCGCCGCCGCCACCGCCGCCGCCGCCGCCTCCGAGAAGTCCTCCGCCAAGGCCAAGGGCAGCGGGCCGGGCGGCCACGGCGCCGAGCGCCCCAAGCGCCCGGGGTCCCTGCTGGCCCCCAACAACGTCATGAAGCTCAAACAGATCATCCCGCTGCAGGGCAAGTTCCTGTCGTCGGCGGCCGCGGCGGCCACGTCCTCGCTGGCGGGCTCCGGCGCTGGCCAGGCCACGCGGCCGCCCCCCGCCCAGTCGCCCACGGGCGGGGACACGCGCCTGCCCGCCTTCCTCAGCTTCAAGTTCCTCAAATCGCCCGAGACGCGGCGAGACCCCGAGCGCAGCCACTCCCCGCCCAAGGCCTTCCACGCCGGCAAGCTCTTCCCCTTTGGGGGCGCCCGGGCGGACGCGGGGGCCAACGGGGCCGGAGGGCAGCAGGCGCGGTCGGAGGGGACCCCAGGCGGCGGCGGCGGCGGCGGCGGCGGCGGCCGGGCGCAGAGGAGTGGGCAGGCGGAGGAGGCCCCGGCGGAGGAGCTGGAAGCCCCGCGGCCCGAGGACGAAGGCTCAGGTCACAAGCTTTAACTCGGGGGCGGGGACGCCGGGCTGGCTTTGGGGGGGTGGGGTGGGGCTGAAAGGGACAGAGACGGCCTGGTCTCTGCACCGATTGGGGAAGTAGGTCCGTGGTGCGTGCGTGGAGTCCCGGTGGAAAAACCTGCTCGGTCTCTCTCTCTCTCTGTCTCTCTGTCTGTCTCTCTCTGTCTCTCTCTCTCTCTTTCTCCGGGCCCCTGGACAGCCTGGAGCCCTGTGCCTGACCCTCCTCACCGCCCCCTCCTCCCACTCCGGGAGGGATCCCCAAAACCCAGCCTCAGCCCCCTCCCAGGGTGCCAGGAGAGGTGAGGGGGCCCCATCAGACCCCACACCCAGCTCACTCTGGGGGGACTCGACCCCCGCCCCCCAGGCCTCTATGCAAACCCCTCCCCCCTGCAGCCCAGAGGCATTCCTGGAAGAGGAGGCTGTGGCCGCCCAGCCAGGGAGCCCACCGGGCGACTCAGAGACAGGCCCCTGGCCCCAACCTCAGCCCAGGGCGCCCCAGAGGGCAACCAGGGCCAGGCACGTAGGTCAGAAGCGGGAGGGACTTCCTCAACCTCCCGCCCTGCGCTCCCGGGGCTGGGAGGGGCCAGTGCCCAGGGGCTGCCCCGAAGACCCCTCCCCACCCCTCCCTGCCCGCCCCGGTCTCTGATCAGAAGCAATAAGGCCTTCCATGTGCCTGCAGGGCCGGGAGGGGGCGCGGGCAGGGCGGCCAGCCCGGCGGGGGGCGGCAGCCTCCCCGGAACGGCCCCTCTCGCCTCCGCAGGGACAGCGCTGGCCCCTGCCCTGCGCGCCCGCCGCAGCCGGAGCCCCGCGCAGCCGCCGCCGCCAGTGCCGCTGCCCCGGCCCCCGACGCCGCCCGCCGGCTGCTGGCAGTGGGACGGGCCGTGGGGCTGCGGGGGCGAGGGCGCCGCCTCCCGCCCGGCCCCGCCGGCCGCCGAGTGCCCGCCCTGCGTCCTGGCCGGGCCCCCGCCGGCCCCGCAGCCCCTGCCGGGGGACGCCAGCTTCTACAGCCTCCCGCCCCCGCCGCCGCTGCCGCCGCCGCCGCCCACCTCGGAGCCCCCCGCGTCCCCGGCGCCCTCGCCCAGCCCCAGCCCCAGCCCCCAAGCCGTGTGCTGGCCCAGCGGCTGGCATTAGCTCGGCCGGCCGCCGCCCTCTCTCCTGTCAGATGCAGCAGCGGACACTGAAGGCGGCGGCGGGAAGACGCGCCTGGCCGCGGCCCCCAGGACAGCCCCAGCATTGGCCGAGCCCTCCCCGGGCTGTGGGGAGGGGGAGGCAGGGGCGCCCGCCCCCCCCATCTGCCGTTTCCTTTAAGACCAGGAGGTGGGGGAGGGGGAGACCAAAGGCGACCCCTCCCCCAAACACCAATAGGAAAACACACTGACAAAGAATAGGCGGTTATTTATTTGTTTTTAATTTATTTTGTCATATTTTTGTAAAACGGCAGAAATGCAATAAAAAGTCTATTTCAACAGTGCCGGAGGTTGGAGCAGTGGAAAGCGGGCTTGGGGGCGCCCCCGCCGCTGGCCTCTGGTGGCCCAGACCTGGGGCTTCCTGGGGCCCCAAAGCCTCAGTGGGGGAGGAGCTGCAGGGCCCCCGGCCTCCGCTTGGGGCGCCCGAGACAAAGGAAGAGACGGACGGCGGTGACAGAGGCGGGGCGGCCCGCGGCGGCTGCCCGGTGAGGGGGCTGCACAGGAAGGAGGTGGGAGTGTGGAACCCACCCCCACGCCGGCAGTCCCCAGAGCCGCCATCCTGAGGACAACAAGGGGCAGACGGGACGGGCCACGGCTGGGCTGTGTGGCCCGGGACAGAACCTGGTGCCGGCGGAGGAGAGGCCGGGGCGGGGCGGGCGGGGACTTGAGAGGGCCCCGGGTGAGCTGGAGGCCACCCCGGCGGCCTGTGAAGAACGTCGAGGGGGGGGGAGGAGACCCCTCACCCTGGCTGCGTGTGTCCGTGCCGGCCAGGGACACGACAGAGCCTCGGGTGCCGGGGTGGTGGGGGCCACAGCCGTGAGACTCTCACCTGGCTGGACCGAGGCAGGATGGGGAGAAGTGGCCGGCAGGCACCGGTGGCCCAGCTGTGGGCAGACCACGGGGCCAGGAGCTTCCTCAAAGGGGGGCTGGGGGCCCAGGCCCCCTGCGGAAGGACAAGGGCGAGGGCAGGGCTGCCACCTGCTCCCCCTCTGCCCCGTGCCCGCATCCCATGGCCTGTGAGCCCCGGGGCCCTCAGCCGACCCCCTGCCCTGTGACCACAGGGTCCCTGCCACACGCCGTGGCCAATGCTGCCGCCACCGCCGCGGGGGGAGAAGCCGGCCAGGGCAGGGGCCCGCAGAGGGGTCATCTGGGGCGGGACCCTCCCAAATCCACAGCTATGGAAACCAGGTTCAGGGCCACAGACCTGCCCAAGCCCCCGACAGCCCGGGCCCTCCGCTCCCTGGGCGGCCACGGGGCAGCCACACCACCACCGCCGTGGCTGGGGCTCCACGCCGGGCACTGTCTGGGGGACACCGGAGCGAGGCAGAGGGGCGGGCCCACGCCGCTCTTGGCCTGGACGGCGGCCGCGCAGGCGCACGGAGGGGTCCTCGTCCTCTCGGGGGGCGGCGCTCCGCGGCTCCGTCGTCCGGGGTGGGGGTGGGACGCCGAGGCGTGCGCAGCAAAGACGCCCGGGCGAGTAGCAAACATCCTTTTATTGGGGTGGACACGGAGCACGCACGAGTCCATGATAAAATGACTTAAGAATCCGGAGGGGCCGACTTCGCCCCGCGCGCGCGCATGCTCAGAGTGAGGTCTGGGCACCGTCCCAGCGGGGGTCGGGGGGGGCCCCCGGCCCGGCGGGCGGGAGGGGGGAGGAGGCTGCTCAGATGTCCAGGGGGCACCGCGTCCCCCAGCCCGGCCTCCAGGCCCCCGCCGAGCCCCCGGCCTGCTCTCCGGTTCTCCGGGTGGGGAAGCGGGGTGGGCGGGGCGGGGGGCGGGGACAGTTGTCTGGAAGAAGCATCTACCGACATCACACTACCGGGTCTCACGGCCCCTTTAACCAACGCTCCATACCGTACGGGTTACAGCATAAATAAAAACTCAAGGAAAATAAATACATCAGCTCCTATGAGGTTGGAAGGGGTGCGGGCGGCGGGCGGGGGTGGGCGCGGGCGCGGGCGGGAGGCCGGGGAGCAGCGGGGCGGGGCCACGCCCTAAGTGTCCTCGTGCATGTCCGGGCTGTCGGTCCGCGCCACCTTGCGGGGCGGCGCCGAGCTCTCGCCCTCCAGCTCCACCTGCTCCTGGTCTCTCTTCTTGGCGGCGTTCTGCGGGGTTGGGACAGGGGGCTGAGCCGCGGCTGCGGGGGTCCCTCCCGGGGCGCGGGGGGCAGGGGCACAGGACAGTGGGCAGGTGTGGGGCTGGCACGTGGGAGGGGTCGCTCCGGCCTGGGGTTCCCCTTCCAGCCTGGCCCATTCCCCATGCTCACGGCCAAGGGCAGAAGCAGAGAGACCCCCATGCGGACCATGAGAGATTTTAATTAAAAAGGGGGACGGGGAGGGGTCTCTGGACTGCGATCACCCCTCTGCCGCTGCCTGCGGCTCTAACCGCGCGCACGCTTCATCAAAATTCTCGGCCACCACCATCAAGTCCACCTCATGCCCCGGCCAGGGTGTGGTGCCCCCCCCCCCCCCGCACTCCTACTCAGCCCTCAAAGCCCCGCCCCGCCCCGCCCCGCGGGCTCACCTTTTTGTCCCATTGCTGATGCAGGTAGCGGAGGAGGATGTTGGTCTTTTCTGTTACAATGACTGCGGAGGGAAGACGGAGCAGCCTCAGGGCCGGCGCAGGGGTCGCCCTGGCTGCGTGGCCCGGCCCCACCCGGCTGGACTTCAGGGACTGGGGCGCGGGCGGAGTCAGCACCCCCAACCCAGGATGCCGCCGCTAGCTGGGACCCCAAAGGCCACACACGCGGGATCCCTGCTTCCCCGGGGCCCAGCGCTACCTGCAGGCGGGGCAGTGGCCCCGCACGCACGCAAGCAGGCGCAGACGCGCACCAGGAGCTCGCGGGTCGGCTCCGCAGGCCTGGGCTCCGCCTCCCTCAGGTCCTCCCAGCCCCTGTGTGTGTGTCCTGGCTGAGACCGCCCACGTGGACCACAGGGGCCGGCGGGGGCCGGGCAACCTGACCCAAGCGCAAGGGGGCAGGACCAGCTCATGATACCCGCGCGGGGGGGGCTCAGGGGGCGCCCAGGGCGTGCCAGCTTTCCGCGGCTCCCACGGGCAGGCACGCGCCGAGCCCCAGAGCGGCGCGCCGAGCCCCAGAGCGGAGCCCCAGAGCGGCGGGCTCCTCCCCGCTGAGCCCGCAGGGGGTGAGCGGAGGACGCGACCCCAGCCCAGTCTCTGGCGCGGGCTACTTACTCTGTTCGGAGGGGTACTCGCGAGTGGGCAGGTAGACTGAGGGACGTCGGTTCTGCGGAGGGGTGGGGCGGGGAGAGTCAGGGGCGCGGGCCCTCGCCCCAGCACCCACCCTTCCACGCCCGCGGGGAAGCCGAGCGGCGCCCCGCACCTCCCCGGGCCCCCGGGGAACGCGCGCGCTCACCGAGGCTTTGCACACGGAGTCGGCATGAAATCGACTAAAGTTGCTTTTGTTGTACACAGGCAATCCTTTCAAAAAATCTGCCTGGAAGACACCGAGGGGGCGGGTGAGGGCGCAGCCAGTGGCCGCCGCGCGGGGTCCCCCTCGGCGAGCGGGGTTGGCGGTGGGCCCTGTCCTCCGCCCCCCAGCCCCGTCCAAACCTCTCAGAGCGGCGGGAGCCGGCACCCAGAGGCTCAGGTTGAAGGGACGGCGGGGCGGGGAGTCAGCCCGGCCCTCCCGCAGCCCGCGAGGCGCACGCGCACGCGCAGCTGCTCCCCTGGGCGCTGTGCACCGTAACCCACTAAGTGCGCCCGGGACGCAGGGCACTGGCGCATTCCGGCTGAGCCACCTGGGAGAGCCTGGGGAGCCCCAGAACCCCGAGCTGGATCATTGGTAGCCCCAGCCTTTTGTTTTGTTTTTAAAAGGAAACTTTTCTTTTTTTTTTTTTTTTTTTTTTTATTTTTTTTGGACAGGCAGAGTGGACAGTGAGAGAGAGAGACAGAGAGAAAGGTCTTCCTTTGCCGTTGGTTCACCCTCCAATGGCTGCCGCGGCCAGCGCGCTGCGGCCGGCGCACCGCGCTGATCCGGTGGCAGGAGCCAGGAGCCAGGTGCTTTTCCTGGTCTCCCATGGGGTGCAGGGCCCAAGCACCTGGGCCATCCTCCACTGCACTCCCTGGCCACAGCAGAGGGCTGGCCTGGAAGAGGGGCAACCGGGACAGAATCCGGCGCCCCGACCGGGACTAGAACCCGGTGTGCCGGCGCCGCTAGGCAGAGGATTAGCCTAGTGAGCCGCAGCGCCGGCCAGGAAACTTTTCTTAAGACAGAGAGAGAGGCAGAGAGACGGGGAGAGAAGGGGAGGGGGGGAGGGAAAGGGAGGGCAGGAGAGGGAGGGAGGGGAGAGAGAGGGAGGTTGTCCATCCGCTGGTTCACTCCCCAAATGCCCACAGCAGCCAGGGCTGCCGAAGCCAGGAGCCAGGAGCTCCATCCGGGTCTCCCACGCGGGTGCAGGGCCCAAGGACCTGGGCCGTCCTCCACTGCTCTCCCAGGCCACAGCAGAGAGCGGGATGGGAGGTGGAGCAGCCGGGACTTGAACCCGCGCCCACATGGGATGTGCACTGCAGCGCTGGCTCCCGGCCCCAGGCTTTTAAAGCTGACTCAGCTTTTCAGCAACGCTGTGTGGACTGGAGGGCCCCCACACGTGCCAGCCAGCCCCCTGCCGGGGGTGGGGTGCGGGGCCCACATGTGAATCGCTGACCCTCAGAACGGCCTTCCGGGCCCTGACCCTATCCCTCGGGCCTGTGCCGGGACGATGCCTCCTCCTGTCTTCTCTCCCGACCCCACACGCGGCAGATGGACAAGGGGTCTGGGGCGGGGTCAGCCAGCGCCCTGGACGCCCGCCCACAGGTTCAAGTCCCGGCTGCTCCAGTCCTGACCCGGCCCCCTGCACACGTGCACCCTGGGAAGCAACGGCTGTTGCTCACACGCCTGGGCCCTGCCACCCCCACGGGAGACCCAGGCCGAGCTCCTGGGCTCCCGGCGTCGCCGGCTGCGAGCATCTGGGGCAAAGCCCTGGGAAGAGCTGCATCACTCTGCTTTTCAAAACAGGAAATGGTAGAAAACGACAGCGGCGCAGCGTAAAGCCGCCACCTGCGGTGCCTGCATCCCATGGGGCGCCTGTTCGAGTCCTGGCTGCTCCTTCTGACCCAGCTCTCTGCTGTGGCCTGGGAAGGCAGTGGAGGATGGCCCGAGTCCTCGGGCCCTGCACCCGCGTGGGAGACCTGGAAGAGGCTCCTGGCTTCGGATCGGCACAGCTCTGGCCGTTGCAGCCAATTGGGGAGTGAACCAGCGGATGGAAGACCTCTTTCCCTCTCTCTGTTTTTGTAGCTCTGCCATTCAAATAAATCTTAAAATCAATCAATCAACAGACTCCAGGGCACAGCGGCACCTGTCTCCAGTGAGAACAGTGAGGAAGCCACTGGAACCCCTCCCACCTCTCGCACACGCTCTCCCCTGCCTAAGGACCACGGGCTGGAGCCCCCAGGCCCCCGGCACCCTCTGGGCTTGGCTGGGGCAGCAGGATCCCTCCTCCCCAAGGCCCAAGCCCTCTCTGCAGGGTCCCAGGCCAGCCCAGGGAGCTGAATGTCACCGGGCAGGCGCCCCCTCCCCCACAGGGGGTGCCCTCACATCCGGGTGACCCAGAGCTCCGCCCCAGTCCTGGACCCTGGGACCAGCCTCACCCATTAAGCAAGGTTTTCTTTGAAAATTAAAGACGTATTTATCGATTCGACAGGCAGAGAGAGACAGGTCTCCCATCCGTTCCGTCACTCCCCCAGTGGCTACACTGGCAGGGGCTGGGCCGGGCTGAAGCCAAGAGCCAGGAGCTCCATCCGGGTCTCCCACCTGGGCGGCAGTGGCCCCAACCCGCGTCCTCCGCTGCTTTCCCAGGCCACCAGTGGGGAGCTGGATTCGGATCCGGATCCAGCGGTGTGCATTTGGCACCGGGGAGCTGGGGCGAGCATGGGGCACACGGGCAGGGACCAGGCGCTTGGCCCGCGGCTTACAGGTGCCTGGGTTCAGTTCCTGGCTCTACCCCGGCCTCCTGCCAGGGGGCGACCCCGGGAGGCGGTGGGGACCCAGCACGGGCTCTGGGCCCCGCCCCCACCCACCTGACAGGGCCAGGTGCATCCTGGCCCCGCCCCCAGCCACCGCAGCTGGGACAGGGGGGCCTTGCAGACCCTGTGTGGGGCCTGGGGCTGTGCGGGGGCAGCGACCTGGCCAGTGTGAGGCCTGCAGGGTGAGAAGGGGGCCTGTCGCTCCTCTGCTGCTCCCCCTCCGTCCCCTGCCACACCCACCTCAGCGCCCCCCCCTGCTTCTCCCCAGCACCCGGGCGCGTCCCCTCGCCCCCCTCACGGGACTGGCACCTCGCAGGGGATGGACAGCCTCGCGGCGAGAGATGCAGGGCCCCAGAGCTGGCTGGGCACCTCCCAGCCACCTCCCCACGACCCACGGAGTCCGCGCGGCCGGGGAAGGGGCTGCGCCCAGGAGCAGCCGTTGGCACCAGAGCGTTTGTGCTGAGCGCAGGAAGCACCTAGGACGGCCTCACAGAGCACGGGGCGAAAGCCCCCCGCCACCGCACGTGGCCGGCCACAGCTGCTGCCCAAAGCTGCCCCTCCACGCCGGCTAGGGGCGACGCTCACAGAAGGGTGTTCCAGGCAGCGAGTGCAAAGGCCCTCGGGAGTTAGGAAGCGCAAGCAAGGCGTGCAGGGGGGCGGGGGGGTGCTGAGGTCACACAGGTGGGCAGGGGCCGTCAGGGGAGGGGTCCCGGGGCTGGGGGAGGCTGGGCGGAACGAGGCCTTAGCGCCCCAGAGTGGTAGACGGTGCATTGCAGCCGGAGCCGAGAAAAATCCGGAAGCCAGGGGGCCCGCCTTCGCCCACCCCCTCCCCCCCCCCGGCCTGGGGGCTGGGGGCTGGGGGCTGAGACTCTGGGATGGGGGCTCGCGAGGGTGGCAGCGGCGGGGCTGGGCAGGGGCTGGGCCGCCGCCCCCGCTTTCTCCAAGAACCTCCGGCCCCCAAGAACGGAGCCGGCGGGAGAGGGGACAGCGGGCCGGGCGTGTCACCAGCCCCCGCGCCCCCTCCCCAGAGCTCCCCGCGACGTCAGCGCGCTCGATTGTCACGAAGGGTCACAGCCCGGGGAGCCCGGCGGGGGCGGGGCGGGGGTCGGGGACCCCGGGGCCGCAGCCGGCCGGCGGCGATGTCGCACTTCCTCCGGCGACAAAGCACCGCATGGAGCGCCGCAGACCCCTCCCCCGCCCCGGCGCCCAGGCCGGCCTCCCGACCCCTGCAGAACCGCAGCGGGCTGCGGGGAGGCGGGCGCGCCGACGGCCGGGCCGGGCCTGGGGGTCTCGGGGGACCCCCTTCCCACCCCCAGGCGGTTTCCGGGGGGCAAAGGCGACCCGGAAATGATTGAGTTGTCAGGGCCTGGAAGCCCAGATGGGGTCACGGGTTGGGAGAGGGAGCTGGGGCGGGGTCCGAGGATCGAGGGTCACAGGTCAGAGGGAGGGGCGGGGCCGGGCCGGAGGGGCCGGGGCCGGGCGGTGGGGGGCCTCGGGGGATGCGCGAGGTGGGTGGGCCCGCGGCACCATTTTGTCGGGCGGGGAGGGAATTCGGGCCCAGCGGCCGTCCTCACCATCTTCCGTCTCCTCCGTCGCCGCCCCGGCCGCCGCCGCCGCCGCCGCCACCACCGCCGCCGCCACAGCCGCCGTCTTCGCCGCCGCCGCACAGTAACTTCCAGCCACGGCACAGCTCACACTGATGGCGCCACCGCCGCCCGTCATTGGCCCACGCCCCGGCCCCGCCCCTCTGGTGTAGGGCCCCCGCGCGTTACCATTGGCTAGATCCGGCAGCATCGCGCGCCTATTGGCCACCACGCCTCCTCCCTTGATGATCAAGTTAGGCTGAGACGGCAAAACCCCGCCCGGGACTGAGAAGCAAAGGGAAGCGATATCCGGAAGTGGGCGGGGGGCGCCGCAACGCCTCCTGGGAGTTGTAGTTCGCCGCCGTCGGGCGCCTGGGCAGCTGTAGTTCTCGACGCCGGGAGGTCTGCTGGTGTCCACTAAAGTGGATTGCGCGGTTTCCACGGCAGCCCCCTCCCCCAGGTCCTAACCCTGGAATTCAGGACACCCAGTGGGTGTGACACCCTAGAATTGACATCTCAGGCTCAGCTCGAGCACCTGTGGGTCGCCCCTAGGATTCAGCCCCAGACTCAGGCCCCTCTGGGCTCCTCAGCCTCCCTGTGTCCTGACCTCCGGCCCAATCCTCGGTCCCAGACTCTGCCACTTCCTCCAAGAAGCCCTCCCCGACTGCACGCTGCCCAAACCCAAGTCAGATGCCAGCTCTGAGCTGCAGTGTCGCACCTGCCCGAGTGCGAAAGCGCTCCCGACGGCCGCTGCAGGGCCCAGCACGGGAGAAGCAAGAAAGAGCCGGGGAGCCTCGGGGGCTGCAAGGCCAGACCCAGGGGGATCCCAGGGCGGCAGGTGGCGGGTCGGAACCGCCCCCTGCCCCCCACTTTCCCACCAGCCTTCAGCACACAAGACAAGCGGCAGCGGCGACACGGAGGAGTCGTTTAATGGTGTTCGGAGCGGGCGGCACCTGTCGTGTCCGACCCCTTATCTGGTGCCTGGGATCCGCTTCGAGATGACACGGTGGGGGGCGGGCGGGGGTCGTGCGTGGCCAGGGCCGTTCTGGGTGCAGGGGGTCGCAGTCTGGGGAGCCCCCCGCACGAACGCAGTCTGAGGAGGCCCCCGCACGCCCGTGGTCTGCGCAGCCCCCCACACGCCTGCGGTCTGGGGGAGCCCTCGCCGTCCTCAGTGGCTCAGCGACCGGCGCCCCTTGAGCATGCGCCGCAGCACCACCTGCACGCCGGCCGCCGAGCTCAGCCGCCGCACCCAGCCGTGCTTGTGCTTCCGCTTCAGGTTGCTCGGCTGGTACTCGTTCCCGCGCGTCCGGCCCCGCGCCTGCGGCGGCCCGAGCAGCCCCCACCAGGCCCGAGGCTGGAGCCACCTGCGGGAGAGGTCAGAGGGCGCGCTGAAGGACCCCGCGCAAAAGCCGCCGCGCCCGCCCCGGCGCCCGGGCCCGCTCCCCCGGCGGCTCACCTGCCGCCCAGCGCGGCCGCCGACCTCCCAGCGGGGCCCACGAGGGACCCGAGCAAGACAGCCATGTTCAGTCGCCGGTACCAGTCGGTAGCCTGGAGGCTCCGCCCCCACGCCACGGAGGCTTCTGGGAAGTGTAGTTTCTCCCAAGGCGGAACCTGACTTGCCGCGCGGGCCGCCGGGAGTTGTAGTCCCACGCCTGCGCAGCACAGAGGAGGTGCTCGGTGCGGACCGGCAGGGGGCGCACGCGGCAGCACCGCCTCCGCGAGCGTGGGCGTGCAAGGCCTCACGCTGGGAGTTGTAGTCCTTTCCCAGGTCGGCCAGCAGGGGGTGCCCCGCCGGGAGGCGGGCAGATGGCACGCAGCTGGCTGGCAGCTCGGGTCCGGCCGCAGCCAAGTCCCCGCCCCTCGGCGGCGAGCCCGGGAGCCCTCCGTGGGCAGCCGTCTGGGCGTCCTTGGCCAGTGCCTGCGCCTCGCTGCATTAGGATGTGCGTGCCCGCCTCCCTCCCAGGTCCCTGGCCCGGGAGGTGGCTGGCTCTGCAGTTCAGGGACCCCAGGCCAGGCGGCGGCGGATGGGGGCTCCGGGGCTGAGGTCCCGCATTGCCCTAGCAAGGGGAGCCGGTGGGTGGGGACTGTTTGCTGAATGCATAAATTATGCAGTCGCTAGGAAGAGTGGGTGGCTGGGCCTGCTCTGGCCTGGGCAGCCAGTTCCAGCGGTTAACCCCTTGTCCTCCAGACGCCACCCCACAGCTCCCGGAACAGGTTGAGCGCTTGCAGCGTGCAAGGCAGCGTGCCCCAGCCCCACAGCAAACTCATGGAAGAGTGCATTGCACGGGGAAGCGGCCTGCCCAAGGTCATACAGGGCCTCAGTGGGACCGCCTAGCGGGGGTGTCTACTGCTGGCCGCTGGTCTTCTGCAGGCCGGTCTGCAGCCAGCAGGTCAACAGGCTATGAAATTCCGGTTTCCCCGATTCCCCACAACTTCAAGGCTGTTTAAGTGCTTGGCGGACACACGACGGCCAGGACTGAGAATCGCAGGGCTGTGGGTTCGAATCCCAGCCTTCCCTCCCCCCCCCACCGCTTGCCTTGGGCCTTTGTGGAAATTCGTGGGCCTCGGTTTACCCACCTGCGATCAGAGAGAGCTAAGTGTTTCTATTTCTGGACCAGAGAGGTCAGCACAGTGGAGGGGCACGAGGACAGGCGGGTGGCCCAGCGGCAGGGGCCGGCGGGGGAGACCCGCGGGCAGCAAGCAAGCCCCGGCCGCGAACACCTTCCCCCAAAGGGGCGTGGCCAAGGCTGCAAGCGCCCGCCCCCACCCTGGGGCTGCCGCCTCTGATTGGGCTTCTAACTAGGCCAGGTAAGCCCGCGACTGTAATAGGTCGGATGGCCCGCCCGTCGGCGCGCGGCCCCGCCCTCTTGGGGGAGGGGCTTAAAGGGCCGGCTCGGTCGGCGGCCGCGGGATGCCCCTGCGCTGACCGCCGGGGCCCCGCGCTCGCCCGCGTAGACGCGCCCGGCCCGACCCCGCGCCACCATGTAAACGGCGCGGCGAGTGGACGCTGGCCTCTCCGCCCGGGACCCCTCCGCCCCGCCCCGGGCCCCGGGGCCCTCGATGAGGTGAGCGAACCCCCGGGAGGGGGCACGGAGGCCCCCCCCAGGGCCCGCAAAGCCCGCCCCTTTGGGCTCCTAGGGAGCCGCGGGGCCCCGTGCGCTCGGTCTCGCCGCAGAGGCGACGGGCACCCGCGGGAGGCGGGCTCCAGGGAGGGGGCTGGCGCGGTGCACCTGCGCCGCCCGCCGCCGCCATCGGGCTCCTCCGGGAGGGGGGTGCTGCCCACCTTCCCCCGCGGTAGCTCTGAGGCCACTGCGGGCCCGGACTTGGGGTGTACGTTACCCCCCTCCCACGGCGCCCACGCTGCAGGGGGAAGGGGCCGGTCCCACCACCAGGCCCCAGACAATGGGGGTGCGAGGCGCGGCTGTCCCCCTGGAGTTATGTAACCGCCTGTGGTTGCCATGGACACGGGGGGGCTGGCCCGGGGAGCAGCGGGGTGCAGGCCTGGAAGCCCCCGGCCGGCCGGGGCCTCCATCTCCACCCGCATCTCCAGGGTGGTGGGAGCGGGGGCGTGTGTAGCAGATCCCAGACCCCAGGGTACCACGCAGGCTGCAGAGAGACAGGCTTCCTCCCACAGTGCCCGAGCCTGGCTCGCTCCTCCGGGCAAAGGCCCAAGCTCACTTAGGTCTGGGAGAGCCCGGGGCAAGGCCTCAGCTCGCCAGGGCCAGGCTCGGAGCCAGCGCCCGGGACAGGGCCTCGCTGGGGGATTTGCTGCCTTTGTAAGCCCATTAGGACGCTCTCGGGATGTGTGTGAGTTAATGAAAGAAGATGTGTATAGATGAATGAATGAACTGGAGCTAGTGGGGAGGGTGGGGTGTCCCCTCCTCCAGGAAGTCCTCCTGCTCGCTCCGCCGAACATGCCGGAGCCAGGTCCCTACACGGGGCACAACACCAAGGTACCCAGGCTCAGTACTCACACAGGGCCGAGGGGCAGCTCCCGGGGGTCGGTGCGGGGGGGGCGGGCCCTGTGGTCTCTGTCCGCTGAGCCTGCCGTCCCCCCCCCGCCCCCACACTCCCAGGACACGCCATGCTGACCGGGGTGACGGAGGGCATTTTCTGCTGCCTCCTGGGCACGCCCCCCAACGCCGTGGGGCCCCTGGACAGCGTGGAGTCCAGCGACGGCTACACCTTCGTAGAAGTCAAGCCAGGCCGCGTGCTCCGCGTGAAACATGCGGGGCCCACGCCGGCGCCCTCGCCGCCCCCGCCGCCCGACACCGCGCAGGGGGACCGCTCCGGCCTGGTGCACTGCCAGCGCCGGATCACCGTGTACCGCAACGGGCGCCTGCTGGTGGAGAACCTGGCCCGCGCCCCCCGCGCCGACCTCCTGCACGGGCAGAACGGCTCCGGGGAGCCGCCGGCCGCCGTGGAGGTGGAGCTGGCTGACCCGGCCAGCAGCGACGGCCGCTCGAACCCGGGCAGCGCGGGCAGCGGCGGCCGGCGGCGGCGAGCCCGGCGCCCCAAGCGAACCATTCACATCGACTGCGAGAAACGCATCACCAGCTGCAAGGGCGCCCAGGGCGACGTGGTGCTCTTCTTCATCCACGGGGTGGGCGGCTCCCTGGCCATCTGGAAGGAGCAGTTGGACTTCTTCGTCCGCCTAGGCTACGAGGTGGTGGCCCCCGACCTGGCGGGCCACGGGGCCAGCTCGGCGCCCCAGGTGGCCGCCGCCTACACCTTCTACGCGCTGGCTGAAGACATGCGCGCCATCTTCAAGCGCTACGCCAAGAAACGCAACATTCTCATCGGCCACTCCTACGGGTAAGGAGCCCAGCGGGGCGGGGGGGGGGGGGGGGGGGAGAGGGAGGGAGGGAGAGGGAGGGAGGGAGAGGGAGAGGGAGAGAGGGAGAGGGAGGGAGGGAGGGAGGGAGAGAGAGAGAGAGGAGAGAGAGAGAGGGAGAGGGAGGGAGAGAGGAGAGAGAGAGAGAGAGAGAGAGAGAGGAGAGAGAGAGAGAGGTCTTCCACCCGCTGGTACTCTCCCCAATTGGCTGCAATGGCCGGAGCTGCGCCGATCCAAAGCCAGGAGCTCCATCCGGGTCTCCCACGCAGGTGCAGGGGCCCCAGCACTTGGGCCATCCTCTGCTGCTCTCCCAGGTGCATTAGCGGGGAGCTGGATTGGAAGTCGCGGGGGGGGGGAGCTCGGCCACTGTCCAAGGAAGAGGGGCTCCCAGCCTCAGCGGCGACAGCCCACGCAATGAGACAAGAAAAAGAAATGTTTTATAAAAATTCTGCCCCCCTCCCCCCCCCAAAAAAAATCCAAGCACAGAGTTAAAACAGTTCGTTTGCATTGACACTCAAAAGCCTGGATTGCAAAACAAAACAAAACAAAAACAATTTTTTTTGCACCAAAAATTGTTAATTGCACGATGCACGAGGTGTTCAAAGGAGCCCCTGGGAGGGCGTCCCCCAGGCTGAGGCTGGGCGGAACGCGGCCCCTTCTGGGACGCCCACGCCATTGCTATGAGGTCGGCCCGGCAGCAGCTTCCCCAGGCGGAGGCTCGGAGCTCAGAGAGGTCAAGCGAGCAGCCCTCGGGCACACAGCGCGGCACAGACTTGGTCCTGCCTGGGTCCTCTTCCCAGCTCAGATCTGCAAGACCATTTTTCCTTTTTAAAAGATTTATTCATTTATTTGAAAGGCAGAGTTTCAGAGAGGCAGAGAGAGAGAGAGAGAGAGAAAGAGAGAGAGGTCTTTCACCTGCTGGTTCACTCCCCAGTTGGCTGCAACAGCCAGAGCTGCGCCGATCCACAGCCAGGAGCTTCTTCCTGGTTTCCTACGCAGGTGCACGGACCCAAGCACTTGGGCCATCTTCCACTGCTTTCCCAGGCCATAGCAGAGAGCTGGATAGGAAGTGGAGCAGCCGGGACTCGAACTGGCACCCTCATGGGATGCAGGCAGCGGCTTAACCCCCTAAGCGACAGTGTCAGCCGGCCCCGCGGCCCGAGTTCCACCACTGCTGCTTTGGGGAGGGGGCAGGAGGAGTGGGACGTGGGGGGCTCGCTCCAGGTGGGCACCGGACGCAGTAGTAGGAGATCCTTGGAGGCACCCAGGAAGCAGTCCCCGCCTCCAGGCAGCCACAGGCGGTTTCGGCTGGCTTCCGCAGCGCCTTCCACCCTGGGGACCCCATGGTGCCGCCGCGGGTGCAGCCTGGCTCCACTGTCCGGGAGCGGGGGCGGGGGGGGGCTTCTGCCGCTGCGTGCCCGGCGGCTCCAAGTCCCGGTTGGCGCTCCAGGCTCCTGGCTTCGGCCTGGCCCAGCCCTGGCTGCTGTGTGCATTTGGGGAGGGACCCAGCCGACGGGAGGCCCTTCTCTCTCTCTCATTTAATTGAGTATTAATAGAAATAGAAATAAAATGATGCTTAGGTTGGCTTAGGATGCCACCCTCAGCTCCCAGCCTCACGGCTCCCGTAAGCCACCCTCAGCTCCCAGCCTCACGGCTCCCGTAAGCCACCCTCAGCTCCCAGCCTCACGGCTCCTGCAAGCCACCCGCAGCTCCCAGCCTCACGGCTCCTGCAAGCCACCCTCAGCTCCCAGCCTCAGGGCCTAATCCGATCGCGCTGGGGCGGCGGGGGTGGGGGGAGCAGGGCGCCCAGGCCGTTGCTGACCGCGGCCGCCCGGCAGCGTCTCCTTCTGCACGTTCCTGGCGCACGAGTACCCGGACCTGGTGCACAAGGTGGTCATGATCAACGGCGGCGGCCCCACGGCGCTGGAGCCCAGCATCTGCTCCATCTTCAACATGCCCACCTGCGTCCTGCGCTGCCTGTCGCCCTGCCTGGCCTGGAGCTTCCTCAAGTGAGCGTGGGCCAGGGGCGGGCCGGGAGCGTCCTCGTTGATTGGTGGGAGCTGTGGGGGCGGGGTCTGGTGGCGGGGCTGACGTCTGGCCTGGGGCTTCCTCAAGTGAGCGTGGGCCGGGGCGGGATGGGAGCTTCCTCAGTGATTGGTGGGAGCCCTGGGGGCAGGCCGGGAGCGTCCTCAGTGATTGGTGGGAGCCCTGGGGGCAGGCAGGGAGCGTCCTCAGTGATTGGTGGGAGCCGTGGGGGCGGGGTCTGGTGGCGGGGCTGACGTCTGGCCTGGGGCTTCCTCTAGTGAGTGGCGGGCCCCTTGGGGTGGGCCAGGAAGTCCTCAGTGATTGGTGGGAGCCCTGGAGGCAGGGTCGGGAGCCTCCTCAGTCATTGGTGGGAGCCCTGGGGGCGGGGCTGATGCCTGGCCTGGAGCTTCCGAAGTGAGCGTGGGGCGGGAGTCAGGCTGGGAGCGTCCTCAGTGATTGGTGGGAGCCCTGGGGACAAGGCCGGGAGCGTCCTCAGTGATTGGTGGGAGCCCTGGGGGCGGGGCCTGGGGCGGGGCTGACCTCTGACCTGGGGCTTCCTCTAGTGAGTGGCGGGCCCCTTAGGGTGGGCCAGGAAGTCCTCAGTGAGCAGTGGGAGCCCTGAGGGCGGAGCCGGGAGCCTCCTCAGTGATTGGTGGGCACCCTAGGGGTGGGGCCTGGGCTTCCTCCGTGAGCATGGACTCCCTCGGTGGCCGACTGGGGGCGGGGCAGAGGGCGTCCTCAGTGATTGGTGGGAGCCCTGCGGGCAGGGCTGGGAGCGTCCTCAGTGATTGGTGGAGCTCTGGGGGTGGGCTAGGGCGGGGTCTTGAGGGGTGGGGCCTGGGCTTCCTATGGTGAGTGACAGGCGCCCTAGGGGCGGGGCCGGAAAGTCCTCAGTGAGCAGTGGGAGCCCTGGGGGCGGGGCCGGAAAGTCCTCAGTGAGCAGTGGGAGCCCTGGGGGCGGAGCTGGGAGTGTCCTCAGTGATTGGTGGGCACCCTGGGAGGGGCGGGGCTGGCCGCCGGGGCGGGCGGGGCTCCAGAAGCGCCCTCTCCCCAGGGCCGGCTTCGCCCGCCAAGGCGCCAAGGAGAAGCAGCTGCTGAAGGAGGGCAACGCCTTCCACGTGTCTTCCTTCGTGCTGCGCGCCATGATGAGCGGCCAGTACTGGCCCGAGGGCGACGAGGTCTACCACGCCGAGCTCACCGTGCCCGTGCTGCTCGTCCACGGCATGCATGACAAGTTCGTGCCGGTGGAGGAGGACCAGCGCATGGCCGAGGTAGGCGGGGCGCGACGGGCGCGGTGGGGCGTGGCCTGCGCATAGCAGGGGGGAGGGTGTGGCCTACCTGGTGGGCGTGGCTACAATGGACGTGGCCTGCGCCTAGTGGTCCCCAGGGTGTGGCCTACCTGGTAGGCGTGGATTCTGCAAGCAGTTCAGCTTGGGCGTGGCCTATCTGGGTGGGCCTGGCCTGCTAGGCTGGGCGTGGCCTCTAGGTGCCGCTCTCCGGAGCATCAGGTCGGTCTAGAGTCACAGGCGGCCCCCAGCGCTGTCCTGGGCAGGAGTTACCTCTCCCTCCTGGGCAGGTTCACAGCTGGGACCTGGCAGTTGGCTCTGTGATTCCGGGGGATCTTGAGAGGCCCCATACACGGTCTTGGGGGCCTGGGCAGGGGCGACTCCGCCCCCAGACGCAGCAGCGTCTGCGGGCGGGGGGGGGGGGGCGATGGTCACCCCCACCCCGGGGGTGGAGGCCAGGGGCGCTGCTGTTACAACCTTATCATTAGGTCAGAGTTCCGGGCCAGAGTCTCTGGGAGGCGGCGAGGGGGAGGGGAGACGGGGGAGACGGTACTTTCCCAAGATGGAGCCCCAGGTGCCCCAAATGCAGCCCGGACTGTCCAGGTGCTGCCACTGCCGAGCCCCCAGCGCCAAGGGCCGCGTAGGCCCAGAGGCCAGCCGTGCCGAGGCTGAGACGTCTTTCCTCCGCGCATACTGTAGGCGCTCTATAAATGCAGAACGGATGTTAACCGGGGTGGGCTCCCAGCGTCCCCGGGGGGGCTGAGGGCGGCTGGCGGGAGGGGCCTGGACCGCCGTCCGAGCTCGTGCCCACCCCCGCGCGCCCGCAGATCCTGCTCTTGGCCTTCCTGAAGTTCATTGACGAGGGTAGCCACATGGTGATGCTGGAATGCCCAGACACGGTCAACACGCTGCTGCACGAGTTTCTGCTCTGGGAGCCCGAGCCCTCGCCCAGGGCGCTGCCCGAGCCCCTGCCCCCGCCGCCGGACGACGAGAAGAAGTAGCCGCCGGGGCCGGCGGGGCTCAGCCTAGGAACAGAACGGCCCGAGAGAGCCGGGCCGCGCGGCCGGCGTGCGGTCAGCAGTGCGGGGGGCGTGGTCAGGCCAGGGAGACGCCCCCAGGCCGGCGGGGCGGGGCGTCCGAGCCAGCAGGTGCACCCTCCGCGCTCTCTGCTTGTGCGCGCGCACAGAGGATGGCGACCTTGTACAGGAGACCCCTTCCCCACACACGCCAAGGCCGCGGCAGGCCCTCACACACGGCTCTGTCCACCGTGTCGGCCATGCTTGACCCCGGGACCCTCGCGGGGGGGCCCATTGCCTGAGAACCTCTCCAACCCCCATTCCTCGGCGCTGGGGGGGGGGGGGGCGGGATGGGGGAGGGGCTAGCGCCACCAAACCTGCACATCTCAACTTGTAACTCAATAAAAAGAAGCGACAATTGGAGTCTCCGCACATGCGCTGGGGGAGGAGAGCGAGTCTCCCACCTGCAGCTTGGGCTGGTGCGCCCCCTAGCGGTTGACCTTGAGAAGACGGGGTGGGGCGGCTGGCCCTCTGTGTTCCCCCCTCAATCCCCAGTGTATCCTGTAACTTTTTTTTAAAAAAAGTATTTATTTGAAAGGCAAAATGAAAGAGAGAGAGGTCTTCCATCCGCTGGTTCACTCCCCGAATGGCCACAATGGCCGGGGCTGGGCCAGGCTGAAGCCGGGAGCCTGGAGCTCCATCCGGGTCTCCTAGGGGAATGGCCAAGACCCAGCTCCTGCATCCCAGAAATCATTAGTGTCCTCTGGGCGGGAAGCAGAGGAGCTGGGACTGAACCAGGCCCTCGGCTATGGGATGCCGGTGTCCCAAGTCCCCCCCGGCCCTGGGGACACCTTTGATTGCCACGACTGAGGGAGGAGACTGCTGCTGGCATCTGGGGCGGGGGTGGCGGCCAGAGACACGGAGCCTACAACGACACCCAGGACAGAGCCAGTCCCGGGTCGTGAGCGCTGAGGCTGGGAGACCCCGGCTTAGATAAATGCCATCGCTCTGAGTCTTCTGGGGGCATCTTGACTCTTTCCCTGTTTGTGCATCCGGAGGGACCCCGGCATGTTGCTGTCATCATTTTCATTTTATCAAATTTGCTGTCTGCGAGGCCACCCTAACACAGCAGGAAACCCAGCTCAGTGGCACAACCACCAGCCATTCAGCCCTGTGGTCGCCAGGGGGCGCCGCGGCGCAGGCTTCCGACGTGGGTAGAACCCAAGTGACAGCCCGCCCCCTGCGCGACCTGGCTCGCTAGGCCGTGGTGATAGGCAGGTCCCGTAGCCAATAAGATCACAGCTCTCTCCAGGGTTTTTTTTTTTTTTTCTTTTTTGGCACACATAATTTGAAAACGATAATGGGTGGTGAGGGTTGCTAATTCCGCCTCCAGTGGAAGCAGGTTCAGAGGGGCAGGGCTGGCCTCTCCCCCCACCCCACCCTGATATGCACCTGGGGTCCACTCCCTGGTTCTGAGCCACTCAGCTTTAACAGAGTGGCCGCAGTGACCCCTCGAGGTAGGCATTCCCGCTGTCCCTGAGAAAGCTTACTGGCCTGAACTGGGCAGATCTGGAAGTTTCCCCCGGGCCCAGCCCCCTGTGTCACAGATCAAAGTGGGCTCCAGCCACACACACACAGAGCCCACGTCCAAAAAGCACCCGGTGTCGGCCCCGCACGGGGGAGCTCACTGCCTCTCCAGCGGTCCCGGCGGCCCCTGTGAGTGCAGCCCGAGCCGGGATCGGCCCCGGTGTGCACACGCACACTCACACTCGCACTCGCACACCCCCCCCTCCGAAGCCGCAGCTGGGGTCTCCCCAGTGCTGCAGACACCCCGCTCCCTTTGTGTCACTCAGCCTCGGGCCTGGATGTCCTGGGGCCTCAGCTCTCGCTGGCCCTCAGCCAGGAAGACGAGCAGGGCGCGGTGCAGCAGGTGCACCCCCAAGCGCCGGCGCCGGGCTGCCGGCCAGCCGGCCACCACGCCATAGCAGTGCCCTTGTTTCTGGTTGGTCAGCGTCTGGATCCCTGGAGAGATTGGGGGCGAGGTTAGGGTAAACCCATGGAGCACGATCTATGCATATTTGCTTATACAGTTGGTGCTCAATAATTGCTCGGCGAACAAAAGAACAATTCTGAGAGGGAAGGGGTGATGGGATTGGTGGATCAAATGCCCATCATCTGACCCCCCCCACACACGACACCCACCTAGGGCATCCACAAGACACGCCTCCCGGGTATACGCCTCCACGGCGACCACGTGCTGGAAGCAGTGCAGGGAGACCACGCCTCGGCCACTGGCCCAGATGTCCAAGATGTGGCGCACCTTGGGGCAGGCCTGGGGGTCGGGCCGGGCAGGGGTCAGGGCCAGCCCTGCCCCGCTCCCCCTCCCCCTGTACTTGCTCTGCGCCCGCCGCCCCTGCCCCTCGCACCTGCCTTCCTGGCCGCCCACGGTGGCCGAGGGCCTCCCAGAGGTGGGCATTGGGCCGGGCTCGGGTCCCCTTGCCCACGTAGAAGACGGCCCGGACAAAGACCTGGAGGCGCTGGGCTGGGGTCAGCGAGGCCGCTCGGGCTGGCAGGTCCTGAGTCTCCCTGGAGGGGGACAGAGAAGTGACTCCCCCAAAAAAGACAGCCCCCCTTAAAGCTGTGCAGGACAAGCTGGGCCCCAAGGAGAAACCAACGGCTGATTTTGGGCAAAGAAGCGGATGACCAGAGAGGGCGCTGAGGACACACAGCAGGCGGATGCCAACCTCGGCATCCGGCCCTCTCCCGCGGGGACTACCTGGGGTCCAGCAGCAGGTACGTGAAGCTGGACTTGAGGACCCCCTCCCGCCACCTGCTGGCGGGGTCGGGCCGCTCAAACTGCCGGATGAGGGCGTCTTCGTCCGCCCGGGCGTCGGGGATGCGCCCTGTGCGCAGGGCCTCGGCCAGTTCCGGGCTGCGCCCTGGAAAGGCGGGGCCTGGGAGGGCAGGGGAAACTGAGTCAGGGGGAGGCGGGTGCAGGTGGGCAGAGCTAAAAGAGGACCAGGGGCTGGCGGGGGTTTCTGGAAGCTTCTGGACGCACGGCAGGGACTAACCCGGAACAGCGTGCGCCTCCCGCGGCCGAGGTAGGCCAGGCGCGGTGGGGCGGGGACGCTCGGGGGTCCGCAGCAGCTCCGGGTCGGGGGCGGCGGGCACGGGGTCCGCGCCACCCGTGGTGCTCGCCTCGTCCTCGGTCAGCCAGAGGGCGGCCGTGGCGCTGTCCATGGACGCCTGATCGCCTGGTGGGCGGGGGCGCTCCGGGGCTCCGGGCGGCAGGGGCGAGCAGGTGAGAGAGGAGAGAGCCAAGGCCCGCATAGGGGCGCACAGTCCCGCGTCCCGGTCTGCAAAGACGTCCTGGGGTGGCCCTGGGGGACTCGGGGCGGGGGGGCAGCGGCCCCGCCCAGGGGGAGGGGTCTGGGGCGGCCTCCACCGCGGTGACGAAGGAGGCATCGGAACAGGAGTCCCCGCTCCCCGGGGGGGATCCTGAGCGCCCCTCGGGGTCTGACACCTGGAGGGCCCTGCGCAGGCCGGGGGAGCCCGGGCCCGTGTTCCCCCCGCTGGCAGCACCGCCCGGCGGCGTCTGGAGGGCGCGAAGTCCCGAGGCACCTGCGGGAGGAGGGTCGGGGTCAGAGGCACAGCCGGGTGTGGACGCAATAGGAACCAGAGGAGAAACGGAGGCAGAGCCTCCGCTCCGGGTGACGCCTACTCACTGGCCGGCTCCGCCCGGGGCTCCCGGGGCTCGGCCTCGCCGCGGGGGCGGGGCTGGGGGCGGAGCTCCCGCAGCAGGCGCGCGCAGTCCGAGTGTCCCTGCTGCACGGCCAGGTCCAGCGGCCGGAGCCCGTCCTGCGGCGGGGCGGACAGCAGGGGGCGCTGTGGACACGTTTCCCCCGCAAACACACACACACCTCTGCCCGCTCCCCCTGCCTCCCCCGCCCGGGCTCCCCCTGTGGCAGGGTCCCCCAACCTGGTCGCGCAGCTCGGGGTCGGCTCCTCGGCTCAGCAGCAGCTCCAGGCCGCGGCGACAGCCCCAGGCGGCGGCCACGTGCAGCGGCGTGAGCGCCTCGGCCGACCTGGGGAGGGGGCGGCAGCGCGGGATGGGGATGGGGGGGTCGAGGTGGGGGTGGGGCCACTGCAGACTCCGCCCCCCGCGGCAGGGACCCCATCTCCGATCCTGCTTCTCGGTCCTGGGGATCCGCGCTCGCGCCGGGGCCAGCGCCCTGGGCGGGAACACGCACCCTGGGCGGTCGGGACGGGACGCAAGGCGGCCCTACCCCACCCGTCACCCCCAAGACCACCCCGCTCCAGCCTCCGCCCTCGGGCAGCGGTGCGACCGGCCCTAGATCCCCAAGCCCCCGCCTCTGCAGAATCTGGGCCGGGCCCGGGCCCCGCCTCACCGGACATTGGGGTCCCCGCCTCGTCCCAGCAGGACCCCGAGGCAGCGCAGGCCGCGCGGGTGTCGGGCGCCGGCCGCCAGGTGCAGGGCGGCCGCGCCGTCGGAGAGAACCAAGTTGGGGTCGGCGCCACAGAGCAGCAACTCCTCCACGGCGCTGCGGGCGAGGCGGGGGTCAGGGAAGACTCCGCCCCCAGCCCCAGCCCCCCGGCCCCGCCGCCGCCCCGGGCCCGCCCTCACCGCGGCTCCTCCTCCCGCAGCGCGTCCCGCAGCCGCCGCGCCAGCCCGGCCGCCGCGCCCATGCCCGGGCCGAGCCCCAGCGCCGCCGATCGCGAGCTTCCCGCGTCGGCCTCGTGCGCAGGCGCCGCCCCGCCCCCGGGCCCCAGAGGCCGCGGGGTCCCCAGTGCCGGGGGCCGGCGCCGCATCGGCGTGCGGGGGACTGCGGGGCCCGCGCGGCCAGGGGCTGGGGCCGCCGACAAGGACGAGTCCGGGGAGGCTCCCGCCGGGCGCGGCTCCCAAAGGGGGAAGGCGGGCGCGCCCTGCGGCGGAGGGTGGAGCCCGACCCTGGCGCCCCCGATACGCGCCTCGCCGCTGTATTGCACCCGGTGTGGACGGACTGTTGCAGTCCGGGAGCCGGGCACACAGCCTGAGGCTGCGCGTCCAGGGAGAAGCGGGGGGCTGCTCCGGGCGGCGGGGGCCCCCGAGGACAGAAGCCACGTGGATTGAGGGATTCCCGCTTTTATTTTAAAGACCAGAAAAAATAACAACAAAGGCACACACGAGGAGTTCCATCCGGGATAGGCGGGGCGGGGCCGGTTTCGGGGTGCTCCTGGGAACCCCGGGGGCGCGTCAGACGGCCGCCTCCTCCTCCTCCAGCAGGCTGTAGGAGGCGTGGCTCTGGCAGGGCCGCTGCAGGGGGTGCGCCAGCAGCTTGGCCATGCAGTTGTGCAGCTCCAGGGCCGGCCCGGCCAGCGCCACCTCGTACTTGTAGCTGGTGCCCTTGGTGTCCAGGCTGCCCATGAAGGCGAACATGTCCTAGGGGCGGGGCGCGGCGTGTCAGGCCCGCAGGGCTTCCCGGAGGAGGAGACCGCCGGCAAGGCCCGGGCAACATAGCCGGGCTCCGCGCGGCTCTTGGGACTCCGGGGGGTGGGGGGACTCTCGATTTGGGTATTGACGGGTGAGTAGGAGCTCGCCTCAGCTCCCGGAGTTCCGCAGCGCAGAGGGAGGCAGGACTGGGAGGCCCCGCCCCGCCCACCTGCCAGCTGGGCTCCTCGGCCTTCTCGTCCGCGCCGTTGTGGATGTAGACGAGGTCGAAGAAGAAATACGGGCACTGGAACATCTTCTGCGGGGAAGCAGATGCCGCCGCGGCCTCAGGCGCCGAGACCCCGCGCGGGAAGACCCCCGCCCCCCCCCCGCCCCGGCCCGCCCCCCCCCACCTTCATGGGCTCCGACAGCGCGAACTGCGGCTGGCGCGGCGGCCGGCTGTACACCAGGATGGCGCGCACCACGTACGGCGGCGGGATGGTCTGCACGTTCTCCGTGACCGGCAGCTCCGTCTTCTGCTGGCTGCACGGGCGGGGGGCTGGGCCGGGGCTCCACTGCTGTCCCCCCACCGCGGGCCTCCCCCACTGCTGTCCCCCCTCCCCGGGGCCCTGAGTGTCCCGTGCCGCTCCAGGAGGCACCAGACCCCACCCCGGTCGGCCACCGCCCAGGAACGGCCTCCGGTCTGGGCCGTGAACAGGACAAGGCAGGGCACCTCACAGAGACTAGGGACGCGCCAGCCCCAGGCCCGCCCCCGGCTTTCACACAGGAGGGGAAGCCACTGCGCAGCTGCGGGGCGAGGCTGGGGCGGGGCTCCCGCGGGCACTCACATGAGGCTGAAGAGCGCGTCCAGGTCTGCAGGTGCCGCTAAGGAGGAGGCCGAGGGCAGAGCGGGGCGCCCGGGGACCCCGAATTCCCGCAGCGGCCCAGCTCGCGGCACCACGCGCCCTGAGGCGCCCCTGGCCTTGGCCCCGCGCCCTACCCTGACCCACGGGGCTCTGGGCCGGGTGGCGTCACTCGGCCACGGACTGAGCGCCGACTGTGTGCCTGGCTCTGCGCTCAGTGTGCGCCCAGCAGGTGCATTTTGGCCCCCCCCCCCGCCCTGCCCGCGCGCCCACACCCCCAGCCCCGGCCGTGGGGGAGGATACTGAAGGTGGAGCAGGGCGCCGCCTCCAGGTCGTACAGGCAGCTGCACAGCTCGCGGGGGTCGGAGGTCAGGCCGGACAGCTGCGGGGGAGCGGGGCTCAGACACCCTGCCCCGGCCCCACCCAACCTCTCCCACCCAGGCCCCTGGCCCTGACCCTCACCCAGTGCCTCCTGTCCCGGCCCCGCCCCACGCCTGGCCACGTCCAACTCTCCCACCCAGGCCCTGCACCCAGGCACCCAGGGGCGGCCCCCACCCAGCCTCTCCCACCCAGGCCCCGCCCCAGCCCCTCACCCAGAGCCTCCTGCCCCGGCCCCGCCCCCAGCCCCACCCCCCACAGAGCCTCCTGCCCAGTTCCTCACCCAGGGACTCCCACCCAGCCCCGCCCCTGGCCCCGCCCCCACAGAGCCTCCCGCCCAGTTCCTCACCCAGGGACTCCCACCCGGCCCCGCCCCTCGCCCCGCCCCCACAGAGCCTCCTGCCCAGTTCCTAGTCCAGGGACTCCCACCCTGGCCCCGCCCCCAGGCACCAGGCCCCGCCCCCATGGAGTCTCCCACCCAGGGACTCCCACCCTGACCCAGGCACCAGGCCCCGCCCACACAGAGCCTCCCGCCCATTTCCTCACCCAGGGACTCCCACCCTGGCCCCGCCCCAGGCGCCCCGCCCCGCCCCTCACCCCGCCCCCAGGTGCCAGGCCCCGCCCCCAGAGCCTCCTGCCCAGTTCCTCACCCAGGGACTCCCACCCTGGCCCCGCCCCCTCATCCCGCCCCCAGGCACCAGGCCCCGCCCCCACAGAGCCTCCCACCCAGTTCCTCACCCAGGGACTCCCACCCCGGCCCCGCCCCTCGTCCCGCCCCCAGGCACCAGGCCCTGCCCCCACAGAGCCTCCTGCCCAGTTCCTCGCCCAGGGACTCCCACCCTGGCCCAGGCACCAGGCCCCGCCCCCACAGAGCCTCCTGCCCAGTTCCTCACCCAGGGACTCCCACCCGGCCCCGCCCCTCGCCCCGCCCCCACAGGGCCTCCCATCCCGGCCCCGCCCCCAAGCACCCGGCCCCCGCCCCTAGCCCCGCCCCCACAGAGCCTCCTGCCCAGTTCCTCGCCCAGGGACTCCCACCCTGGCCCCGCCCCCAGGCACCAGGCCCCGCCCACACAGAGCCTCCCGCCCAGTTCCTCACCCAGGGACTCCCACCCCGGCCCCGCCCCTCGTCCCGCCCCCAGGTGCCAGGCCCCGCCCCCACAGAGCCTCCTGCCCAGTTCCTCACCCAGGGACTCCCACCCCGGCCCCGCCCCAGGCACCAGGCCCCGCCCCCACAGAGCCTCCTGCCCAGTTCCTCGCCCAGGGACTCCCACCCGGCCCCGCCCCTCGCCCCGCCCCCAGGTGGCTGGCCCCGCCCTCTCATCAGGCCCCGCCCCGCACCCAGGCCGTGTCGTCATTGACCACGACGAGCGCGAACTCGTGCCTCTTGTCGATCTTGTGCTTGGTGCGCACAAACATCTCGATCATCTTCTGGGACACGTTCAGGGCGTTCGTCTTGGAGCTGGGGGCACGGGCGGGGGCTGAGCTCCCGGCTCCCACGCAGCCCAGGAGGCCGCCCCGGGGGAGGAGGCGGCGGGGCCTGCTGACCGCTGCGCCCCTCGGCCGGAGCGGTGTCTGTCTGGGGGTCTCTCAGCGACCACCGCCCGCCCCGCCCACACAGAGGCCCCGCCCCGGCCTCACCCGTTGAACGACTCCAAGTTCGGCAGCGCCATCTCCTCGGCCAGGTCCAGACAGATGATCTGGGGGCGGGGCGGGCAGTGAGGGGCCGGGGCGCCCACCCCCATCCCCGCCGAGCCCCGCACGGAACAAGGCCACCGCCATGGCACAAGGGCAGCGGCCTGGGACCCAGGTTGCTGACTGAATAAATGAACCCCAGGAGGTCGGATCGGGACGCCAGGAGCAGGTGAAGAGGGAGCGGGACCGGAAGTGGTGCAGCTGGGACTCGAACCCGCGCCCGAACAGCACGCCGACGCTGCAGGCTGGGGCTTTACCCGCTGCTCGGCCACAGTGCCAGCTCCCACGCTGCTTTCCAAATGCATAAACCTTTTCATGGCCCACCGAGACCCCGCGACGGGAAAAAGGCCTCCAGAGGGGCGAGGCTGCGCACACAGCCCGGCGGGTCCACGCCCCCACCCCAGCCCCGCGCAGCTCGCCCGGCCGCCAGGGGGCGCTGGCTGTCCACGCCCCCGCCCCAGGCCCGCGCAGCTCGCCCGGCCGCCAGGGGGCGCCCGCGGACTGGCCCCGCCCCAGCCCCGCGCAGCTCACCCCCGGCCACCAGGGGGCGCTGGCGGTCCACGCCGCCGCCCCAGCCCCGCGCAGCTCGCCCGGCCGCCAGGGGGCGCCCGCGGACCGGCCCCGCCCCGCACCCGCGCGGCCCGCCCCGCCCGGCACTTACCACCCTCTCAGGGCAGTTGACCCGCGGCGTGCGGATCTGCAGCTCCGGGGCCGGCGGCGGCACCTGCCACGGCTTCGGGCCGGCCCCGGCGGCGTGGGCGGCGCCGTCCTCGGCGCTGGCCGCCTCGCCCTCGCCCTCGCTGCGGCTGCCCACGCTCGCCTGCGCCCCGAGAGCCCGGTCCTCGGCGCCCTCGGGGTTGGAGCGCGTCCGGGGCCGGGGGTCGGCCGCCTGCCCCTCCTCCTCCTCCTCCTCTTCCTCCTCCTCCTCCTCCTCCTCCTCGGTGGGGCTGTGCGGCTCGGCCACCTCCATGGCTCTCGGAAAGCCGGGCGACGCCGGGTCCTCCCTGGAGGGGAGTCAAACACGCCGAGGCTGCAGGACCGCGCCGGGCAGCCGGTCTCCGGCTGCAGTGCCTGCGCACGCTCTCACCGTCCGACTTCTCCTCACCTTAGCCTAAACACCCGCTCCAAATCAGCCGCCGAGTCGCCAGGAAGCCGCCATCTTCCCAGACGGAAGTTGCCCTGCGCTGCCCCGATGCCTGCTGGGAAATGTAGTTCAGCGAGCCGCATGTTGTCCGCAGCGGAAGAGGACTCGGAAGCTGATAGGCTGGGCTTGCTCCAGGGGGTGGGGTTTGGAATGTGATCAGGAAGTGGGCTGGGCAGGAGGGCGGGACCTGAGGTGTGATTGGGTGGAGGGAGGGAGAAGTGTGAATCGTGATTGGCTGCAGTGAGAGGCTGTTTTAGGTCGAAGCAGATGGCATTGGCCAGTGCTTCTACCGCGATAGGCCAGGACCCGGCGCGGGCATGGAAAACACCCAGCCTGCAATGGAGTTGGGCGGGATTTGAAAGAAGAGGTGGGATTGGCGGAGCTCTCAAAGTGGGGCGGGCCTTCCCAGAGAGAGGTGGGCGTGGCCTGGCCCCCAAGCCCTTCCCCATTGCTTAATTCGGCTCCTATTTACATATATTTGCATAAATGACAGGTGCCCGGGGACCGCAGGGCAGGCGCGGGTGCGGTCCGGGGTTTAAGACGCCGCGGCCCACACCCCTGCCCGGGAGCCCCGCTGCAGGGTCCAGCTCCCTACCTCCCTCCGGGTCCCTGGGGAGGCTCCAGGGGTGGAGGCCTGGCTCCGGGGCCAGGGACGGGAATGGCAGGGTCGCTGTCCCTGACGGCCAGAGCCGGGCGCCGGGGAGCAGGTGCAGGGTTTGAGCCGCCACATGGGACACCCCCATCCCGGTTCGAGTCCCAGCTGCTCCACTTACAACCTAGCTTCGCGCTAATGCGCCCGGGAGGCAGCAGATCTTGGGACTTGTCACCCCTGGGAGAGACCCTGATGGGGCTCCTGGCATCTGGGTGTGGCCCGGCATTGCGGTTAAGATGCCTTGGTTTCTGGCTCCAGCTCCCTGCGCACGCGCGCCCTGGGAGGCAGCAGTGATAGTCCAGGCGCTGGGTCCCTGCCATCCACGTGGGAGACCCGGATGGAGCTCCTGGCTCCTGGCTTTGGCCATTGCAGTCATTTGGGGGTGGAGAGGGGGTGAACCAACAAATGGAGTCTCCCCTCTCTCTCTCTCTCTCTCTCTCAAATAAAATTAAAGAAAAAAGTTGTCATATTTATCTGCATTTTAGAGATAAAGAAATAGGAACAGTGCCTGGTGCAAATGATCCAGCCCAGGTCTGTCAGGGTCTAAGAGAGGCGCCGCAGGGGTACAATCCGCAGGTGGGCGGTGGGCAGTGGGCAGGCGGTGGGCGTGGACTGAGCGGGGCTGCAGGAAGCCATTGTCCTGGGAGAGGAAATGCTACAGTTCCAAGTCAGGTGACCAGGGAACGGCGCTTCCTGCCTCCCGGCCCCTCCCGGGCCAGGCCTGAGCCGCGGGCAGTGGCCAGAGTGACCCCGACAGTGTCCAGGGACCCGGGGCTCCGATCCAGGTAGAGGGAGCAGCTGGGGCTGAGCCCCAGAGAGTTGGGTTTGGCGGGGATGGGGGGACCCTGGCGAGCAGGACGGGACCCCCAAGGGCCCCCACCCCATGCCCGGGAGCTGAGGGAGGGGCATGTGCAGAATAAAGACAGCCGAGAAGAGGAGTTGTGGGGCAGAGTTGAGGGGTAGTGAGCTGCCCATCGAGGGAGGCATTCAAGTGGACCAAACCAACATGGCTCCCTGCAGAGCTCTCCCGGGGAGGGGGGGCAGTGCATACAAGAGAGAAGGGGGCTGCGATTCGATCAGCATGATGGAGGCAAGGGCGGGGGCCGGCTGGGTTTCGGGGGGCTGGGCGGGGAGGGCATGTCAGGGGGCTGTGTCTCATTCCACCGTACAGCAATGAGTTCCCGGGCCACGAGACCGCGCAGCCGGCGAGGGAGGCAAGCCCCGCCCGTAAGTGTCCCCTCCTGTCCCCGCTGCCCCCCAGCTCCGTGGAACCCCAGGGCCGGGCGCTCCCTGGTTCACAGCCGGGCCCTGCGGCTCCTCGCCAGGGCGAACTGGACCCGGTGGCCGAGAGCTCGGAGGAAGCAGAAGCGGCCGGGGGCAACGCTAAGCCCCGGGCTGCGGCCCCGCGGGAGAGCGGCAGGTGGGCAGCGGCTGGGCCGCACCTGGCCGGCAGGTAAGCGCCGCTGAGCCCGGGCGCGGCTGCGCTCCCCACCCGTGGGCTCCTGTCACTCTGCCGCCCACGTGCCTGCCAGAGAGAGCAGCCCTCCGAGTTTGAGCGTTCTGCATCACCCAGGCCCCCTGGGTACCGGCCCCCTGTTTCTAGAACCTTCTACGTCTCACCTCCAGGCCTTCCACTTGCCCAACCACCTTGCAAATTTCGGCTCCTTCCTCCCTCTGCGTCCCCAGCCCCCACCCAAGTCCCCTCGCAGTGTCACCCGGGAGTGGGGGGGACACCAGCTCCCCCCGCCCCCAAGCCTGGCCTTGGTGTTCGCAGGACGGCCCAGGAGGCCGACGGAGTGGCTTCAGCGCCCGCGGCAGATGCACCTGAGGGGCCGGCGGACCTCAGTGTGTTTCAGAGCCTGCAACGCGCTCTGAGCTCCCTGGAGGCGGCTGCAGCCGCCTGGCGCCGCCGGCCAGCAGAGGGCGCAGGCGCTGGGGGCCCGGGCCCCTCCGCAGAGCAGGAAGGGGCCGGGGGCGGCGCGCGGGAGGCGGCGCGGCTGGCCGAGAAGAACGCCTGGCTGCGGCTGGCCCTGCAGAGCCGCGAGGACGAGCTGGGCCACACGCGGGCCGCCCTGCGGGCCCTCGAGGCCGACAAGGAGACGCTGCAGAGAGAGGTGAGCGGGGCCGCGGAGGCAAGTGCAGCGCGGGACGCACGCTCCGTTAGTCATTCGACAAACCTCTAGGGAGCCCTGGCCTAGGGCGCCCATCAGACGCGGGTCCCTCACAGCCTCCGTGAAGGCGACAGCGGAATAAAGACCAGAACGCAGGGGCAGGCGCTTGGCCCGTGTCCTTAGAGGAGAGGGCGGGGCCCTGGAGATTTGGGGCTCTCCTCACCACCCCAGAAGTGGCTTTGGGCATGGCTGGTGCGTGGGTGGAGCCCCCAAGCCTGAAACCTCCCCTCCCCCACCCGCGGCCAACCCGGCATTGTCCTCACCCCTCGCAGGTCCAGGAGCTACAGGATGCTCTGATGAGGCTGGAGCCCCTGTCTCCGCGCACCCACAGCCACGCTGGAGGCTCAGGGAGTGGTTCTAGCAGTTCTGGGGCGGATGGGGAGCCCTGGGGGGGTCAGGTGAGTGCGAGAGGCGCAACCCGCAGCATCCAGGCAGGGGAGACCCGGATCCTGGCTCTGGGGGGTTGCATGGCCCTGGGTTCTCGGTGGCCATCTGGCTGGCTCAGGGCACACGTCCTCCCTGCAGGACTCCCTCTCCCTGGCTCACCCGCTGCTCCGGCGCATCCGGAGTGACTCCAGTGTGCACATCCTGGGCTCTCTCCCCTCGCGACCCCTGGCCCCCGAGATGCAGATCCTGGAGGCCCAGATGGAACAGCTCCGCGGGTGAGCGCCACCACTGCTGAGCTTTTAAGGGCACCGGCCGCTGTCCTGCCGCCCCGGGGATGGGCGTCTAAGCCCCGGGGATGGGCGTCTAAACGGGGTAGGAGCGGGGTGGAAACTGGCCCCTGGCTGCTCCCCCCCTCCAAAGAGTCCCCTCGTTTTCCCTCTCCCTCCCCCACCCCGAGACAGAAACATCGAGAAGCTCAAATGCTTCAACCGGCTGCTACTGGCCGTGCTGCAAGGGCGCAAGGGCCGGTGTGAGAGCCTCAGCATGCGGCTGAGCCAGCGGGAAGCCGAGGCTACAGCCCTGCGGCTGGCGCTGCAGGACAGGTCAGGGGAGAGGTCCCCGCGGGGGAGGGGCCGCGAGCCACGGCGTGGGAGGGCGCTCAGGACCCCCGTCCCGCAGTGAGCACCGTGAGGCCGTGTGCGCGGCTCTCCTGGCCCTGCACGAGGCCAGCTCCGGAGCGCGGGACTTGGAGGCCACTGAGAGGGAGGCGTGGCGGCTGCTGGCACAGGAGGAGGGCGGCGCAGACGCCGCGGCACCGCGGAAGGCACAGCCAAGGTAGGCGCCCGGGGACCGCGCTGGGCCTTGGGGCTCCCCGGGGCTGGCCTCCGTGATGGCCTGCGGCACCCACTCCTCCTCTCCTCCCGCAGCCCCGAGGGCAGCAGTGTGGATAAACCCACACCGCAGGAAGTGGCCGCCCTGCTGCAGGGCTATGCCCGGCGTCTGCGGCAGCGCCAGGCTCTGGTGAAGACCCCCCCAGAGCCGGGCCCCACCGTGGAGCCCACGCCCACCATGCCCCACGCAGAAGCCATGGTGCAGGCCATGCTGGAAGCCCAGCCCGGCCCGGCCCTGCCGCGGTTGGAGAAGATGGAGATACAGAGGGAACTGGTGGCCACACGGGTACACAGGGGCTGTGGTCCCTGGGGGGGGGGGGTCAGAACCGACAGAGGTGTGGTTGGGATGGGGAGGGGGAAAGGTTCTGCTGGGCTGGGAAGGGCTTCCTGGAGGGAGAATTGAAGCTGGGGTTTTGAGGGATGAATAGGAGTTTTGTTACTCACAGACCTCTCAATCCAGTTTTTCCCAAACGTGCTCGCCAGCCTCAGTTTCCCCTCCCCGACCCCTCAGGAGACCCTGGCGGACCTGATGTTGCAGCTGCAGCTGGTGCGGCGGGAGAAGCGGGGCCTGGAGCTGCGGGAGGCGGCGCTGCGCGCCCAGGGCCCCGCCCACGCACTCCTGCTGGAGCAGCTACAGTGGGAGCGCGCGCAGCTGGGAGCCGCGGGGCCCCACAGCGGCGCGGGGGACAGCAGCGGGGCGGGCAGCAGCGAGGAGGAGGAGGAGGAGCGGCCCCAGGTGAGCGGCCCTTCGGGGGTCGCTGCCCTTGGCCCCTAGGGGTTCAGTGGATGAGAGAGAGAGAGGGAGAGAGGTCTTCCATCTGCCGGTTCACTCCCCACATGGCTGCAAAGGCCGGGTCTGGGCCAGGAGCCGGGAGCTCCATCCGGGTCTCCCACGTGGGCGGCAGGACCCAAGCCCTGGAGTCGTGGGCCCCTGCCTCCCAGGGGGCGCATGCGCAGGGAGCTGGGGCGCACGCAGATCAGCTGGGACGCCACCAACACTCTGATACGGCCACGGCTGTCCCAGGCAGCAGCCCGCCCCGCGGTGCCACCACACCGCCCCTGCCCCAGGCTTCTAAACGGGGCTCTTCGCATCACCCCTCCCACCTGCAAGCCGGTGCTGCCACCAGGAATGTCCACCGTCTCCAGGAAGCCCTCCTGGGTTGCCCTCAAAGGAGCAATATTCGGCACCCCACCCCACCCCGGCCCTGTGACTTATCTCCCTTATCAGGGACTTGAGGGTCTCTTAGCAGAATGGGGGCTCTGGGAAGCGAGGGGCTCTGGCTGCCCCCCCCCCAGGCCAGCTTCTATGCCCAGGCTGGGCTGAGCACTTCTAGACAGAGGTCACCTCCCTCCCTTCTGTCTCCTACAGGGTCCTCCTGCTGTCCCCAACGCCACCGAGGGAGGCCAGGTGGGCAGGGCGTGGGACCCGGAGAGGTTAGCCCAGGAGCTGGCCGCTTCGCTCGCCAGGTGTGTGCCTGGGTGGGTTCTGCGGAGGAGGCGGGGGTGGGGACGTGTGTGTGTGTGTGTGTGTGTGTGTGTGTGTGTGGTGTGGCAGCGTGCGCCTGCGCGCAGGGGCGTGGGGAGCGGAGAGGAGGACCGGGTCGGGCCGCGGCCGGAGCCCCGCTGTCTCCACTCCCGCGCCAGGGCCGCGGATCTTCGCGCTCAGCTGCGGGCTCTGTGGCGGGAGCTGGAGCAGGTGGCTCAGAAGGGGCGCGTCCGGCGGGCTCAGAGCGCCGAGCTGAACAGCGATCTATGCAAGGCGCACAGGTGGGCCGCCGCCCCCCGCAGCCCACCCCTGCTGACCGCGGGTGTGTCCCTGGGCCTCGTTCCCCCCACTTGGAAGATAGTGAGCGGGTGCAGTGCAGGCCACGCCTTTCCTGCAGGATGCCCGGAGCCAGCTAGGACGTAGCCCCGCCCCCGCGGCGCCCCGCCCCGCCCCCGCCGCAGCCCTGGGTGGGGTGGGGGTGCTGTTCTCTGGGGTGGGGCGCTGTTCCCCGGCTCAGCCACCCACACCCTGCAGTGCCCTGGTCCTGGCGTTCAGAGGCGCCCACCGGAAGCAGGAGGAGCAGCGGCGCAAGTTGGAGGAGCAGGTGGCAATCCTGGAGGCCCGGCAGGCGGAGGAGTTGGCAGCACTGGAAGCCACGGCCCGGGCGCTGGAACAGCCCGGGTGCCCCTGCCCGCCTCCTCCCCCCCAGCTTGGGGAGACCTTGCTGTAGGCTCCACCCCCAGCCACGTGTCATAAACCGGCCTGGAGTGACTTGTCGCCCTGGGGTGCATGTGTCCTCATGGGTGGGGACCGGTTGCCTGGGCCACCGGGGTCAGGCTGTGAAGGTCATGGTCTCCCCCTCCCCCCCCCGGGACCCGGAACAATCAATCCAGGGGACAGGGAAGGTGGCAGAGCCCGAGCTGATGTCCCCAAGTCCTTTCTTTGTCCAGAAACCCAGGGCGGGCCCCTGGGGACAGGACACTCGTCCCCTGCCCATCTGCTTCCCAGGGAACAATCCAGAACAACTGGAGGCCCCCAAGGTTGGGGTTCAGGTTCAGGTTCAAGGCGTGGATGGTCGGCTGGAAGAGGAATCAGGGTTTGTGGAGGCTGAGGGCAGGCATCAGAGAAAAGTCTGGAACTCTCGATGCGTGTCCTTCCGGGGAGGGGGTGGGGCACAGGCCTGCCGGGCCCTGGGCAGCCTGGGAGCTTCCAGATCTCCCGCGGAGGTTGGGGGCAGCGGGAGGCGTTCCTGCCAGGTTAATTGCAGGCGACTGATTAGCATGTCATTTGCATAGGCCGCACCCCCAGCCCCTCCGCAGCAGGCTGGCTGGCCCTAGGGGGCTGGGATTAGTAACCCTAGACAGGAGGGATTAGGAAGGTTGTGGGCCCCTACCTGGGGGGGTGGGCGCCCCAGACCGCACCTGTGCAGGTGGTGCGGGGGCCCGCGGCCTCTCCACGGTGGGAGGGGCCAGGCCGGCTTGAGGTCAGGGGCAGCCGGGCCCTGGATCGCAGGGATGGGTGACTTTTGGGGCCCCAGCGCTCACTCTGCGCCCGCGTCGGCTTTGAGCGTAGGTGGGAAACTGAGGCAGCGCCCCCTTCTTGCCCTGGTCCATCTCCCAGCGTCTGCACTCCCTCCCACGAGGCTGCCCGGGGGCGGGGCGGAGGGAGCCAAGGTCACCTGCGGGCGGGGGCGGGGGCGGCCTGTCGCCGCGGGGTCTGGCCGTTCCCACGGGCGTCCCCCGCTGCAGATGCGCCAGGAGCTCTTTGTCCCGCCCGTCCGCGGCCGCCGCAAGGTCAAGTGTCACCGCGGGGTCGCGGGCAGGGGTCAGGGGGGCGGGGTCGCGCCTCGGGCCATCCCTCTCCCCAGCCGGGCCTCACAGGGGCGGGGCAGCAGCCCGGAGGTCCCCCTCCGTTCCCACCTCGCCTTCTTACCCCCCTCTTTAGACCCCTTCCCTGCCACCCCCCCCCCAGCACTCGAGCTTCCTGCTAAGGCTCCTGGCAGGTCCGGCCGAGGGTCCTAGGACCCCGCGGTACCCCCCATTCCCAAGGAGCCGACGAGCCGAAGGGTCCTCTCTGCCCACTCAGGCCCCCCGCCCGGCAGGGTTTATGGAAAGGGAGAAAGAACCCGCGCCATGTGACTGGCGGGAAGTCCACGCCACGTCTCCCCTAAGCCCCCAGCCTCAGTTTTCCTCTAAGCGTTACACAGTGCGCCGACATCCAGCGCCCCAGGGTGGGGGGCGGCACTGGGAGTGCAGGTCTAGGACCACTGCTGTCCCCTCACCCCCCAGCCGCGTGCCCCAGGGTCCAGCTCTAGCCCCAAGGCTGGGGGCGGTGGAGGGGGGCGGGGCAGAGCCTGTGGGACTGCGGGGTGAAAGGTCATCCCAGAGTGGGCTTTTCTGGTCTGTTAAACGTTAACAGAGGCCCAGAGCCGGAGAAACACCGAGCTTACCCCTCCCTGCAGCCCCCCGCCGCCCCCCTTGCTTGCATAGGGTGCTTAATGCATGCAAAGGGTGCTTAATAAATGCCGGCTAGCCAGAGTCTGCTGCGAGGGGAGGGGGGATGGAGGCGGGGCGGCAGCTGGGAGCCTGCTGGGTACATCTGCAGTCCAGCCGGGTGCGGGTGGACATTCCTGCCTGCTGGGCCTGGGATTCTGGGAGGGGGTCTCCCACCCCCCGCCCCGCTCCGCTGACCTTGCGGCCGGACCACAACATCCTCCCCGCCCCCCGCCCCGCGCCGGGAGATTCCCGGCACCAGGTGTTAACCCGAGCGGAGAAAGGCTGGGGTGGGGGTGGGGGGTCGGACGCGGCGACTTTTCTGGAAGCAGCAGCGAACACAATCTATCAGGCAACTGTGCAAAAGACATGCCCCCGGGGGTGTGTGTGTGTGTGTGCGCGCGCGCGCAGCGCAGGGTCGTGCCCCAGCCCTCCCCCTCACCCCCGTGCCACTGGCCCCCCGCGACTGCTGCTACGCGGGGAGTTCCGGGGGCAGCCCCGAGGGCGAGCCAGCGACCCAGCGTCCGAGGCCAGGCCGGAGGTGGAGGGGAGGGCCCCGAGCAAGGACGTCTGGGCCGGGAGCTGGAGCCAGGGCAGAGGGCAGGCGCGCGGCTCAGGCCCCCGTCGCGGCCGGGCAGGGGTTAAGGTTGGAGCCCGGCGAGGGCGGGGGCGCGGGGGGAGGGGCGGGGGCAGGGGAAGGGGGGGAGAGGGTCAGGCCCGGCCGCCTCGCGCTCCGCCCCCGTCCCTCCCGCCGGCCCGGGCGCCCGGCGCCGCGCGCGGCCACCCATGCCCTTATAAGGGCGGCCGTCGCCGGGGCAACGAGCGCCCGCCCCCAGCCCGCGGCGCGCGCCCCTGCCCCCGCGCCCGCCCCCCGCCCGCCCCGCGGATGGAACGTTGTGTGTCAAACCGGCCGCAGCGCGCGAGGCCGGCGCGCGGGGTCGGCGGCGGCGGCGGCGGCGGCGCTGGTGGCGAGAGCGAGGCGCAGGCCCAGGCGCAGGCCCAGGCCGGGCGGGCGCGGCCGCAGCGGGGGCCGCAGCTGGGGAGGCGCCGGCCCGCGCTCCCGAGAGCCCCGATCGGGCCGGCCGCGGGCGCCGGGGGCGGGTGGGGGGGGAGGGAGGGCCTGGGGCGGGGACCCCGGGCGCCCCCGGCGCGCGCCCGCCGCCCCTCCCCCTCGCCACGGGCGGCCGCGCAACTTGGCGGCCAAACTTTCCCCCCGGCCTCCCGCGCTCGGATGGCGACCCGCTAAGTTGGCCCCCCAGCCCCAGCGGCCGAACGGCGGCCAGGCCCGAGCGAGGGCGCCCCCAGCACAGCCGGGGCCGGGCCATGGCCCGCGCGCCCCCATCGGGGCCCCAGGGCGGCGGGGCGCGAGTCCTCGGGGCCCCTGGCCCACGCCTCTAGCGCGCCCCCTCCGGCCCCGCGCACGCGTGGGAAAGTTGGCCTGGAACCCGCCCGACCAGTTCCGCCCGGGCGCGCGGACCGGCCGCAGGAAGTTGCTGCAAAACTTTTTTGGGGGGTGCAGCCGGTGCCCCCCTCCCCGTGCGCCGGGGCCGGATGCGCGCCGGGTAGGGTCCCCCTCCCGGGGAGGGGGCCAAGAGAGGGGCTGCCCGGAGGGAGGAGCGCGGAGGGGGCGCCCCGGCCCCGCTGCCCTGGGGCTATGGCCATGGTGACCGGCGGCTGGGGCGGCCCCGGCGGCGGCGGCGACACGAACGGCGTGGACAAGGCGGGCGGCTACCCGCGCCCGGCAGAGGACGACTCGGCCTCGCCCCCCGGCGCGTCCAGCGACGCGGAGCCGGGCGACGAGGAGCGGCCGGGGCTGCAGGTGGACTGCGTGGTGTGCGGGGACAAATCGAGCGGCAAGCACTACGGCGTGTTCACCTGCGAGGGCTGCAAGAGTTTCTTCAAACGCAGCATCCGCCGGAACCTGAGCTACACCTGCCGGTGAGCCCCCCGCGCCGGCCCCGCTGGGTCACCTTGGGCCTAGCGCCGACCTGCCCTGGGCGTCCACTCCGCCGCCTCCCTCCTTTCCCGGAACCGGGTATACAGTAGGCGCCGCATCGCTGCACCATCAGGTGGTCCCCAGGCGGCTTCCGCCCCAGCTACTCGCTCCCTCCCCCCCTTTCTTTTCTCCGGGGAGGGGTCATCGACGCGCGCGGGGACGGGTTGGAGGTGCACCCAAGGGGGCGCGACCCTAACCCCAGGACGCCCCCTTCTCCTCTTGGGGGTCGGGCGCGCGCGCGCGTGCGATCCGCGGCGGGAATCGAACGTGGAACTTGGACCGTGGCGGCCGCAGCGTCCAGGGGCCATTGTCTGCGGCCGCGCGCGCCGATCGATACGGCGCGCCCTTGGGGTCAAATATCACTTCCAAAGTCGCCCGCAGCTGGACGGAGGCCGGGCGGGCTCAGGGCGGCTTCCTGAGCCGGGGTGGGGGGTGGGGGGCTGCTGTGCGCGCGCGCGGGTGCGGGTGCGCAACGCGGGAGCTGGGCCTGGCGATCCGCAGGGACACCCCCCCCCCCCGCACCCTCTCCCGCCCCAGGCCTTGGGTCACCGGAAGTGGCCACTGGAGGGCCACCGGAATTGACCGCACCCCCACACACCCAGGGGTGGGTGCAGGCTTGGAGCGCTCCTGGGAGGGAAAAAAAAAAACATAAAAGGCTTTTCAACTTGGGGGCCGCCCCCAGCCAGGGTGGGGGGCTCGCAGCCGGGGGGGGGGGCGGATGCTTCCTGGGGGGCCACCCCGGGCTGTCCCAGGTAGGCGGCGGCCCCAGGGCCAGGGCGTTGCGGGCTGGCTCTTTCCTTTGGTGGCACTGGGGACAGTAGGACCCAGACAGAGAAGGGGCCGGGTGTGTGACAACCCACCCCCGGGGCGGGGGGGCTGTTCCCGCCGTGCCTGGGGCAGCATCCTGTCCCGGCCTTGTGAACCTCTGGCCGCCGCGGTACACAGCCCCATTTCCCGGATGGCAATACTGAGGCCCCGAGGTTCTGGACCCGGCACCAGGGACCCTGCTGCCCCAGTTGGCCACTGTGGGGGGGGCTTCGAAGGGGGTGGCCGAGTGGGGGTGGGGGGTGTGCCCAAGGCCCCCAGGGACCCCGACGGCTGCAGTTCAGCCGCAGGTCCGGGGTCCCGGCCGTGCCCAAAGTGGCCAGCTGTGGGGCAGCCGGCTGGCTCCCTCCTCCACCACGAATTGGGCCACCAGACTGTGGCCTCATTAATCCCGGCTCCCAGGCTCGGGCTTTGGGGACGGCGGGTGGGGAGGGGCCTCTTCCTGCCGGATCTGTGGGGCCCCGCCCCCTGCCTAGGCGCTGTCCAGGGCAGTAGGGAGCCACAGAGGGTGTGTGAGTGAGGGAGGGCTGGAGGCCCCAGGTCCAGGGAGACGGCTGCTCTCGGGGGGGGGGGGGCTCCTCGTCACCCTTGCTGTTTTGTCGGGGGGGGGGGCGGGAGCTGGTGTCGCAAGGAGGGGGCAGGTCTGCCCCAGCTCCACAGCTGTGCCCGGCGAGGCCGAGGTCAGGGGGCCCCGAGCCAGGCCCGGCCGGTTCCACCCGGCTGCCCGGGGCCCTCCCACCGCCCGCTGGCTTTGTTCGGGTTCTGCCTGAGCTCCCTTCCCAGGGGCCGCGGGGCTCAGCCTTTTAACCCTGCCCGCGGATTCTGCCTGGGATCCGGCGGCCCCGGCCGGCCCATGGCGACAGTGCTGGGCCCCGGTCCCAGGCAGCCCCGTGGAGGCCCCCACATGCTTGCCCTGCAGGCCCTTGGCTTGGCTCTGCCATGGCACCGGCCGCCCCAGATCGCCGCTCTGTGCACCTGCCACGCTCCTGTTCATCCCTCAGAACCCAGTTCCGAATGCCCCCCAGCCTGGTGGTGCCCATCCAACTTCTCTGCATCTCACCACCACTCCCCCGTACTCCACCACACCCGGGCTTGTCCAGACCCCTGCCTGCCCCTCCTCGAAGCCCCCTCCCCTTTTCCCCGTCGTGGGGAGGAGGCGGTGGTGTCACAGAGGAACCCGTCCCCGCCCGCCGCCCCAGGTCCAACCGGGACTGTCAGATTGACCAGCATCACCGTAACCAGTGCCAGTACTGCCGGCTCAAGAAGTGCTTCCGGGTGGGCATGCGGAAGGAGGGTGAGTGACCCCCACCCCCGCTGCAGCCGGCCGGGGGCGGGGCCGGCACCTGCTCACCGCATGACCGGGCCAGGGCACCGTGTAGGGCGCAGGAATCCAATTACGGCCGCGGCCAGGGCCCGGTCCCCCTGTCCAGGCGCGGCCACTGTGTTCTGAACAGAGAGGCACGCACGCGCATACACGCACGCGCATTTATGTCTGGTTTCCGCCTCCTCCACCCGCGCCTGTGTTTGCCTAAGGCCGGGACCGGGCGGCCGGAGCCCCCACCCCCACCCCACCCTTGTCCGCTCCCGGCCCAGACCTGCCCTGCAGTTCCTCCAAGCTCCACACGGGGGCGCTGGAGTGGTCCCGGTGGGGGGCTTCCAGCCTCCTGGATGCGCGCGTGCCCCATGCCCCCCCCCACAGCTGTCCGCCGGTTCCTCCCGGGATGACTCGAGTCTCTCTCGCTTTCAAGTTTTTTTTTTTTGCCCTCGCTCGGTCTCCGGGGGGAGCTGAGTCGGTTCAGAGCCCCCTGGAAAAGCCCCTCCCTTGTGCTCACTTGTGCCCCCGCTTCTCTCGTGGCTGGTCTAGAGCCCCGCTGGTCAGACCCTGGGGTGGGCGCGCCTGCGGCCACGTGCTGCCCCCCCATGCACTGCCTCCCACCCTCACCGCTCACCACCCTGCACCTTGCTGTGGGCCCCAATGACTTCCCCAGGGACTCCTTTTGTGCACTGCTGTGCCCCGGGGTCTCTGCATACAGTCGGCACTCAATACGCAGCCCCTGGCTTCAGTGGCCACCCAGTCGGCCCTTCCTCCGTGGCCGATGCTGCTCTAGAGCGGGGTTGCTAATTCGGGGGTTGGGGTCACAGGAGGGAGTGGTGGGAGAGATTCGAACCCCGCGCCCCAGCCTGGGCTGCAGGAGGAGTTGGGGATAGGGATTCAGAGAAGTGGGGGGCGGGTGAGCACGCGCAAAGGCCCTGGGGTAGGATGGGGGAGGGGAGACGGAATGGTGAGGGCGGGGCTTATAACCAGGGCAGCACTTTTGGGCCCCATTTGGCCACTCCTACTGGACAGCTGGCCCCAGCCCCAGGGGCTGCTGGGAGTGCGCCCTCCAGGGCTGGAGATCTTGGGTGCGATAAAGCCGGGCTCATTAAGGCTCATTAATCAGTCCCGCCTGGCAGCCAGCCCTGCCTGCCTCGGTTTCCCCTCCCACCCCACCCCTACCCGGGCTCTCCGCAGCTGGGGTGGGGGACCCCCCCAGAGCGCCTCTCTCTCTCTCTCTCTGACCGTGTCTCCTCTCCCCTCTCTCTCTCTCTCTCTCCCCCCCCTCCCGGCGCCCCGCAGCGGTGCAGCGCGGCCGCATCCCGCACTCCCTGCCCGGCGGCGCCGCGGCCGCCTCCTCCGGCAGCCCTCCAGGCTCGGCGCTGGCCGCAGCGGCGGCGGCGGCTGCGGCGGCGGCGGGCGGCGGCGACCTGTTCCCGGGGCAGCCGGTGTCCGAGCTGATCGCGCAGCTGCTGCGCGCCGAGCCCTACCCGGCGGCGGCCGGGCGCCTGGGCGCGGGGGCGGCGGCGGGCGCGGGGGGCGCGGCGCTGGGCATCGACAACGTGTGCGAGCTGGCGGCGCGGCTGCTCTTCAGCACCGTGGAGTGGGCGCGCCACGCGCCCTTCTTCCCCGAGCTGCCCGTGGCCGACCAGGTGGCGCTGCTGCGGCTCAGCTGGAGCGAGCTGTTCGTGCTGAACGCCGCGCAGGCCGCGCTGCCCCTGCACACGGCGCCGCTGCTGGCCGCCGCCGGCCTGCACGCCGCGCCCATGGCCGCCGAGCGCGCCGTGGCCTTCATGGACCAGGTGCGCGCCTTCCAGGACCAGGTGGACAAGCTGGGCCGCCTGCAGGTGGACTCGGCCGAGTACGGCTGCCTCAAGGCCATCGCGCTCTTCACGCCGGGTGAGCGGGCGGCCGCGGACCGCGGGGAGCGCGGGCGGGCGGGGGTGGGTGGGGACGGGAGGGGAGGGCGTGGTTGGGCCCAGATCCACCCAGCCCCATCCCAGGTGTAGGGAAAGAGCCTGGCCTGGATCCAGAGCCCCATCCCCGGCAAGGGGGGAAGAGGGTGTGGCCTGGGCCCAGATCCACCCAGCCCCCAGCCCCGGAGTGGGGGCGTGGCCTGGGCCCAGACTCCGCCCCCCAGCCCCATTCCAGCGTGGGGAAAGCCTGGCCTGCACCCAGAGCCCCCATCCCGGCATGGGGGGAAGAGAGTGTGGCCTGGACCCAGACTCCGCCCCGAGCCCCCGTTCCCGGCCTGGAAGAAAGAGGGCGTGCCTGGACCCAGACTCTGTCCCAGCCCCCATTCCCGGCTTGGGGAGGGCGTGGCCTGCACCCACACTCCTCCCCTGAGTCCCACCCCCAGACCTGGGGCCCTGAACGCAGGCCAGCGCTGCTAGGGGGCAGGGGAGGGGCTGATGCTGGCCCAGGCCCCGAGTTCCCAAGGCCCCCGTCTCAGGACTCCCCGCCCCCCCACCCCACCCCGCCCCTTCCCCAGACCCAATTCAGGCCCCCTGCCCAGGCACCCTCGCGCGCCCTGGGAACTGGAGGTGCGGGCGGACTCGGGGCAGCTGCTTCCGGCCCTTTGTGGCCCCCGCCCCCACCCCTGTCACCCTGATCCTGGGCCCAGACCTCTGACCCCGGGCCTCCAGGGTGGCCTCCGGGCAGTGCAGGCCAAAGGGCTGGGGCGTGGTCAGGAGCTCCTCCCGCCCGGGGGCCGGGCTGCCGTCCTGGCCGCTGGGGCTTTACCGTATAGTCTTGAGTAGCAGCGCCGCCGGTGGCAAGCTAGGAACAAAAGCCGCCCCCTCCTATCCTGCGGTCTTCCCTCTCCGCCTCTCGCTTTCTCGCACATCCCCGGCGCCCCTGGGCTGTCTCAATGCTGGGCTGAGCTTCCGCCCCCCACAGCTGCCCTGCTAAAGGCCCCTCCTGCCCTCACCCCGACCCTGACTCTTCCTCTGTCCCTCTCCCACCCTAGACGCCTGTGGCCTCTCGGACCCCGCGCATGTGGAGAGCCTACAGGAGAAGGCGCAGGTGGCGCTCACCGAGTACGTGCGTGCCCAGTACCCGTCCCAGCCCCAGCGCTTCGGGCGCCTGCTGCTGCGACTCCCGGCCCTGCGCGCCGTGCCCGCCTCCCTCATCTCGCAACTCTTCTTCATGCGCCTGGTGGGCAAGACGCCCATCGAGACGCTCATCCGGGACATGCTGCTGTCCGGCAGCACCTTCAGCTGGCCCTATGGCTCCGGCCAGTGACCACCGCGCTCATCTGGGACCTGCTGTGCCGGGCAGCACCTGCAGCTGGCCCTACAGCTCTGGCCAGTGGCCGCTGCGCGGCGATAGCCGGCCGCGATAACGAGCTCCTTTTCGGACTGGGAGGGCGGAGTCCCAGGGGCGGAGAACCCTGGCTCTGCACCCCCACCGTCGGACTCCTCTTTTTTTAAAGACTGTGAAATGTTTGTCTTTTCTGTTTTTTAAATGATTGCGAAACCAAAAAAAAAAAAAAAGACCGACCCTGTCTTCCTCCATCTGGGAGGGGGAGGGGCGCAGGGTTCAATGCGGGGGAGCCGCTGCCCTTCAAGTCCCACCCCCCAACAGTTTTGAGGGCTGCTTTCCTGGGGTGATGGACAGCAAACGGCCTGCGTGCCCAGGGATGGGGCTCTGGGTGCGGGATCCGCGTTAGACACTACAGGATGAGTGAATCAAAGACGATAATAAAGACGCTTCCTACCTGCACATGCTCCCTTGTGTTTGGGGAAGAGAAGACCCTTTGCCCTTGGGGGAGCCCGCCCACCCCTAGCCTGGTGGAACATTCCAGATCCGCAGCTCAGTTATGGTGGGGGAGGGCTGCAGTGGCCAGGGCTGAGCCAGGCCAAAGCCAGGGGGCCTTGAACCCTGGGTCTCCCACGTGGGTGCAGGGGCCCAGATGCTCGGGCCATCGTCCACTGCTTTCCCAGGTGCACTAGCGGGAGCTGGATGGGAAGTGGAGCAGTCGGGACTCGAACCGGTGCTCTGATACGGGATGGAGCTTCCCCCGCTGAGCTGTAATGCTGACCCCGGTCGCCTGGGCTCCAGTGTCCTCATGAGAAACCCAGGCCCAGTTCTGCCCAGCCCAGAGCAGGAAGACTCCCAGACATCTGGACCCCACGGGTATCCTCGCCCCCCAGCCTGGACGCTGACCTGGCTTTGGGGGAGGGGGCTGGTGGTGGAGGTGGGCTCACGAGGGCCACGTGACCCAAGGATGGCTGGGAACTGGGCAGGGGGACAGCTTTAAATTCAAGGCAGAGCTATGAAAAAGAACCATTTCCCAACAATTGGAGCCCCTGGATCAAGCCATACCTGGAATCGATATCCACGGGCAGAGACGGGCTGTCTGCCAAAGGTGCCCCAAGGGGCAGGCATTTGGTGGAGCAGTTAAGACACAGCTCGGGGCACCTGCATCCTGGGGCCTGGTTCCAATCCCAGCCCCGGTCCTGATCCCAGGTCCCTGACACCACGTGGGAAACCTGCTTGGAGTACCTGGCTCCTGGCTGTGACGACTTTGCTCAGGCCTCTGTGGCTCCCCGGCTGGACCTGAGAGAGGGCGGCCGGTGATCCACTGTCACCAGACCCCACAGGAACGCGGCCCCACCTGTGCTCCCTCCCTCTACCCAGGGCGCCACGGGACCCGCCCTCCAGGCTGGGCACCATCGATGCACGGATGGGTGCTGAGCGCGCCCCCTTCTGGCGGGCCCCAGCATTTGCAGCTCATGAGTTGCCCACTGTGGGGCGCGGCAGGATTCAGGGGTCCTCCGTGCCCGGATCCCCGGACACTGCTACACCTCTGCCAGCCTGGCCCAGGGGCAAGCGTCCGAGCAAGCGACTGTTGGCCAGCGACGGGGGTTGCACCCTCACGGGAGACCCCAGAGACGTCCCAAAGACAATTTGTGTGATAACTGAGGAGTGCTGAGCAGCCGTACACAGCAGGCGTCTATTACGTGTTTATTCCACTGGGATGGAGAGCAAGCCCTGCTTCCCGGGGCGGGGGAGTCCTGCCGGGTTCCGGGCTGCAGGGAAGTCCCTGGAAGGCTTCCTGGAGGAGGAGGCGGCCAGAGCTGAGCCCCCAGGCCGTGGCCAGAATCAGAAGTACACGGAGCCCTCGCTGTCAGCTTGCTCGCGGTATTTCTGGATCTGCCCCTTGAGGTGCCTCAATTTACCCTGGAGGTAGCGGCAGCGGGCCTGCTTGTCCAGGAAGGCGGGGTCCTGGGCGGGGCGAGAGGCGGGACGTGCTGGCCGGGGTGAGCTCACCCTCCCTTGCCCAGCCTCGGTTTTTCCCTCCTTGGAAATGGGTACGCGCGGGGGAACGGGGTGGCGTGGGGGCCCGGGGCCAGGGCTCACCGTCCGCTTCCTCTCCAGCTCCCTCCACACTCGGGCGGCGGCCTGGGCCTCCCTCTGCCGGACCAGGATGGAGACAGGGAGACGGAGGCTCAGACAGACAGGCACGGGGTGGGGTGGGGGGCTGGGGGGCTGAGGCCCAGAGGGACCCCAGCGCTCACCCCGGGAGGGCCCCGCCCCCTGTCCCACCCCAGAGGCTGACCTGGCTCCGCGGAGGGGGCACGGAGGCCAGCAGGGCCTCCAGCTGCCGGAGTCTCGCCTGCGCGCACGCCAGCTCCTGCTGCAGCTGCACGAACTCCGCGTACTGGTCCTGGAACACGGCGGCGTAGCGGCTCCTGTCTCTCTCACTGCTCACCCGCGGGTACTTACTAGGGGGTGGAAGGGGGGCAGAGAGCGAAAGAAAGGGTAGAACCCCTCCCTTTCCCCCCACTCCCACCCCCACCCCCAACTCGGTTCGCTCTCCACCTGCTGGGCTCCCTCTTAGAATGGCTTTTTTCTTTTTCACTGCTAGGTGAACTCCTATTCACCGGTCAAAACCCCAGACTCAGGGCCCCACCCTTGATCCCAGGCATCCGGGAGCACCTGCGGGGCACTCACAGCTCATAGTCGGGTACGGGGTCAGGCCTGGGCAGGGGCCGAGTGGCGGCGGCTCCGACGGGTCGCTTGGTGCCCCGGGAGGCCCGCGAAGGCAGCTCATCCTCGAACACGATCTTCCTGGGCTTCGCCTTGTGGGCCGCGGGCTGTGGCTGGCACCGAGGGTGGGGGGCGCTGGTTTTGGGGGCGCGAGGCGCCAGCTGCTGCAGACGCCGCAGGTGTAGCGTTAGTGGGGGGTGGGGGGCGGGTCCTGGGAAGCTGGAGCTCCTCACCTAGGGGCGGCTTGGCCCAGCCTGGGGAGCCCCTGCCGCCCAGACTCACCGGGGGTCCTGGGCCAGGGGGGCGGGCCTGCGGGCGTCCCCGGGAGCTGCGGGCCTTAGTGCGTTCCCGGGCGGGCATCGGCCTCGGGGGGGCGCCGCTCAGGGGTCCCCGGGCCGGGGGGCGGGCCCTGAGGGGGACGTCGTGGCCCGCGTGCGGCGGGATTGGTCTCCGGGCGGCCTGCGGACACGCGGGGAGGACGCGCCTGGAGCCGAGAGCGGACCCCGCCCGCCCCGCCGGCGCGCGCCCAGCCTCCGCCGCTATTTGCATAGGCGCACGCGATTGGCCCTCGGCCCCGCCCCTAGCCGCGGAACCGGGGGAGGCGCTATGCAAACGAGCCGTGACGTCAGAACACAGCCTGGGGCGGAGTCAAGTTAACCCGTGCGCCGCCGGAGCCGCGCCCTCCGAGGGTGCCAGGAGCCCGCGGACCCAGCCCCCGAGGGAGCCCCCAGCCGGTCCCGGACCTCCACCCCGCCCGCGGCCAGCACCCAGCGCCGCTGCCCGGCGTCACCTGTCCCAGCGTCCAGCGGTCCGAGCCTGCGTCTGCCGGAAGGGCACCTGTTCCGGGTTGTGCAAAGGCCGCGCTGAACGCGACTGGCAGGGTCGGACCGTAGGGAGAAGGCGGAGCCTGGAGCCCTGGTGAAATGGGCGGGGCTTGGCGAGACCCGGAGAGGCCTGGCGGCCTGGGGGCGGGGCCTGGTGAGACGGGGAGGCCCCTGGAGTCCCGGGGGCGGGACTTGGAGGGCCCTGGGGCCCCGGGGGCGGGGCTTGGTGGGACTGGGAGGGCCCTGGGGCCGGGGCTTGGTGAGATGGGGAGGGCCCTGGAGTCCTGGGGCGGGGCTTGGTGAAGTAGGCGGGGCCCGGGCAGACCCCTCTGCACGCCTGGAGCGCGTTCACCCTTAGTTTTCTGGAAGTCAGAGTGCACAGGTGCAGTGAGCGAGTGTTCTGCCCGGGGCTCGGGGCCACCCCGCCGGCCAAAGTGCGCAAACCGCGGGGTCCCGCGGGGATGCTGGGCGGGCCCAGCCCCGGAGCGGCTGAGCTGGGAGTGGACGCGGCCTCATAGACTTAGGATGTCCTGAGCGTTTATTTTCCTGTACTGAGAGCCTGGGCCCGGGTTCAGTCGGGTGGGGGTACACGGCGGCCTCCCAGGGTGTGCGAGCGGGGCGGGAGAGGCGGCGCGTTGGGCGGGGCCATCGGCGAGGGGCGGGGCTGACAGTGGCAGGTGCAGAGGGCGCGGTGGGCGGGGCCGGCGGGCCCTATTTGAGCTTGGGCATGACCCGGATGAAGAGGATCATGCTGATGAAGATGGAGCAGACGACGATGAGCATGGCCCAGAGCAGCCAGTTCACCGACTTCTGCGCGTGCTGCTCCAGCCGCTCCGACTCCGCCTTCAGCTTCTCCAGGTTCTGGTCGGCCATCTTGATGGAGTGCGACAGCGTCTGGGGGAGGGGAGGGGTCCTCAGGGGCGGGGCCTGGGAGGGGTGGGGTGTGTGCAGGAGGCGGGGCCTGGGAGGGGAGGGGTTTGCAGGGGTGGGGCCGGGAAGGGGCATCTGCAGGAGGCGGGGCCCGGGTGGAGGCTCCTCCCACCCTGCCCGGCACGCCCCGCCCGCGCCCCACCTGGTTGTCCCTCTTGATGACGCCCTGTGCGGCCAGTGTGTTGGACTTGAGGCTCCGGGCCAGGCCCAGCATCTCCTCCGACAGCCGCTCCTGCAGGTCCTGCTGCCGCTGCAGCGCCAGGTCCAGCTCGGCCGCCGGCCGGGGCCCCGCCGCCGCCCTGCCCGCGGGCCGTTGTGGGGGGGAGAGACCACCATGGCCTGGGTCCTGCGCCCGCCCCACGCCGCCCCAGCCGACTTCCGTGTCCGCCGCCCCGTCCCAGCCCGACCTCCGTGTCCCCCCTCCCGCCAGCCCGACCTCCGCGTCCCCCCCCAACCCCAGCCTGACCTCTGTGTCCTCCCTCCCGCCGCCCCACTCACGTGCGCTTCCTCACGTCCGGCCCCGGTGCTGCAAGCAGAGGGCTGGTTCCTGACAGCTGCCGGCGGGCTCCTGGCCGTGCCTCAAAGCCCCGGCCCTGACCCCCTCTCTCCTCCCAGCACCACCCCCCGCGACCCTCTCTCTGCACCGAGGAAGACCCCGCGGGAGGCAGGCTTGGCTCGCGCGTCCTGTGTGTCCCGGGAGACTCACCCGCACGGTCCTGTTTGGGAGGGAGAGGCAGGGGTCAGCACCCGGCCCAGCCCTGCCCACACCTGTGCCGTGTGCACCTGCGCCGCGGTTTTGCCTACTTTAACAGCTGTGCCAAACGCTTGCCCCCGGCCCAGACAAACGCCCTCGGTGCCCTGTGCCGGCCTCCTACGCATCCCGCAAAGCCCTGGCCACGATGCCCGCCCCCCCCCATGGCGCAGAGCAAAGCCTGGTGGGCGTCCTGGGGAGGGGGGCAGCACCGAGTCGCCCAGCAGCTCGCTCCGCATCTCGCTGGTGTAGCGCGCCCGCGACTGCAGGTGCACGGTCTTGGTGGCCGGCACTCGCTCCCTGGCCGTGGTGGGCACGCGGCCTGGCGTCAGGAACTGGTTGGCCAGCGCCTTCTCTGCCGACGAGGTCTGCGGGGGATCCGGGGGCGGCGGGGTCAGCGGGGGTGGGGGCGGGGGCGCCCAGGGGAGCCCACGGTGGGCGGAGGGGGCGCCCCGCGCTCACCAGCCTCTCGGCCTGCAGCATCCCCTTGAGAAAGTCCACCTTGCGCGAGTATTCACCGAGCACCTCGGGCGCTGGCTTGCTGGGCGGCGAGGACGGGAGAGAAGGACCTGCCCGCCGGGTCCAGCTGGACCCCGGGGCCCTGGGGTGCCCCCATCCCGGGCTGGAGCCCCTGTGGGCCCTGGGGCTCCCCCATCACCCAGCCTGGCTGGAGCCCCCTGGGGGTCCCACCACCACCCCCGCTGGAGCCCCCGGGACCCCCCCACCCCGACTTACCTCGTCTGGGCCTTCAGCGCCTGCAGCATGTCCTCCAGCGCCCCCACGTACTGGGGAGGGAGAGGGGCGGGGCCGTGGGGGCGGGGCCCAGGAAGGGGCGGGGCCAGCGCCAGGGGCGGGGCCCCATGGTGGGGAGGGGCGGGAGCTCCGGGTGGACGTGGCAGAGCGGCCGCAAGGGGCGTGCCCAGCGTGGCTGTTGGGGCGCGGGAGAACCCCACTCTGCGAGCTCCTCTTACCTTCTCCAGACGCCACTCCTCGGGATCCCGCTTTTCCGCCGCCATGGCCTCGCAGCGGCAGAGCAGCCGCACCAGGTTCAGCTCCAGCCGCGACGCCGTCATCCCCGCCGGGCGGTACGCGGCCCCTTCCGCCGGCGCCATCTCGGAAGAGGGCGGAAGTGCCGGGCTCTGGCTTCCTTCCGGGCGGATGTGCCCAGACCATCTTTGGGGCGGAAGTGATAGCTTTTTTTTAATAAAGAGAAACAGTGATATTTTCATATGATAGACAAGTGTGTGTTGTAAGAGTTCCATTAGACACAAGAACCTCAGGTTTTCTAATTTCAGGAAGAGCGGCCGTTCCGGACATGTTTACTCCTGGCGACCTTAAACGCTCCGTCGAGCATTGGAAGCGCCGGGTCCTTTGGTGTCAGTCCCGTCGTCCCCGTGGCCTCTAGATTTTCCGTTCCGCTAGCCCAAGGTTCCGCCCTCACTCCCACCCCGGCCGCCGCCTTCCCGCCTCGGCTTTCTGTATCCCGGCAGCCGGCCCGGGCTCGCCTCGGGCCTCAGGCTCCAGGCCTTTCCCTTCGGTCCCAGCCCGACCCCCACTGCAGGCCTGGCCCGTGGCCTTGGCCCCGGGAGCCACAGGTGCAGGGTCCCCCCGCGTCTGCTGCACGGCTGGACTTGTACCTCTCTCGGGGCATCCTCGCCAGGACCTCACAGAGACCAAGCCAGGGTTCTGGGGGCTGTGAGGCCGGGGTCTGTCCCGACCCCGGCCAGTTCCCGCCGCCTGCAGCCTGGAGTCTGCCCCTCACCCGTGGGACATGCCTGGGCCGGCCCCATCTCGGGGTTTGGACCCTGGGACTTTCGCACATACAGGATTTTTTTTTTTTATTATTTGAAAAGCAGAGTGGCAGAGATCTTCCATTCACTGGTTCACTCCTGGAATGGCCGCAACAGCCTGGAGCTCCATCCGGGTCTCCCGCGTGGGTGGCAGGGGCCGCAGCACCTGAGCCAGCCCCTGCTGCTCTCCCAGGCGCATTAGCGGGGAGCGGGGTCGGAAGTGGAGCAGCCGGGACGTGAACCGGCATCGATATGGGATGCCCGTGTCCTAGGCTGTGGCTTATTTATTTTTATTTTTTATTTATTTTTTTTGACAGGCAGAGTGGACAGTGAGAGAGAGAGACAGAGAGAAAGGTCTTCCTTTTTGCCGTTGGTTCACCCTCCAATGGCCGCCGCGGCCGGCGCACTGCGGCCGGCGCACCGCGCTGATCCGATGGCAGGAGCCAGGAGCCAGGTGCTTTTCCTGGTCTCCCATGGGGTGCAGGGCCCAAGCACCTGGGCCATCCTCCACTGCACTCCCTGGCCACAGCAGAGGGCTGGCCTGGAAGAGGGGCAACCGGGACAGAATCCGGCGCCCCGACCGGGACTAGAACCCGGTGTGCCGGCGCCGCAAGGCGGAGGATTAGCCTAGTGAGCCGCGGCGCCGGCCCAGGCTGTGGCTTATTAATGAGCGGTGACACAATGCGGGGCGGGGGCGCACCTGGCTTCTTGGCGGCCCTGTGCAGAGGCCAGCTGTGCCACGCCGGCTTCACAAGGGTTTGCGGCTTGGAGCAGTGCAGACTTTGTGGAAAACACACACACGAAAAGGTTTGTTTTAAAGGCATTTATTTGAAGGCAGAATTGGAGAGAGGTCTTCCGTCCGCTGGTCCGCTCCCCAAATGGCCACAGCGGCTGCAGCTGGGCCAGCCAGGAGCCAGCTCTCCCATCTCCCACGTGGGTGCAGGGCCCGCTACCTGAGCCCTCACCGCTGCCTCCGGGAGCTGGAGCGGGTGTGGGCGGCCCGGTGCCCCCCCACGGAGCTCCCACAGCGCCCTGCCGGGGACCCGAGCAGGAACATCACACGCGGCGTCTCAGACACGTTTTATTTCACACCTTGGTCCCAGCCCTGCAGCCACGTGTCCGAGCGCCTCCGGGACCCCTGGCTGGGGTGGGGGCCCTGCAGGGCCCTGCCCAACGCGCCCGCCCCAGCGTCCGGAGTCCCTGGCTCCTGCCGTCCCGAGGACGTGGGGGCCACTTCCCGGGCCTGTCTGCTCCTGGCCGGAGCCCTGGTGCCACCGGCCCCTGGAGTGCACGCCCGTGGGCGCCCAGGAGCCCCGGGCCCAGGCCTCACGCAGGAATTTGTACACGCACGCGTATAAAAGTTTGGTCTTCGGTCCGGCTGTTACAGCTGAGTTATGTAAACCACGTACAAAGAGTTACTAGAAACGTACAAAAAGGGGTGGGGAGACTCGAGGTGCCCAGGGCCCAGGACCGGAACTCGGGGCCGGGGCAGGCGCACCAGGCCGCCCCCTCCCCGCCCGGGCCGGCCTCGGCTCCGCCCACCGCGGGGCGCTCCCGGAGCGGCTCCTTCTGGATCCTTGCGGGCCCGACGCCCCGGCTTCGCAGTTGACTTCGCAGTTCTGTCCTGGGATGCGGGGCTCAGCCGTGGGCCTGGCCCGAGGCGGGCGGCACGCAGTACATTGGGGGGTCCGAGTACCTCCGCTGGGCCCCGGGGGGCCGGGCGTCCTCCTCCGGCGCCCCGAGGGCGCCCTGGGCCGGCGAGTGCGCCCCGGGCGCGCCGTACACCGAGTGCACCAGGTCCGGGCGGCGGGCGGGCGGCTCGCGGCGCCGCACGGCCCCCGGCCCCTGGCCTGGCAGGTGCGCGGCCAGGCCGGGCGGGAGCTTGATGTTGGCCGTGGGCATGACGGGGGTCCGCCGGGGGGTCTTCACTCGGACCGTGACGAAGGACGACGGCCTTCGCCGCGCAGGGGCGGCCGCCGGGGGGAGGGGGCTCGGGGCGCGCGCCCCGGGGCAGGGGAGAGCAGGCGCGGGGGGCCCTTGTGAGAGAGACGCGGGGTTACTGCGGCTTCGGGGCCCCGGGGCCCGCCGGGGCAGCCGCGACCTCAATACTGACCTTCCGCGGCCCCGCGCCCGGCCCGCTCCTCCAGCAGGCTCTCGGTGCTGGCCGAGTTCTCCGAGTCCAGGTTCTCTTCGTCCGAGCCCCTGGGGTCCAGCTCGGGCAGCCGGTAGGTGATGTCCTCCCTGGGGACGAGACGGCCCTGCTGTTGGCCCGGACACCCCTGGGCCAGGGGCGCCCCCCTTAGGGAGGACGGGGTGGCGGCGGTCGAGGCCAAGCCCCCCAGCGGGGAGGGAACCTGCTGGTCAGAGGACCACGCCCTTCGCGTGGAGTGGGTGGGGCTCAGCAGCACCGGCCAATGGGAGGGATGAGTTGGGGCCCAGTAGGCGGAGCTGGCAGCCCTGAGGGATGGGGCTGGGGTGGGTCTGGCCAATGGGAGGGAGAGGGTGGGGCAGTGGGCGGGGCCTGGCAGCACCGACCAATGGTACAGATGGGGCGGGGTGGGGCTGGCCAATGGGAGGGATGGGGCGAGGCCCGTGGGGGGGGCTGGCAGCCCTGGCTGAGGGAGGGGAGGGGCGGGGCGGGGCGGGGCGGGCGGCACTTGCTTCTCCTCCTTGATGGACTGGATGCGTTCCATCAGGATCTCCTTCTCGCGGTCCTCATCACCGCCGGCCGCCGTCTCCTCCGGCAGCGCCTCCAGCTCCTCCAGGCCGCCCTGGCTGCCCGGCTCCTGGGGGCTCTTGCTCTGTGGCAAGGGGGCGGCGGGGCTGAGCGGCGCCGGCGCGCGGGCCGGGGGCGCGCGGGCCGGGGTGGGGGCATTAGTGGCGGTGCGGGGGCCGCGCGGCCGGAGGGTTAGGCAGGCCATGCTCGGGCTCCCCTACGAGCGCATGCAGGCCCCGGACTGCTCCGCGCACCGCCGCGCCGGTACATACCAGGACCCCCTCATAGGGAGACGAGAACCCCAGCGTGAGAGGCCATAGCTGGGGGAGAGACGAGCTCAGCGTGACCACCACAGTGGCCGGGGGGGGGGCAGGGCAGCAGGGGACGAGACCAGGGCGGGAAACTGCCCTGCCTGCCCACGGGGCTGCAGCCAGCCCGGGCCGCCTGTGGCCAGCAGCACACTGGGAGTCGGTGGGAGACAGCGCAAGGGAGACCCCGCTGGACTCCCGAGGAGCGCGCACCCCTCTGCCCAGCCTGGGCTCCAGCCACCCACCAAGCCCTGCCCACAAGGCCTCGCCCACTCCCAGGTCCCGCCCGCCCACAAGGCCCCGCCCCTCCCAGGTCCCCGCCTATCCACTCCAAGCCCCGCCCCCTCACCCCGCTCTGCTGCAGCAGCGAGAGCCGGCGGAAGGCGATGCTCTCCTCGGCCTCGAGCTGGGTGATGTTGTCCATCTTCTCCTTGTACTTCCTCACCTGCTCCGTGATCAGCATCTCCACGCACCTGCGGAGGCGGCCCGGGTGACCGGCCCCGCCAGGTCTGCCGGCGCTCAGCTCCTCCAGCCCGGGCCCCCAACACCGGCTCCGACGAGGCCAGGGCCCCCGGGTGTCTGCTGTGCCCCCCCCCCCCACCCCGGGCGGCCAGCCCACAGCCTCTCTATCGGAGTCTCTCACCACTCTATTCCCAGATTTTTTTTCATTTGCAAGGCAGAGAGTCAGAGAAACTCCGGACCGCTCACTCCCCAATGGCCTGCCACGGCCAGGGCTGGGCCGGCGCTCACGGGGGCCTGCCTCCCTGGGAGGGCGTGGCCCCCGCCCTCCCACTGGGCTCGCGCGCCCCCTGCCGGCGCTCACGTGGTGATCTTGAGCACGTCCTTCATGCTGGTCAGCGGGTCGGCGGTGTCGGGGCAGCGCAGCAGGCAGGGCGCGAAGATGATGGCCAGCGCCCCCGGCGACATGCGGTTCACGTGCTCCAGCAGGGCCACCCTGCACGGCCACGGGCAGTTAGGGCTGGGCCGCGGGCAGTGCCGCGGGCCCTAGGGCTGCCTCCCGGGACCCCGCGGGCGGGCCACTTGCTTGACGAGGTGGAAGATGAGGCGCTCCAGCGAGCTGTGGTTGGCCGCGGGCAGGTGCTCCAGCACGGCGTAGATGGCGGCCAGCTGCTCCTGCTTCTCGGGCAGCTCTGGGGCGGGGCGGGGCGGGGCGTCAGCAGCACGCGCTCGCGGCGGGGGGGGGGGGGGGCCGCCCCTGCTCCCGGCCGGCCGCGGCGGCTCACCCACAGCGCGCAGGAAGTCGCCGTACTGCGCGAAGGTCATGAGCGGCTCGGGCAGCTCGCGCAGCCACTGCTTCAGCACGCCCGTGACGGCGTGGATGGGGAACTTCTCCAGCTTCACGGCCGCGGGGTCTGCGGGCCGGCGGGGCGTGCGGTGAGCGCCAGGGCCGCCCCGCCCGCCCGGCGCCCCGCCCCGCCCCGCCCGCCCGGCGCCCCGCCCCGCCCCGCCCCGAGCGCACCTGTCTGCAGCGCCTGGCGCAGCTCCCGCGTGCGGTTGGCGGCGCCCGACTTGCGGTAGAGGCCCTCCGTGTACAGCCCGTACATCTCCACGTGCTCCAGCAGCTTCTCCAGCACCACGGGCACCGAGGCCTTGTCGCTGGTCAGGCTGCCCACGCACACGCCGAAGTGGCCCGGCTCGGCGCCCGGCTCGCTCTGCGGGGACAGGGCCGGGGGTGGGGCCGGGCCGGGGCTTCCTCCCTGCCCGCCCATCCTGCTGGGGTACTGGGCTGGAGGACCCTGAGCTCAGAGCCAGGGCCCGGGCGGGGCGGGGCGGGGGTCCGGGAAGCTCCGGCCGCGCTCACCTTCCTCCCGCACGTGTAGGAGCAGTAGCTCTGGACCTTGTGCAGACACTTCTTGTGACAAGTCATCTTGCACACTAGGGGGCACAGGGCGGGGCTCAGGGACAGACGTCCTGCGGGAGCGGAGGGGAGCGGAGGGGAGGGGCGGGGCGGGCGCGGCACTCACCGCTGCACAGCAGGGCCTTGTCCATCAGCCAGATGTAGGAGAGGCACTGCTCGCACGACTGCGGGATGCTCACCTGGTAGCTGGCGAACACGTGCCCGTGGTGCTCCTGCACCTGCGGGGGGCGGGGCTGAGCCGGGCTGAGCCAGGGTCCTCCCTCCACGCCCGGCCTCGGGGCTGCCCAGCGGCACAGGCGGGTGCTCAGACGCCCCCACCCACAGAGCCCCCTACCCAGAGAGCCCCACCCACAGACCCCCCACTCACAGAGCCCCTACCCAGAGCCCCACTCACAGACCCCCCACTCACAGAGCCCCCTACCCAGAGCCCCCACCCACAGACCCCCCACTCACAGAGCCCCTACCCAGAGCCCCACTCACAGAGCCCCCACCCACAGAGCCCCTACCCAGAGCCCCACTCACAGAGCCCCCTACCCAGAGCCCCCACCCACAGAGCCCCACCCACAGAGCCCCCACTCAGAGCCCCCACTCACAGAGCCCCACCCACAGACCCCCCACTCACAGAGCCCCCTACCCAGAGCCCCACCCACAGACCCCCACCCACAGACCCCCACTCAGAGCCCCACCCACAGAGCCCCCACTCACAGAGCCCCACCCACAGACCCCCACTCACAGAGCGCTCCTGCTTGCGCTTCTTCTTCTGAGCTTTGCTCTGCTGCAGGGACATGAGGGTGAAGCTGGGGCGCGTGTGGGGTCCCCACTCACAGCCCCGGGAACCTCCGTCCCCAGCCCAACGCCCACCCCCGGGAGCTCCGGCCGGGCGGCACCGCACCTTGGCCGGCTCCGTGTCACCCTTGGCCGTGTAGCCGCGCGTGAACTCGTCCAGCAGCGACTGGAAGAGGTTGAGGACCAGGTTGGTGTCCTTCTGGCCGCGCTCGGCCGCCAGGCTGCCCACCACGATCTGGTAGTTCTCCATCAGGTCCTTGTAGCCCACGTGGATCTTGCCGTTCTGCGGGGGTTGGGGGAGGGGTCAGGAGGGGCAGGGCGTGAGCTGCGGGGCCGGGTGGTGCGGGGCGCAGGGCGGGCGGGGGCAGGCACGTACGGGCACGGAGTACATGGTCTTGATGCTGCTCCTGAACCTCTCGGTGGCTTCGATGAACAAGCTCTCGATGGGGGTCTTCTGGGAACGCAGGTCGTTTATCTGGAAGCCGAGAGCATGGCTGACGACGCGCAGGCCTGGTCTCCCGGAGCTGCAGCCCCCGACACTCCCGACCCGGGGGCCTGCGCCCAGGCCTGACAACCCCCAGGTGTCCCCGGGACGACAGTGTTTCCTGCTGCAATGGCCAGGGCTGGGCCAGGCTAACGCTGGCAGCAGGAGCTTCCTCCAGGTCACCCGTGTGGGCGGCAGGGGCCCCAACGCCTGGGGCCTGTTCTGCTGCTTTTCCCAGGCCAGTAGCAGGGAGCTGGACCGGAAGTGGAGCAGCCGGGACTCGAACCGGTGCTCACTTGAGATGCTGGCACTGCAGGTGGCACCTTTACCTGGTACGCTACCAGGCCGGCCCCATAAGTTTGTTTTTTTTTTTCCTTTTTTTTTAAAGGCAGAGAAAGCAAGAAAGAAACAGAGCATGGAGGAGATTCCTATCTGTTGGCTCACTCCCCAGACATCCCCCAGTGGCTGTCGGGACCAGGCCAGGACCTCCATCTGTGGGTGGCCGGGACCCACGCACGCACCCCATGTGGGGCACAGGTTTTCCAAGTGGCGTCGGAACCCCTGCGCCAAACACCAGCCCCAGGGTGAACTTCGGGGACCGCACAGCTGAGGGGTGTCCTGTCCAGTCCTCTGCCCCGGCCCCGCCCCCGCTGAGTGCCAGCCCGCGGCCCCGCCCCCACTGAGTGACGCCCTGGCCCCGCCCACCTTGTTGAGCAGGAACTCGTCCAGGTACTTGAGTTCGTTGGCGTTGGTGATCTTGCGGAACACCGACTCCCGCCACTTCTCAGACACGGTGATTTTGCCCACCTTCAGGTTCCGGCTCTTCTTCCCTTTGCCCCCGGGCTCCTTGGCGTGCTTGTCGGCCGCTGTGGGGGCAGACGGGGCGGCCGGTCAGGGTCACGGCCCGGCCCCCTCCTCGGAGCCCGGGGCTCAGCGCTCTGGGCTCGGCCTTGGGGCCACCGACCTTCGGGACCCCTCTTGCTGGCGGCTTCCAGCGCCCCGTGGCCCGGCGCTGCAGGCTCCATCTCGTCCACGCCCTCCAGGCTGTATTTCTTATCCTTGGTCTTATGCAGGAACAGCCTCTTAAAAGTAGACCTGTGGAAGTCAACAGTCCCCTGTGAGCCTCACCGCGGGAGGAGGGGCGGGAGGCCCGGCACCCAGCCAACGTTCTAGAACATTCCTGGAAGGAAAAGAAAAAAAAAAAAAGGCCAGCTTCTTCAGGGGCGTCAGGGGAGACACGCAGGATGCGGCGTCTGGTGCAGCAGTTGGGCCGCCCGCGGCGCCGGCGTCTCACGGCAGAGTCCCCACCGCTCTGCTCCCGACCCAGCTCCCAGCCACTGCGCCTGGGAGAGCAGTGGGCACCGGCCCACACGCTCGGGCCCCCGCCAGCCGCGTGGTTCCTGGCTTTGGCCCGGCCCAGTGGATGGAAGACCCCTGTCTCTCATCCTCGACAACTCTGCCTTTTAAATAAACAAGATACAAGACCAGAGCTGTAGCGGGTGTTTGGGGTAGTGGTTAAGACACTGCCCCGGGACGCCTACATCCCGCAGCAAACAGAGGCCCAAGTTCGAGTCCTGCCTTCCCCCGGAACCCCAGCTTCCTGGAGGCAGCAGGTGACAGCCCAAGGACTGGGCTCCCTATCATCCACACGGGAGACCCGCCCGGAGCGCCCAGCTCCCGGCTTCAGCCTGGTCCAGTCTCGGCCAATTGTGGGCGTTTAATATGAAGCACGAACCAGCCACAGGTTGTCTGTCTCTCAAATAAAATGAAAATAAACAAATAATAATAAAAAGGAGGCCAGAACAGGAACCCCAACTGTGGTGCATCTTGGGGCAAATGTAAATATTAAGAGAAAAGAGGGGAGAGGCGCACGGGCTGCAGGGGTGCAGGCAGGGGCCCCAGCCTGTCTGGGCTCTGGGGCTCGGTCTGTCCTCTCTGCCTAACAGCGGTGCTCTGGGGATGCGGCTGTGACCCAGTTTTCTTCCATCTGGGGCCAGGAGCCGTAGAAAGTCAAATGGAAACCGTCTGCGTGGACCCAGGGGAGGCGACCCAGACTGGCTCCCGGCTTCCCCAGGGATGGTCTCCGCCCCGGCACAGCCGCCCCGGCACCCAGGGCCACCGAGCACGCGCCTGCTAGGCTGCGGCGGGAGACCTGGGGCCCCTCCCTGGCAGTCTGGTCCCCGCGAGCCCCATACGTACTTAGAGTCGACCTGGGACCCGGGGGACAGCCCTGCGTCCGGGCCGGAGGACACGTCGCCCGACTTCTTCTTCTGCACGGCCGGCTTCTTGCTGCTCGGCTCCCCGTCGGCGCTGTCCACTTGGGGCTGCGAGAGGACCGAGTGGGAGGGGCTGGGTAGGGAAGGTGGGGGGCCACCCTGCAGCTCCTCTGGGTGCAGGCGGGCTTGGAGCTGGAGGGGCGAGACCGCATCCTGCAGCTTTACCTGGGCCTTGCCCGGGGACAGCCTGGAGACGTCGCTGGCCGACAAGGACATGCGCTTCTCCCTGTGGGGCCAGAGACACATGGTGTGGGCTGACCAGGGCGCGCTCCTCCGGGGCCCCTGCTCTGGCCGACCCTGCCCTGGGGGACGCTGGGTAGTCCTGAGTTGGGTGGAGGAGGGAATGGGTGTTTCTGGCCTCTGTGCCCGTGTGGGAATGTGTGGGTCAGCCCCAGGCTGCCTTGACAGGTCTGTGCACCCCCGTCCACTGGCCCATTTGCCCATCCCTCTGTGACTCGCCCACCCCTCAGTCTGTCCATCCGTCCATCTTCCCATGACCCGCCCACTCCCCCAGCCCTGCCTCCTAGTACCCATTCCCTGTCCATGCGGCCACCGCTCTACCCCACCCCCATGGCCGCCCTGTCCAGTGGGCTGTCCTTGACGCTGAGGGTTTGTATGTGAGCGCGGCTCCTTCTGGGAGGTCGCCAGGGTGCAGGGCCCAGCCCGGGCCTCAGCTGGCCATCCTTGGGCAGTGCCTTGTCTTTGGGCCGGCCGTCAGCGTGTCCCCCTCACCTGGTGGGCAGGGCTGCGCACAGGTTCTGGGGATTTGAGCTGGTGCCCTGCCCGGGTGTTCGGATAGGGGTGGGGTGGCACTCACTCTGAGGGCGCGAGGGCGCGCTGCCTCTCGGTCAGGTCCAGAGAGTGGCTCAGCATGGCGCTGGGGCTGGCGGCCATCAGTTTCTTGCCCCGCCACAGCTCCACGGCGTTGGCCAGCCGCTCGGCGTCCGGGTCCCGGTACCGCTGGATCTGGGTGGGACCCCCGGGGCTCTCGAGCTTGTCCTGAGCCTTGGGGGCTTCGGGGGTGCTGCGGGGGGCCGGCGGGCAGATCCTACTGTCCAGGGCCAGGCTGGTGGGCCGCTCTGCGCGGCTGGGCCTCGGGCTGCCGCCGGGGGGCGCCTTCTCGGTCTCCCCAGAGACTCTGGTGCCGGCCTCGGCCTGCGGCGTCTCCGCGGGCTGTTCAGGAGCCGCGGCCTGGGTTTCCGGCCCTGTCCCCGCGGGGGTCTCGTCGTCTCCCTGCACCGGGGTGCTTCGCGGGGGGCTCTGGCCTGGCTCGCGGGCGGCCCTTCCGGAAGGCTCTCGGAGGCCCCGCTCGTCCCTGCAGGCCTGGCTGTGCCTGTTCTGCAGCTCCACGTGCTCCAGCCCTCTCTGCCGCCGCGACTCGCGCTTCTCCCGGCCCCTGGGCACCTTCTCCGGGCCCTCGGCCGCCGCCTGCTTCTGGGCCGGGAGAGGCTTCTCGGTGCCCGGTGGGGAGGGCCCGGCCGGGGGCTCGTCCCTGGGCTGTGCCGCAGGCCCTGGTGCCGGGTGCCCACTGTCCTCTGCCGCCTCCGTGCCCTGCTCAGCCGCCTGCTCCACGCTGGCGGCTGGGCCCTCCGAGGTTCCCGGCTCCGCGGCCTGAGCCGCCCGCGCCTGCTCCTCCGCCCTCTGCTTCTCCGCCAGCATCAGCCTGAAGCTGTTGTGGGCAGAAGGGGGCTGGTTCAGAACCCTCCCCCATGGCCTCCAGCGTCGGCCCAGCCTCCGCCTCCCACGATCCCTGCCCCCCAGGGCTGAGAGGTGCTCCCGGGACAGCAGCGCGGGGTCCAGGCGGGGCCCTGCTGCCCAGCCCTGGTGGACCCTCACTGGGGCAGCCATGATTGGTTTCAGAGGCCCTTCGAATTCCTCTGAGGTTCACGGACTTGACCCTGGCAGTTTAGGGGGTGTGGCTGGGGCCACGGAGTCCACGCCCTGGGAGCTGTCTCTGGGGGAGTGGGGGCACCCCGGGGGGTGCCCAGGCCAGGAGCGGGTGGTCTCAGTAGACACCCGAGTTTCACCACGGGGGCCAGGAGCCCGCTGCGGGCTGGTCCAGGCAGCACCTTGTACAGCCAAGTCCAGGCGTCTGGGGAACTCCTGACGGAGGTGATGTGCGACCCCTGGAACAGCCAAGGCCCCCCCAGCCCCCCGCGGCCACGCCCACGCCCCCCAGGGACCTCCTGGTTCAGGACCACCCCGGGCACTCGCCTCCGGCGCTGCAGGTGGCCCCGGCACAGGCTCTGCAGGCGGATGATGCTCTGGCGCTGGCACCGGTAGGCTGCACGCTGCCGGTAGCCCCTCCAGGCGGCCTGGAGGAACACAGCGGCCTGCGTGCGCTCCAGCGCCCGGCGGACGCGGTAGGACCTCCAGCAGGCCTGGATGGTGACGGCCGCCCGCTTGGTGTGCAGGAAGTGCCGGCGCTCCAGCGCCATGCGGAACCAGCTCTGCAGCAGCAGGATCCGGCGCACCACCTCCCGGTGCAGCGTCTCCTGCAGCGCCTGGCGCTCCGTCTCCTTGAGGAAGACCTGGCGGGCAGGGGGCGGGGTCAGCCCGGCCGCACCCCCACGGCCCACCCAGAGGCTGTGCTGGTCCATGCCCAGGAGGGGGTCAGGAAGCCCGAAACCTGCCACCATCACCTGTTTCCAGAACATTCCAGAGGCGGACCCCCGCCCCTCCCCCCAGCAGCCCCTCCTCTGCTTCCTGTCTGCCGACCGCCGGTTCTGGACACTTCTGTCCACGGATCCTGCGCCCTGTGGCCTTCCCTGCCTGGCCTCTCTCAGCATCAAGTCCTCAAGGCTCAGGTACACTGTAGCATCTCATTTTTTCCCATTTTTATTTATAAGGCAGACAGAGACAGGCAGGCAGGCAGACAGACAGACAGAAATCCCCTATCTCTGGTTCACTCCTCCAGGGGCTCCATTCAGGTCTCCCATGTGGCTGGCGGGGACCCCGTACTCGCGTCGTCACTGCTGCCTCCCGGGGTGCGTGTGGGCAGGGAGCTGGAACCGGGAGTGGGGCCAGGACTGGCGCCTGGGCGCTGTGACGGGAGGGGTGCCCACGCAGGCCTGTGCCAGCCCCACTCCTCTTCACGACTGAACAGTATTCTGCTGTACGGCCAAGCCCCCTGCAGTGTCTACGAAGGCAGCTGACAGGCACGCGGGCCGCGGCCACCTCTTGGCTGCAAGGGCACCTCTACCCACATGCTTGTGTACAGCCCCCTCAGGTCTCCTGGGCAGATTCGGGGTCACTCGATGGACCTTTTGCTCAGGGAGCTGAGCACAGACTTTTGTCAGAAACAAGGGCAGGGGCCGGCACTGTGGCGCAGCGGGTTAACGCTCTGGCCTGCGGCGCCCGCATCCCATAGGGGCGTGGGTTCGAGTCCTGGCTGCTCCACTTCCCATCCATCTCCCTGCTGTGGCCTGGGAAAGCAGTGGAAGATGGCCCAAGTGCTTGGGCCCCTGCACCTGCGTGGGAAACCCGGAAGAAGCTCCTGGCTCCTGGCTTCAGATCGTCTCAGCTCTGGCCATTGCAGCCATCTGGGGGTGAACCAGCAGATGGAAGACCTCTCTTTCTCTCCCTCTCTCTCTCTCTCTGTAACTCTGCCTTTCAAATAAATAGATAAATCTTAAAAAAAAAAAAAGAAACAAGGGCAGCTGCATGGTGCCCTGTGTGGGACTGCCCTGAACAGCAGTGGGCGGAGCTTGGGCTGGGGCGCCCCACCCCTCAGCTTCATCACTCTGCCCTCTGCTGGGCTGGGCGGCCGGGGCCGGGGCGGACACTGACCTTGGTCTTCCCAATCTGGTAGCTCCTCTTGTCTATGGCCATCTTCTCCAGCAGGGCCGAGATGACCTCCCGGCACGGCTGGGCGTCCTTGGGCAGCAGAACCTGGAACTGCTCCGTGAAATCCTGGGGCGGGGTGGGGATTTGGGGGCAGGAAGGAGGGCCCCTGTGAGCACTCCCGCCTGCAACAGGGAGACAGGGCCCTGACCCCTCCCTGGCCAGACCTGGCTCCCCAGGCCCAAACTGGACGTCCCAAGAAGCTCAAGCTTGAGAGACCACGGTGGGGCCGGCGCTGTGGCACAGCAGGTTAAGCCACCACCTGCAGTGCTGGCATCCCATATGGGCACCGGTTCAAGTCCCAGGTGCTCCACTTCCGACCCAGCTCTCCGCTATGGCCTGGGAAAGCAGTGGAAGGTGGCCCAAGTGCTTGGACCCCTGCACCAAGTGGGAGACCCAGAAGCAGCTCAGGGCCTCTGGCTTCGGCCTGGAACAGCCCCAGCTGTTGAGGCCATCTGGGGAGTGAACCAGCCGATGGAGGCTTCTCCCTCTGTCTCTCCCTCTCTCTGCAATTCTTCCAAATAAGTGAATAAATCTTTAAAGAAATGTATGCTTATCAGTTTATCTGAGATGGAGGAAGCTCCTGTTTTCTGGTTCACACTCCTCAAAAGCCCACAGCAGCTATGGCTGGGGCGGGGCCAGGCCGATGCCAGCCGGGAGCCGGGAGCTCCACCCAGGCCGCTCACGCGGGCAGCAAGGACCCAGCTCCTTGAGCCCTCCCTGCTGCCTCCCAGGGAGCGCTGTAGCAGAAGCTGGAGTCACAGGCCACGCCAGGAGACCGAGCACCAGTCCTGCTGCGTGGAAGGTGGGCATCAGCTGCTGGACCACCTGCCCGCCCCCAAATCCGTGGCTCTCTGAGCACACCACAGTGGGCGTCCATGGCACCTGTGGGCAAGGACTGACATCGCCACCCCGCTTTCTGGAACAGGGCCATGGGAACGGGGCCAGAGCTCCTGCTGCCGGGCGGCAGGGTAAGAGAGCTGGGTATAAAAGCGTCCACTAGGGAAGCTGTGCGGTAGGCGTTGGGGCTCCGAGGGGCTTTGTGTCCACTGCCCCCGTCCCGCCTGGAGGGTGTGCTACCTGGAAGGTGTACTTGGCGCTGTAGCCCGAGCGCCGGATGCGCACAGTCTCCAGCATGCCCGTGTAGCGCAGCTGCTGCAGCACCAGCTCCTCATCAAAGCTCAGCTCCTTCTGCAATGGGCGTGGGAGCCATCAGGGCAGCCACCCTCAGGGGAGGGGGAGGGGTAGGGGCACGGTGCACACACGGGCGCTGCTGGCCCGGGGAGCAGGGGGAGGATCCTGCTGTCCTGGAGCTGGGAGACAGCCCCGCCCCATGGCGCTGACTCTAGGAAGCCTGGCGCCTGCTCTGTCGTGGCCCCTGGCACTGCTGAAGCTGCCTCACTTTGAGTGACCATAATCGGCTGTGACAAGGAGTTTCGGAGAAAAGGACAAACCCGGCCCTGTGTGGACCCCAGGCTGGGCACTGGGGGGCAGGGGCGAGACCTGGCGGATGCCATGGTCCCTGGAGATGTGTTGGGGGTGCCTGGATGAGGGCCCAGGACAGGAGGAGGCAGCCCAGGGGCCAGAGGGGCAGGAAAGGAGACCTCCTCAGTGAGCCCCCAGCCTGCAGCCCAGCAGCCTGGATGCCACGCACCCCAGTGGTCAGGGCCTGAGGGACGGGAGGGCGAATGCAGGTGCCCGCTGAGCTGCCCCAGGTGGAGCAAGACATGGGGGCGATGCCTGGGGCTGGGCGGGGCGGAGCCTGGCTCTGGCCATCCGTGGAGGAGCAGACACAGGGACAGATGGTGTCTCCTGGGGCTCCTGCTCCAGCCTGAGGGCCTCCTGGCCCTGCATGGCCCCGGGAGTCCCTGAGCTGCCCCAGGGGAACTCGGCATCCTGGTAAGAGGACGAGGCCTGGGGCTAGGGTCCCCCCCCCCCCCCCCCCCCGCTCTCTAGAAACTCCTGTCTGAGCAGCGGCTGTGCTCCTGGGGCCTGGCCCCTGCCTCCTGGTGCACGTGGGGCCCCACACCCACCTTCTCGGCGTTGGAGCGGATGCAGCGGATGAAGAAGGGCTCGGCCTGGCCCAGTGCCTCCAGGAGCTTGTTGAGTGACGTCTGGGGAAGGAGAAGGACACCAAGTGGAGCCGGAGGCAGGGACCCGGGCACTGGAGGCTGTGCCTGAGCCGGGGGTGGGGACCCGGGCACTGGGGGCTGTGCCTGGGCCGGGGGCGGGGACCCGGGCACTGGGGGCTGTGCCTGGGCCGGGGGCAGGGCAGAAACTCCTTCTGGGAATCTGAAACACACGCCAGACTCAGAAGGGGCCTCGGCCACAGGGTCTGGGTCTCTGGCCTGCGGTCTCCCCGCCCCCCCACAGGAAGTCACGGCCACAGTGGGGACAGAGACTCAGGTTCAGGCAAAGGGGAGGGAACAAGAAGTGCTGAAGGTGAGAATCGGCAGCCCAGCCGGTGACACAAGAAAGAAAAAGAAAAGAAAGGAATGTGTCCCTGAGCTTCCCAGCAGCCAAGGAGAGTGGGGAAACACGACCCGAGGGTGCGGCCTGGGGGTCATGCTGACCTCAACGCCAAGTCCTGGGTCCTCAGCCAGGAGCAGTGATGCTTCCCGGCAGCGTCTGGCCACAGGGGCCAGGCTGGGGGGTGACACTCCTGCCGCCTACGGGGCCCAGCGGGAGAGCTGGCAGGACGGCTGCAGCCTGCGGGGCGGCTGGAGGCCCCGGGCCCCCGCCCTCACCTGGAACTGGGCGCTGATGCTGGGCGGCTTCTTCTTCTTGTGCAGGTGCAGCAGTGACTTGGTGGTGCGGTCGTGCAGGGTCATGCTGATGACCAGCTTCAGGGACTTGGAGTCCAGCAGGTTCTGCAAAGGATGCAGGGGTCGGCCCGCTCTCCTGCGGCCTGCGTGGGGGCCAGGGCAGGGGGCAGCGCCTTCCTTCCCTAGGCCCCTCCCTCCACTCACAGGGCTGGGGGGCAAGGGGCGGCGCCTTCCTTCCCTAGGCCCCTCCCTCTGCTCATGGGGGGGGCAAGGGGCAGCGCCTTCCTTCCCTAGGCCCCTCCCTCTGCTCACAGGGGGGCGGCACCTTCCTTCCCTATGCCCCTCCCTCTGCTCACGGGGGGGGGCAGGGGGCGGCACCTTCCTTTCCTAGGCCCCTCCCTCTGCTCACGGGGGGGGGCAGGGGGCGGCACCTTCCTTCCCTAGGCCCCTCCCTCTACTCACAGGGTAGGGGGGCAGGGGCGGCGCCTTCCTTCCCTAGGCCCCTCGCTGGGCACACGGCTCGGGCACGCCCCCGCCACGCCTGTGGGAAGCCCTGGCAGAAGCAGGTCCCAGGCGCTCCAGGAGGGAGCGGAGGTTTTTAGAGGGAGGGAGGAGGTGGGCGAGGAAGGAAGGAGGAGGCTGCAGAAGTCCCACGTCCCCTCCCTCCCCGTGTCGCTCTTTAAAGGCATCACTGGAGAGGCGGAGAGAGGGAGGGAGGGAGAGAGGGAGGGAGAGAGAGGAAGAGAGAGGGAGGGAGAGAGGGAGGGAGGGAGGGAGGGAGGGAGGCAGCGTGAGCACAAGCGCCATCCGCTGGTTCACTCCCCAGATGCCCACCACAGCCAGAGCTGGGCCAGGCGGAAGCCGGGGGCTCCGTCCGGGAGCCCCAGCACCTGCGCCGTCACGGCGGCCTCCCAGGGTGCGCATGCGCAGGGAGCTGGCGCCAGCGCAGAGCCGGGACCGGGACCCAGGCCCTGGGACGTGGGACTCCGCTGCCGCCTGGCGCCGGGGTCGTGGGGGGAGGGGGAGCGGCGAGCGAGCGAAGGACGCGTGGCGGCGGGCGTGGGGCTTTACCTTCGGGATGGTCTGCTTTGGTTTGATACCTTTACTCTTCCTGTCAAAATATTAAAAACGGTTTTGTGAACACAAGGACACACGCTGTCCGGGTCTGGGTTAGTGCAGCAAGCCACGCCTTGCGGGTTAGAGAGAGAGAGAGGGGGAGAGAGAGCGCGGAGAGCAGTCAGTGGACAGACACAAGTGGAACAAGGTGGCCGCTGCCACCCCTCCGGAGACGCCCGGGCTCCCGCCTGCTGGGGGTGGGCGGGGGGACGGGGGCGGTGCCGCGGTCGCCAGCCAGCGGCAGCCGCACCCCCCTGCACCGTCTGGGGAGTGGGGGGTGGCACCCGCCACGGGCGCCACAGCCAAGGGCGGGAGGGGTCCCGCGTGGGGCCTGGAGAGCGGGGCGGCTGCGCGGGTGCTTCATAAACGGTTCGGGAGTGAATCATCCCGCTCACGCTGACATAAACACCTTCTGAAAAATCACAGGATTTCCCCCTAATTCATCTTTTACTTAAAAAAGTTTTAGTTTTTATTTGAAAGGCAGAGTGAGTAGGGAGGGGATCTCCCCTCTGCGGGTTCACTCCCCAAATGGCCACAACAGCCAGGGCAGGGCCGGGCCGGGCTGGCGGAAGCCAGGAGCCGGGAGCACCATCAGGGGCTCCCGGGGGCGCTGGCGGCAGCTGGATGGGAAGTGGGCTGCTGGGACCGCTGGGACCCGCGCTCTGATGGGGACGTGGGGGCCCCAAGCCGTGCTAGGCCCACAGCACCTCTCCTTGATGTCTGGTAATCCCATTTTCCACGGGTGCTTTGAAGCCCCCCACTACTATCTGTGAGCCTGAAGTGGGAGGAGAAGGGTAGGGGCTGCTCGGGCCCCGCTGGCAGTGAGGGCAGCTGGAAACATGGAAGCCCATCTCTCGGCTGGGGCCGTCCCTACGCCCGGGTCTCACTGGCATCTTGCAGCCAACACAGCGTGTGGTGGGCGCCCCTCCATCCTCACAGGGGCGCTCCCCATGGGCACGGGGGCCGCTCTAGGCTGTTGATTTGGAGACCCTGGAAGTCCCGGCTGCCGGCTGGGGTCTGGACGAGGCTGCCCAGGGCTTCCCGGGCGGGAGGCTTTGACCCCCGGGTGGTGGTGGGGCTTTAAAAGCAGGGCTGGGGTGGAGAGGGAGGGAATGAATGAATTTTGGTCCCTGCCGTGAGCATGAGCCTGGAGCTGCACCTCGGCTTCCTGTCTGGCCCGCAGGCCCCCACCAGAGGTGGGAAAGATGGGGCCGCCCTACTCTGCCCCTCCAGCCTGGTTACTTGTGACAACCACAGGAAAATGGGCCGAGACACAGGGTCTGAGTGCTGCCATTCCTGGGTTTTGGGAGCCGAGGTCACACACACATGCTGAGGGCACTCGGGGGGCTCATCTGGGGGCGGTGAGTCACCGGGAGGGAGGGGCTCAGATGCAAACAGGCTTCGTGGGACGCTTTTGTCAACCTGGGACCTGGCACGTGGGGCTGTGCTGGGAGCTGGGGGAGGTGGGGGGAGCAGCTGGGGGCGGGGCATGAGTGCCTGGCGGGTGGCAGTGGTGGCGCTCATGGGCGGGGCCTGGAGGGCGAGGATGGGGGACTCACAGGACGGAGGTGCAGGGCTTCGGGAGCCGACCCAGGGCCTGGAGGAGCCTCCGCGGGTCCTCGCCCTGCCACGGCAGCCCCTTGATGCTCTTGATGATTTGGTTATGCAAATCGCTGGGGGAGGGGAGGAGGGGGGCGCAGTGACAGAGAAGAGACAGAGTTAGCACCAGGGGCCCACCACCCTGGGTCCCCATGGGTCCCCAGGCCCCAGAGCTGAAACACGCGCCTGGACGAGCCGCCCCCACCCCTGGGCTGGGCAGGGGGACCAGGCGGAACCGGCCGCCCTTCCCAGGCCCTGGCCACGGCGGTGGCAGTGGGGGGGAGGCAGTGGTGCTTTGGGCAAACGAATCTGTCACCGTGGCAGTCTACTTCGTGTCCCGCTCCCCCCAGCTTCTGGATCTGTGGGAAGCCGTGCAGAGACCCAGTCTGCGGTCCACGCCCACCTCCTCAAGGACTGCACAAGTCTTGTTGGGGGGAGGGGACCAGACTCCAGCGCTCGCAAGAGCGAGCTGAACGTGGCGGTGTCAGCGTGGGTGCTGTCCGCCAGGGGTCCACTATGTCCTCAATGTGTCGCCCCCGCTCCTGGCCTCTGGGGGTGGAGGCAGGGACGTTGCTGGGCACCCCGAGGGCGCAGGGTGGCTAGCGTGGGCTCGCGTGCTAGGCCCCAAACCTCGGCCACCACGGGGGATCAGGAGCAGCTCAGAGCAGAAAACTGAGATGGCGTGGCCGCAAATGCTAAGGGCGACCGGCCAGGAGACCGGCGTCTGGGACAGGGCTGCGGGGACTGCGTGTTTCAGCTCCAGGCAGGTGGCCTGGGAGGACCCCCATCAGCAGCCCCGCCCTCGCACCCCATGCACCATGCGCTGTGCCGGGGGCCACACTTACCTCCGCTCCCTCGCCTCCAGGGAGGCACAGAGCAAACAGAGACAACACGGGGGTCACGTGCACCTGCTCACCCCGAGGGCCACGGCCATGGCTGGCCACGGGGGCAAACAGGCCCACAGCTCCTGCCCTGCCCCTGCCCCTGCCAAATCTGGCAGCAGCACGCCCCGAAAGGTGCTGGCGTGTCCTGGACAGCTGAGCCCCTCTCTCCCGGCACTGGGCGCCGCGCTGCGGCGGCTCCTCTCGGCCGTGCCTCCCTGGTCTCGGGTTCCTCAAAAGCGTTAATATGGAACTGTCAGAGCCATCGAGTGAGAAATCTAGTACTGAGCAGCTGTGAGGGAGGAGCCGTGAGAACCAGGGCGGCCCTAGGGGCTCGGGGGTCACGTTCCGTCCCTGCGGCGTGAAAACTGGACCAAAAAAAAAAAAAAAATCCAAAAACCAAAAACTCCAACACACAGGCAGACGCAGGGATGCCTTCATCTTTCTCGCGCCCCGCCGGGTGAAACGTCCATTTGTAGGAACACAGGAGACCAGGTACCGATAGGATACGGCAGGCTGGAGGACACTCACGGGCTGCCAGCCCCGCCTCCACGCACGCGCCTGTGGGACGCTCCCAAGGAGGCTGCGAGGGGCTTAAAGAAATAGAACGACCGTTTCCAGCGCCGAGACGGGAAACGGAGGGCTTAGGAAGTCCTTCATGACACCGAGCCTCTGCGGGGTCGGCGTGCAGGGAACAGAACCCGCGCCCGAGGCCGCCGCCCCCGCGGGGTCCCGTGGGCTCGCACGGAGCGGCCCCACCCTGCCTGGATCCCCGACCCCGAGTTGTTTGTGAACAGCGCCGCTGGCTCGCGCCTTCAGCTCGGGCAGACTGAGGCCTCGCTCACCGGTACAGCTTTTCCGACGGCGTGCAGGCTCCTTTCGGCGGCTCCCCCGCGTGGCTTCGGCTGCCAGGACTGCCCACGTCTGCTGGGGACAGAGTGGACAGGGATCTACTTAACTTCTGCCGAGGCTTGGAGCACTATTTTTTCAAAAGCTACTTTATTGAGGGCTGGCTTTGCGGTGTAGTGGGTTAAGCCTCTGCCTGTGACGCCCGCGCCCCCTATCGGAGCGCCAGGTTCGAGTCCCGGCTGCTCCACTCCCCAGCCTGCTCCCTGCGGATGCGCCCGGGAAAGCAGTGGAGGAAGCGTGGAAACACGCCTCGTGAAGCTGCAAGGTCTTCTCCCAGCAACACCAGCTTCCCTGACTCCCCTGTGCCACGGCTTTCGCGCATGCGACGTGTGCGCTGTGTGGACGCCGGACTCGCTGCCGTGTGTCTCACAACATGCGTGCGGACATTATAGGATCTGAAACACTTCTGGCCCCAGGCGGTTTCAGATCAGGGCTGTGCCACCTGCACTAAGCATGAATGAACTGTTCACTCTGAAGTGGGCTCCGGGGTGGGCTTCCGGCTACGACGTCAGGCTGCCCGGGTGCCAGTCCCGGCTCCGGCTTCCTGCTGACGCACCCTGGGAGGCCGCAGCGATGGCCCCAGTGCCTGGGCCCCTGCCGCTGCCCCCGGCTCCCGGCTCCGGCCTGGCCCGGCCCTGGCTGTCGTGGCCACCTGGGGAGTGACCCAGATGGGAGCTCTCGCTTTCAGTCTCGCTCCCCCCCACAAAGGACGGAGCACATGAAGCACGTGGCCTCCTCTCGACCGCACCCCCTACCTGCGGCCTTCTCGGCCCTCTCAGCCCGCAGGCGCCCGGCCTCGCGGAGCACGGCCATGGCGCGGATGGCGGCGCGCAGCACGGCCCAGCGGAAGACGGCCACGGGGTCCATGCTGATGAGCTCGCGCACGTAGGCGCTGTCGCTGCCCCGCAGCAGGGCCACGATGTCGGGTCGCATGTAGTCCATGTTCTTCTCCCGGAAGTCCTGCTCGGGGTGGGGGCGGGCAGCTGGTCAGGGGGGCCTGGGGGGGAGCCATCTCCACACCGCATGGCAGCCCCCAGCCTGTCCCCTCAGCCCAGGGGTTTGGTCCTTAGTCTCATGCTGAGGGTGCTGAGAGGTGGGCCCTTGGACCAGTCCTGCTGTTGGGAGGCAGGGCCTTCAGGACTGGATGGGGTCATCGGTGGGGGGGTTGGGGGGTTGTCCCCAGGATTCAATCCTGGTGGCTTTACAGAGAGACAAGATGAACATCTGTGCTTTCTGCCCCGGCATGCCCTGCGCCACCCACGACTGCGGGCAGGAAGGCCCTCACCAGAGCCCAGACGGGAGGGCCCCGTGTTCCAGAACCTTCCCAAGTCGTGCCCACGGCAGGCAGCGATGAAGACCTGACAGATGCTCTGCCTGGAGGCCCTGGACGCTGCAGCCAGGGAGCTGGGTCGGGCTGAGCGGGCGCCGGAGGGAAGGGGTGGCCCCACGGCCCCGGCTCCCGTGGCGGGGGCCGGCACGGGCACGCACACACCTTGATCTGGTATTTCACTTTCCCGGCGAAGTGCTGGATGATGAACGCCGGCTCCAGGACCGGGGTGCCCAGGAAGTACTTGTTGTCCTCGTGCTGCTGCTTGAACTTGGCCAGCAGCGTCTGACTGGTGGCGTGGGGGAAGCTGGAAGACAAGCGGGCACCTTCAGGGCTGGGGACCAGCTCGCGGCTTCACACTGTGGGTGGGCGGGAGGGCACCGGGGCAGCTCTGGGCAGTGCAGTGGGTCTGTGGGGGGCTCCGTGGGCGGGGGCACGGGCAGACGAACGTGGGAAGGACCAGTAGGTGCGCGTGCCCGCCTGTGGGCACCCTGGGGCCCATGGCATCAGAGCTGGTCCTCACTCTCCTCCCCCACCCTGCCGTTGGCCTGGGGCTGCAGATGGGCCTTGGGGGTGCTGTCTGCGCGCTTTCGGCCCAGCGAGGCCTGCCGTGGACAGCCTCTGAGAATCACCCCAGGCCAGGGTGCACCTGGAGGCCTTGCCCCAGCCGCGGGAGCGGCTGGCCTCATGGATGAAGTGGGGCTCTGTCCAGCCCTGGGGAGGGGCGCGGGGCAGAAGAAGGGACTCCTTGTACCTGGCTATTTCTGCCTCCCGGGAGGGAGACGCCACGGGGCCCCCGGCATGCCCCGCGCCCGGCCTCACCGCAGACACAGGCAGGGCCGTGTGTGTGCCCACATCCCCGGCACTGGGGCTGCGTGGCTCACGGCGGGCAGCAGGGGGGGGGGGTCTGAACGCAGTGTTTGCGGGGCTGTGGAAATCAGGACAGGGAGGGGGCGCCATTGCCCCCCCCAACCCAGCAACACAGCCGGGGACAGAAAACATTCAAATCAACGTGCAAAAAGAAATTTTCCATGATGGACAAAAATAGCAAGACTTTTAAATAAAAACACGGCGGGCCTCCCCTGCTGGGCCCTGGGAGTTTCCTGGCTGTGAGGACAGAGTTTCCCCTGGGCCCGGGCCCTGTCTGGACATCACCTGGGTCCTGGCTGGGGCAGTGAGAGCATCTTTCTGCCCCTTCCGTTTTGTGTGTGTGTGTGTGTGTGTGTGTGTGGTTCTTCTTGGTTTAAAGACGTGTTTATATATTTGAAAGGCAGAGTCATGGTCGGTGGGGGTGGTGCTGAAGCCAGCAGCCAGGAGCTCCATCCGGGTCTCCCACACAGGTGCAGGGGCCCCAGCACTTGGCCAGCCTTTACTGCTTTCCCAGGCACCTTAGCAGGGAGCTGGATTGGAAGTGGAGCAGCCAGGACTTGAACCAGTGCCCATGTGAGATGCTGGCGTTACAGGTGGCAGCTGCACCTGCTACGCCACAGCGCCAGCCCCTCTTGCGTTTGGTTTAGGATGGGTTGCACCTGTCACGCGTGCGGCCCTGCCCACCCGCACACAGGGACGACAGAGGTGAAGGAGGGCTGGGGGCCCAACAGGAGGGTCTTTGCGGCCACCATCGTGAGGAGGCCGGGCGTGGACCCCACTCCAGGGTGACAGGGAGAAGGGAAGGGGAGACTGGTGGGCAGAGAGGAGAAGTGGGAGGGAGGGGCCGGGGAACATGCAGCCCCCAGGAGCCGGGAGAGGCAGGAGGGACCCTGCCGGGAGCAAGCGCCGCCCCTTGACGGCTGGCTTCACGCACGGTCAGAGTCAACTCTGGGTGTTGCAGGCCACCTGGTCTGTGGTCGCCCATTACGGCAGCGGCGGGAAGTGAGCTGGGCAACCGAGACCCAGGCCCCTCAGAGACCGCGGGGCGGGAGGCTCGGCCCCGAGTCGGCACCCTGCGCGAGAAGCCAGCGCCTCCTCCCCGGTCCCGTGCACAGGCCCCACATGGGCCTGCCCACGGCCACTCACTTGCTCTCCTCGTCCAGCAGGTAGAAGAGGCCCGTGGGCTTCTTGCTGATGAGGTGGATACAGCCCACGTTGTCGGTGTAGTCAATGTTGTGCCACGTGATCCCCTCGGCCTGGTACTCCTCCTGCAGGGGTGGGGCAGGGCGGGCGGCACACACAGGCGTCCCTCAGAACCCGCGGGGCTGGCCACCAGGAGCCCCCGCGGACCCCGCCATCCACGCACACGGCACAGAACCTGGGCGCATCCTCCCATGGGGCAACCCCGGACACCGTGGACGCGGTGTCAACGGCTGGTTCCACTGCGGCGCTGTGGGGACAGGAGAGCTGTGTGCGCTCACTACCGTGCAGGTCCTTCCCCAGCTATTCTGAATTAGACATTAATACGAGCGTGACAGAGAGAGACAGAGACAGACAGGGCTCTCATCTGCTGGTTCACTCTTTGAATGCTCACAACAGCCTGAACCAGGCCAGGCTCCCTTTGGGAGCCAGGAGCTCCATCTGGGTCTCCCACACGGGTGGGTGCACCTGCAGCCGCTGGCTGGATTCCAAGTGCAGGCTGGGACTGCAGCCCCGGTGCTAGGACGTGGGATGCGACCCCTGCCCCACAAGAGCACCCTGGATCGAAGCCCAGGTCTCCCAGCCTGATCACGTGAACACAGCAAGGCGAGCGTGACTTCTCCCCTCGTCTGCTCTAAGTCTTCGCCGTGTTGCATGCGTCTCCCCCTATCCTGCGCAATTGGGCAGCCAGGAGACCCCGGGGTAAAATCAGCTAACGCCAGCCACGAACCCGCCAGCTGCCCCACCAGAATCAGCATGGAGACAATGTTGGTGGCTGCTGGCTGGCGACTGAGCGGTGGAGAGACCGTCAGAGAGACGCCGCGGCCGCCGACCGAAGCAACAGGGCGACGCCACCTCTCGCAGCTGAAAGACGTTCCTAGCTGGGTGAAGAGGGCTCCCAAAAGTCCCCAGGCGTCCCGACACTCGCCTCGTCCGGAGGCAGGGTGGTGGGGGGCTTCCCGGACTTTCCCCCGGGGGGAGGAAAATTCTGGGGCAGGTTTGCCATGGGTCTGGGCTTCGAGGGAGATCCCGGTTCCAGGCGGCCTCATTTCCCCTGGGGCTGGCTGGCGGTTGACAAGGTGGGACTTCCTCGCACGCAGGCGCAGCTGCGGTGGCAATGTGTCCGAACATTCAACAGAGACCCCCACGGGAACCGGCGGTCCTACTTCTAGGGGCCCCAGCAGGGCCTCGAAGGGGTCACTGTGGACCCATGTCCCAGCAGCACCCAGGAGGCAGCGACCCAGGTAGCGGCGTGGTGCTAAGCCACACTCCTTGGTGGGAAAAAGGAACAGGCAGCCGTGCTAAACGGAATAGGTCGGGCACAAAAGACAGGTCCTCGCCGACTCCACTCGCTGGCGCCGTCCATGCACTGAGACACAAAGTACAATGGTGGGGCGAGTGCTGCGGTGCAGCGGCTAAAGCCCCATCCCCCAAGGGCACCGGTTCGAGTCCCGGCTGCTCCCTTTCTGATCCAGCTCCCTGCTGATGCAGTGGAAGATGGCCCAAGTGCTTGGGCCTCTGCACCCACCTGGGAGACCCAGAAAGAAGCTCCTGGCTCCTGGCTTCAGCCCGGCCCAGCCCTGGCTGTTGCAGCCATCTGGGGAGTGAACCAGCAGGTGGAAGATCTCTCTCTCTCTGCCTTTCTATCTCTTTCAAGTAAATAAATACCTTAAAAAAAAGAAGTACCAGGGTGTGGGTGTGGGGGGGTGCCGGAGGCTGCTTTGTGGGGACAGAGTCTGAGTGTTCTGGGCTGGGCGACGGGCGCACAGCAAATTGGGAGGAGCCCGTCCGTGACATCCCCCAAGTTCCCATCCAGAGTCAGCCGGCCTTCAGTCAAGCAGTGCGCTGCTCCTGCCCCAAACAGCGGCCCCTTCCCTCAGCAGCCCAGGCGTTTGCACTGCACGGGGCGCTGGACAGCAGTCTGGCAGGTTCTATGCCAACGCTGCTGCCTGGGTACCCGGGCGCCCTTGGAGTCTGGTGCAGGCGGGGATCCTGACACTGGGCCCCTGCGTGTGTGGAGGGCTGGCCAATACTTGCTGTCACTGAGACGCAGGCTCAGCGACGGCGATGATGCTGTAGTAGGCGGCGTGTGTTTTATCGCACACACATATGTGCACATACATGCACGCACACACGTGTGTGTGCAAGGCACCATGCATGCACACGTGACTGTGCACATACACACTACGCACACACACACGCATGCATGCACCTGATGTGCACAGAGACCCTGCAGGCGCACACACCCATGTACACGCAGGCACACACCCATGTACACGCAGGCACACACCCATGTACACGCCCCCACGCGGCCCGCGCACCTGCTCCAGCTTGAAGATGTGCTGGTTGAAGTAGTACTGCAGCTGCTCGTTGGCGTAGTTGATGCAGAACTGCTCAAAGCTGTTCCTCTCGAAGTCTTCGAAGCCGAAGATGTCCAGGACCCCGATGGACAGGCACTGGGGAGGCAGGGGCAGGGGGGCGGTCACTGGCACTCCTCAAATGCCCGCACAGCCAGGGCTGAGCCAGGCTGAAGCCAGGAGCCGGGAGCGCCACCCAGGTCCCCCGTGGGTGCAGGGGCCCCAGCCCTTGGGCCATCAACAGATGCCTCCACAGGCGCGGCAGCAGGGAGCTGGGCCTGACGTGGAGGAGCCGGGACTCGATCGCGGGTGCCCATACGTCACACAGGTGACAGGCGGCGGCTTAACCGGCCGTGCCCCAGCACCGGCCCCGACCACCTGCCCAGCGCTGGCTCTGGGCGCCGAGGACGCTGGGCGCTGGGCCTGCTGCCTCCCCGGCCCGGCGGCAGCCGCTCACCGAGACCGACTCCTCCACATCTCTCTTGTTGAGGAGCGCGTGGTTGATGCGCAGCACGATCCAGTCGAACAGGGCGCTGTACAGCGACTTGGCCATGGAGTCGCGGGCGGTGACGGCCTGCGGACACACGGGGCGTCTCAGCTCGGGGTGCCCGCGTTTGCTGAGTCTCCGGTGAGCTGGTCAGGGCCACGGCTGAGCCAGAGCTGGGCAGCGGAGACCAGGCCGCGCCGGCCCTTTCGGAAGGACCCTGCCCAGGGCCTGTGTCTGGGGCGGGGCTCACCTCGCTGAGGCTGTAGGGCAGGATGAGCTTGTCATTGACCGTCACCGTTTTCCTCTTGGTCAGCACCTCCACCAGGATTTCGCGCTTCACCTGTTCCAAGGAGGGCGACACGGAGCGGGGAGGTGAGCGTGTGGGGCCGGGCCGTCCTCGTGCCACTGAGGCGGGCAGGCCCTGCAGGCCGAGGAAGGTGGGAGACAGACCCCCGGCCGCAGCCCGGCAACCCGCACGCGGAGCTGTGTCTGCGAGAGCCGGCTGCCTTCCTGGCTCGGCCTGGTCCCAGAGGCACCCCAAGAAGACAACAGAACGAGGACCCCCATAGGCCTGCCCCAAGAAAAGCCACAGCGGCACAGGCACGGGGGGCCAGTGGGACGGGGGCAGGGTCACGGCAGAGACCATGAGGGAGAAGGCAGCCAGCAGGTCCCCGGCTGACAAAACCCGGGCCAAGTCCAGAGGTTCTGGCCTCGCCCAGCTGTGGCCGAGGGCAGGGCTGGCGTGGCTGGGGGAGGGGCGCAGGCAGCGGGGTACCTTCAGGAGCTGGGACAGCGTGTCCAGGACCTCCGGGGGCCCGACCTCCAGGCCTTCGTCACGGCCCGTGGCTCTCTTCTTGTACGTGATGTTGCCCAGGTCCAGGATGGCCGAGAGCACGCAGAAGATCCTGGGGGGGGGGGGCGGGGGTCAGAGAGCGGGAGAGGAGCCCAGCGCGGCCGGCATGCAGGAAGGCGGGGTCTCCGCTGCAGACAGCGGCCCTGCGGACAGCCACTGCGACTTTCAGGAGCTGCATTTCCCTAGGGAGGGGGGCTTTTTCAAGATACCTGCTTGAATGTTTGTGTGTATTTTTATTTGAAAGGCAGAGATGGGGAAAGAGAGCGAGCGAGCTTTCCTGTTCTTGGCTGGTTCACGCCCAGACCTCTGCAACAGCTGTGGGCCCCGAGCTGTGGCTCGGGCGGGTGTGCCGGGCACCCCAGGTTGGTTTTTCAACTTTTTTTTAAAGAAGTGTCCACTGTGGTTACGCCTGCCTGGGATGGGTGGTTGGCACACTCGCCGCCTGCGCCGAGTGCCTGCGCCCGACCTGGCTCGTGTGCACACCAAGAGGCGGCGGCAGGTCCCTGACTCCCTGGCCCAGCCCTGGCTGTGGCCGGCATCTGGGGGAGCGAACCAGCGGATAGATCTCTTTCGAATAATAAGTAAAACTTAAAAAGCGTCACACGAAAGGTGCCGGCTTGGCCGCCATCGGGTGCCGTGCGGGAGTGCTCGGCGCATGCGCGTCGGTTTTCCTTGGTGCCTCCTGGCGGCTCTCAGCCAGGGCCCCTTCTCACGTGCTCGCCGGCGCTGGGCCCTGATCCTCAGGGCAGTGCCATCTGGGACACCTGCTTTCTCCTGGGGCAAATCTCGGAGTGTGTGTGGGGTGGCGATGCCATGGCGTGGTGGTTAAGCCACTGCCTGCCGGGCCGGCGTCCCGGATGGGCCCCGGGACGTGTCCTGGCTGTTCCACTTAACTCCATCCAGCTCCCTGCGGATGCTTCCGGGAGAAGCAGGGGAAGACCCTCCCACGGAGCTCCCGGCCCTGGCTTTGGCCTGGCCCAGCTTTGGCTGCTGCAATCATTTGGGGAGTGAACCAGCAGATGGGAGACCTCTCTCTCTCTATCTGTAACTCTGCTTTCAAATTCACAAATACGTCTTTAAAATAAACCAGTCTGCGCGTGGCCGGTGGGAGTGAGGGCACCGCACTCACTGCTTCTTGGTGGCGGGCAGGAAGCCCACCATCTCCATGGCCTGCTGGAGCCTCTCAAAGTCGTGCTTCAGGTCCTCCCCGTCTTCAATCTTCAAGTTATGCTGGAAAACAAAGGCTGCGCTGGCAGGTGCCGGGTGTCTGGGCGGACTGGGGAGGCCAGGGAGCCAATGCCTGTGGCGGGCGTGGCTCGCGGATGGGGGCGGAGCCGACATGTGGGCGGGCGTGGCTCAGGCGGTCCTGGGGTGGGGCCGACTGTGTGGGTGGGTGTGGCTCAGGCGGCCCCTGGGGGCGGAGCCAATGTGCGGGGTGGGCGTGGTTCTGGGTGGGCGTGGTTCAGGTATGGGGGTGGTGCAGGGGGCGGAGCCGACGTGTGGGGTGGGCGTGTGGGCGGGGACCGGTTACCTGGTTGAGGTAGAAATAATCTTCGGGCTGCTTGAGCTGGAATTCTTGGCGCTCCTCCTCACTGACACCGAGCAACAAATAATAAAACACGTGGTAGTTCCTGCGGGTCGGGAGGGGGAAAGGTCCCTGTTTTACAGCGTTCCCCGCTTTCGGAAGCAGCATCCCTGCTGCCGGGGGATACCCCGCCCAGGAGGGGAAGCCCCTGAACACTACAGATTCCGAACCACTGAGTCGGCTCTTATTAGGTCTTTTTTTTTTTTTTTTTTTTTTTTTTTTGACAGGCAGAGTGGACAGTGGGAGAGAGAGACAGAGAGAAAGGTCTTCCTTTGCCGTTGGTTCACCCTCCAATGGCCGCCGCGGCCAGCGCACCGCGCTGATCCGACAGCAGGAGCCAGGAGCCAGGTGCTTCTCCTGGTCTCCCATGGGGTGCAGGGCCCAAGCACTTGGGCCATCCTCCACTGCACTCCCTGGCCACAGCAGAGAGCTGGCCTGGAAGAGGGGCAACCGGGACAGAATCCAGCGCCCCGACCAGGACTAGAACTCGGTGTGCCGGCACCGCAAGGCGGAGGATTAGCCTAGTGAGCCACAGCGCCGGCCTCTTATTAGGTCTTTTTAAAAGAAAGGAGAGAGAGAACTTGTCAGCCTCTGGGGTGACCTGGGGGTGGGGGCTGGGCGTCCGTCCTCCTTGTCAGCCACAGAGGTTTCTCATCACACATTTCAGGTAGAAACCTGAGGGGCCCCTTCTCCCGGGACCCCGGGACCCCGGGAGGCGGGCGTCTCCCCAGGAAACGCCTCCTCACCGCTCATCCTTCTCCTGAGACACCAGGCGAGACTTCTCCAGCAGGTATTTCTCCACGACGGCTCTGTTGCCAGGAGAGAGGGGCCGGCGGTTACATCGAGGGCTACGTTTCCCCGCGGTACTTGGTTACGAAGGCGCTACAGATTCACGAGGCAAACACCCACGCCCTAAGTGCGACCTCGTCCTCCGAGAACGCGCAACCCTGCGGGGACCCTTCGCACACACCCAGATCCCCGTGGGTCACGGACGGCCATGGACAGGCCCTGCGGCACCATGCGTCCGGACCCGTGCGTGACCCGGCAGGCAAAGGGTGCCCGCTCCCAACACCACCCCAGCCATGGAATTTTCCTCCAACTTTAAAATGCTTGTGTTCTTTCTTACAGCTTTTCTGGATAATCAGTGGCACATATTTAAAACACCCAGTTGGGGTGGGAGTTTGGTGCGGGGATGCCCTGAGGGAGTCGGTCCTATCACTAACCCATCAACGCTCTTTGTATATTACAGACACGAGTCAGATTTATTCACCGACTTGAAAGGCAGAAAGACGAGGGAGAGGAAGATGGAGAGAGCACTATCTTCCATCTGTGGGCTGACTCCAGAGAGCTCCATCGGCTGGGGCTGGGGCTGGGCCAGGCAGAAGCCGGGAGCCAGGAGCCAGGAGCTCCATCCGGGGCTCCCACGTTGAACCATCACGTGCTGCCTGCGCAGGTGCATTCGCAGGGAGCTGGGTTGGCAGTGGCGTGGCCAGGACTTCAAACAGCACTCTGCCATGGGATGCAGGCACCACGCGCGGCAGCTCAACCCACTGCACCACGGAGCACTTTGCTGGATCTATGACCAGCAGGCGCCTTCTTGGAATCTGGGGTTTGCCTTTTCATTTTTTATTCATTCAAGGTAGAGAGACATAGAGACAGGCACAGAGAGTTCTCGTCTGCTGGTTCACTCCTCAAATGTCTACAACAGCTGGGGCGGGGGCTGCACCCGGTCTCCCACGTGGGCGGCAGGGACTCAGCTCCTTGAGCTGTCACCAGGGAGCTGGGCCAGGAGCCAGGAGCCAGGAGCCAGGAGCCGGGGGGGGGGGGGGGAGGCACTGAACCCGGGCCTTCTGATGTGGGCGCGGGTATCCCAGGAGGTCAAACAGCTGGGCCCTCACCTTCTTTTAAAATATTTGTTTGAGGGCCGGCGCCGTGGCTCAATAGGCTAATCCTCCACCTTGCGGCGCCGGCACACCGGGTTCTAGTCCCGGTTGGGGCGCCGGATTCTGTCCCGGTCGCCCCTCTTCCAGGCCAGCTCTCTGCTATGGCCAGGGAGTGCAGTGGAGGATGGCCCAGGTGCTTGGGCCCTGCACCCCATGGGAGACCAGGAAAAGCACCTGGCTCCTGGCTCCTGCCAGGATCAGCGCGGTGCGCCGGCTGCAGCGGCGGCCATTGGAGGGTGAACCAACGGCAAAAGGAAGACCTTTCTCTCTGTCTCTCTCTCTCACTGTCCACTCTGCCTGTCAAAAAAAAAAAAAAAAAAAAAAAATATTTGTTTGAAAACCAGAGTTATGAGGAGTTGGGGAGGAAGAGGAGGGAGGGAGAGACTCTTCCATCTGCTGGTCCACTCCCTAAATGGCTGTAACAGTCAGGACTGGACCAGGCCAAAGCCAGGAGCCTAGAACTCCAATGGCGGGGGCTGCGGGGGGTGTCTCCCACGTGGCTGCAAGCACTCGGGCCGCCTTCTGCTGCTTTTCCAGGTGCGTTAGCAGGGAGCTGGATCAGAAGCGGGACTGGGCCTCGACCCTGTCCATCCTGGGCTGCTTCCACACGGTCTGAACCTCTGCTGTGTGTCAGGGGAGTGGCACGTTCCCCCGAGGGAGGCATGGGGGGTCAGAGCTGGCCTTGGGGCGTGAGGCTGTGTGTGTGCTGGAGGACCAGGGCGGCCCGCAGGCACGCTCAGCACTGCGCCCGCAGGCCTGCACAGCGTCTGCGGAGCGTCAGCGAGTCTGGGCCGGAGTGCAGTCCTGGCACCGGCCCCTGACGCGTCCCCTGCTCAAGTGCACCCTGGGAGGCAGCAGGTGACGGCCCAAGCAGTCGGGTCCTTCCCACCCCTGCGGGAGACCTGCTGGGTCCCCAGCTCCCATCATCCGGGCTGACAATCTGTCATCCAGAACCCCGGGAAACCACAAGTCCTCCAGCTCTGGGCTGCGGAAGATTCTGGAACACTGGCATACGTGCCACGAGGAAGCCCGAGGACAGGACCCAAGTCTAAAGACGAAATTCATTTCTTTCATAGACACTTGCTACCCACGGCCAGAAAGGGACTTTACGGGATGTTTTGGCTAACTTTGTGCATGAAACATTAGTTTTGAGTATCGCAGCTGAAGGGCTGGCCTGGTAGGGCTCGTGTGCCCATGTGCCCATGTGCCCAGGGGGCCCTGTCACCGGTCCAGGGGAGGAATTTTCCCCTTGTGTGTCACATGGGCGCTCACAGCAGTTCCAGCTTCTGGACGCTTCTGGGTCTGGGGTTGTGGCGTTGGGCTGCAGCAGCTGTGGGGGACATTTCCGAAAGACCCACTGCAAGGGGGCTTCAGAAGTCCCTGGAAAAATGCAGTGAGAACCCGAGTTCAGGGGCAACGGTTCGAGCCCCCAGGCGCTCCACTTCTGATCCAGCTCCCGCTAACTTGCCAGGGAGGCGGCAGTGACGGCCGAGTGCTTGGGCCCCTGCCGCCCACGCGGGAGACCCGGATGGAGCTCCTGGCCCCTGGCTTTGGCCTGGCCTGCCTCTCGCTGTTGTGGCCATCTGGGGGCTGAACCAGCAGATGGAAGACCTCTCTGTCACTTTTTCAAATATGTTTTGAGGAGAAGCTTACTTTGATGTGAAGAACTGTGACAGTTACGCATGATGTTTCGGTGATCTGCTGCATTTTCTGTGAACTTTCCCCAGACCCCACGGCTGCTGTGGCCACTGATCAAAGGACTTCTCGGGGAACCCTCCACCCACCAGCGTGGGCACGGGGGCTTCTGCTGATGGACCAGGAGCTGAGGCTTGAGAGGCCTGGTGGCCTGGTGGGGGCTCTGCGGCTGCCCGGGGGAGAGGGGGCGGTCTGTCTCCCCCAGCTCCCACCACAGCTGGGAGCAGACTGAGCAAAGCCCTCCCTTGCCCCAGCCTGCCACATTTAGAAAAGGTGCTTTAGGGGCCGGTGCTGTGGTGCAGCAGGTTAAAGCCCTGGTCTGAAACACCAGCATCCTATATGGGCACTGGTTCGAGACCCGGCTGCTCCACTTCCAATCCAGCTCTCTGCTATGGCCTGGGAAAGCAGTAGAAGATGGCCCAAGTCCTTGGGCTCCTGCACCCACATGGGAGACCTGGAAGAAGCTCCTGGCTCCTGGTTTCAGATCGGTTCAGCTCTGGCCGTTGTGGCCATTTGGGGAGTGAACCAGTGGATGGAAGACCTCTTTCTCTACTTCTCTCTGTAACTCTGTCTTTCAAATAAAATAAATCTTTTTTTTTTTTTTAAAGGTACTTTATTCACCTGAAACAGAGAGTTATTCCATTTAATAAAGGCCCCAAAGCAGGAGAGTAGTGATGCTGGGGTGAGAGAGAGAGAGAGAGAGAGAGAGAGAGAGAATATGCTCCCGTTCCCCGGCTGAATCCTCAAATGCCTAATACGCCTGAGACTCAGCCAGGCTGAAGCCAGAAGCGTGAACTCCACCTGGGTCTCCCACGTGGGCGGCAGGGACCCCTGCACTTGCGCCATCACTGCCGTTTCCCAGGGTGCACATCGGAAGGAAGCCGGCACCCGGGGCAGTCAGGACTTGAGCCCCCTCCCCACCCCACAGGGCCGATGCCCGAGGGTGGCAGGGCCGAGGACAGCTCGGGGCCCTGGTCCGGGGCTTTCGGTCCCTCTCTGCCATGGGGACGCCCACTGTGCACGGGTGGGTGTCCAGGGGCGTGGCCTGGCGTCCATGCAAGTTTGGCACCTCTGCTGGGTCTGTTTCTCTGGGGCGGGGCCGAGTCCCTGCCTATGACCGGCGTGTGACCACAGCCCCTTCCCTTTCCCAATCGTTTCCAAGGCCTGCGTCCCCTCTGAAGGGGGCCTTGTAGGGACCCGGGGCTCCTCGGCAGGAAGACGGAGCCACATTGATGGGGAAGCAGGGCTCGGTCGGCAGTGACCCTTGGCCTTGGTGGGAAACAGTGGAAAAGCAGAACTGGGTCTGGGCCGCCTGCTTCTCGCTCGTCAGGTGGCCGTGGTCTCTCTGGGGAAAGGAAGGGCGCCCCTTCCCCCGGGGGAGGAGGGCCGTGATCCTGGTCAAGGCGGGACTTCCTCCGCTGACCCCAAGGCCGCGGAGAGAAATTTCCAGAGCTGGTGTATGAGACTGCGCAGGGGCCACCAGGGGCCACGGGTCCTGACCTTGAGGGGAGCCTGGGGGGGGGGGGGCTGCTGCACGTGGTGGCCCCTGGGACCTGTGGACGTGACCTTGTGGGGGTCTCTGCTTATCTGCGGCTTGTATTTCCACGGCTTCGGTTTCCTGTGGTCAACCGTGGCCCAGAAACATTCCGTGGCTAATTCCAGAAACGGGCGATCTGCACGTCGTGCGCTGCCACGAGGGGGATGAGGAGACCCTACGCCGCCCCGCCCGCCTGGTCCAGCGGGTCCGTGCCGCCGGCCCCTCAGGAGCTGACTGCCATAACCACACTGCCCAGCCTGGTACCCAGTGCTCGCACCCAGGCCGTTCAGTTCCCTTCCTGATGGCCCCGAGTGCGAGAGCCGTGGTGCTGGCCACCTCACGCATTCAGCGGGCCTTGCCAGGACGCCACTGACCCACCCACCGGCGTGTTCACCCACCTACTCACACATGTATACACCACTCACCCATCCATCCACAAGCCTGCTCGTCTGAATCCACTCACCCACCCACCCATCCGTCCATCCACAAATCTACCATCTGCGCATCCACCTACTCATCCATGCACCGCGGATCCACCCATCTCCCCACCGCGGCCTTCAGACGTCCTTGGAGGACCGCCTCGGACCTCCCTGTGGTCACGCTCGGCCTGTGCCACGCCCAGACCTACCGGTTCAGCGACGCCATCCCGGCCAGGGCCTGCTCTTGGTGAACACCAGCCGGCACAGGGCACCAGCGGCTCCCACGCTCATTCCGGTGGTGGTGTCCCCCGGGGCCCTGCCCCCAACTTGCTGCTCCGACTCCGGACGGCCCGCCCTGCCCCGCGCCCCCACACGCGTGTCGCCAGGCGCCCCTCACCCTCTCACGATGCCACTCTCCAGGTAGTTGACTTGGATGAACTTCCCGAACCGGCTCGAGTTGTTGTTGTGGGCTGTTTTGGCGTTTCCGAAGGCCTGTGGGGGACACGGAGGCCGGGTTTCAGGCCACGGGGATGGCGCCTCCACGGGCCCCACCCCTGGCCCTGCTGCTTCCTCTGGGAGCCTTGGACGCTGGCTGCACCGGGGGCCCAGAGAAGAACTGGCAAAGACGGTGGCGTGGAGCTGTGCTGAGCCCCACCACGTCCGTTCTACTTTCTGCGTCCCTCTGACACAAGAAACGCCAAGTGCTGGAATCCCCCTCTGTTAAAGACTTGGTTACCTGGAAGACAGAGGGCTAGACACGCACACACGCACACACACACACATTCTGTCACCCATGAACGGCTACTGTGAGAAGCAAGGAGGCAGGGCTGCATCCGGGTCTCCCCTGTGGGCGCAGGGACCCAGCACTGGGGCCATCCTCCGCTGCGTTCCTACACGCAGCAGCAGGGAGCCGGGTCAGAGTAGAGGAGCTGGGGCCAGGACCGCTGCTCCCACACGGGATGCCCGCCAGCGGCACAGCTGGCGGCCTAACCGGCGGTGCCACACGCTGGCTCCCTAATCCCTCTCCCGCTTTGGCTCACGGGACCCCCTGCGGATGCCAAGCTCTTAGGCTGCTCCAGTGCCTCGAGAGAACAGCGCAGGAGTCGCACAGAGCCTGCGCACCTCCCGTGATTTCTGGGCGCCTCCCGGAGCCCGCGGCAGTGTGCGGGCTGTGGGAATGATGCTACCCCCTGCTGTTCAGGGAATAATGAGGAGGAGGAAACTCTGGACGTGGTCAGCACGGACACTGTTCTGCTCCTGGATGTTTTAAACTGTTGTTATTTTTTCAGTCTGAGACGGGGAAGAGGGGCATCCACCCACCAGTCTCACTCCCCCAGTGTCTGCAAAGGCCGGTCTGGGCCGGGAGCCGGGGACTCCGTCCAGGTCTCCCATGCGGGCGGCAGGGATCCAGTTCTTTGCATCACCGCTGCTGCCTCCCAGGGCTTGCCTGAGCCTGGAATGAAACCCAGGAGCCCGGACGCGGGCCATTGGCAGCCCGGCCACGGCCACGGCCGCTCCCTCCCTGGGACAACCTGTGACGCGCGGCTGGCTGAGGCAGACTGCATGAACTGCGGCCCAGGGGACAGGTCCAAACCCTGCCTGTGAGCCCAGAACGGTTTTCACATTTGTAAATGGTTTAAAAAAAAAAAAAAAAAAAGGTTTCCTGATGTGTGAAAATCCCACTCGCGCTTCTGTGTGTCGGCGGCAACGGAGGTGTGACGGGCGCAGAGCCAGGCTGCGCCCAGCCGGGTGTGGGGGAGCAAGGCCCACCCCCGGAGGAACCGCACAGCTCCGGGGGCCGACAGCCCGACTACAGAACTTTTGCTTTAAAAATAAACTCGGGATGAAACCAGCGCAGCCCGAAACGAGCCACCTTGACGTGCACAGCTCAGCGCATCCTTGGCATTCGCAGCACTGTGCGACCAAGAGGCAGTTCCAGAACGTTCCCAGCCCCTCCCCCCATGAAAAGGAGCCTGTCTCTGTGGCTCCTCCCGTCCTGGGCGTCTCGGATCAATGGAGTCACACAGTGTGTGGCCTTTTGTGTCTGGCGGCACGGGGAGCCCAGGCCACGGAGCGTGTCCGGCTTTCATCTCCTCTCACAGACGCTGGTACGTGGCCCCTCGGGGGCTGCCCCCGCCCTCCCCCCGACTAAGACAGGGAACACTCCTTCCCCCAAGCCAGGCTCCTGGGGTGCCCCCTTCCCACAAAGGACCCGCTGCCCCAGGGTGGTTGAGAGGCAGGAAAAGGGTGGCACTTGGCACGGCGGTTAAACTGCTGCCGGTGTGCCGGCAGCTCGAGTCCCGGCTCCATTCCAGCTCCTGCTTACGCACACACACCCGGGGAGGCAGCAGGTGCTGACCCACGTGCGTGGGTCCCTGTCACCCATGTGGGAGACCCCGATGGAGTTCCTGGCTCCAGGCTACGGCCCGGGCCAGCCCCGGGTTGGTGCAGACGTTGGGAGAGTGAACCAGTGCGTGGGAGATTCTTCTGTCCCTCCCTGCCTTTCAAATAAAGACAACAAAGAAAAACCATTAATTAACAACCATGGAAAAGGAACAAGGAGAAGGTGCGATGGAGCCTTGGGGGACTGGGACGGGGAGAAGGGGAGAGGAGGGGGAGTGTGTACGGGGGCAAGGCCACGGCCAAGGCCCCACTGCCTGGGAGGGGCTGAAACCAGGGCAGGCCTCCCCCCCACCCAAGGGGATGGACACTGGCCGCTGGGCACTTCCTGTCTGCGTCCCGCTCGTGTCACCTCGGACAGCCTGACGCCCGAGGCGATGGCACTTGGAGGCCAGGCTCGGGGGGGGGGGGGGGGGGGGAGGGGGGGAGTAACTGGGCCATGAGGGGCGGAGTGGGGTTAGTGCTCTTAGGAGAGGGACCCCAGGCCGCTCTGGTACCGTGGCCCAAGGGCGCCAGGCCGCCGTGCACTGCTACGGTCATCTACCCAGAGCCCGCAGTGAAACGCAGTCCCTCGGGGAACTGTAAAAGGCAGGACGAGGGTTGAGCCGCCTGTGTCACCGCGTGTGCCGGCCTGCCTTGCTGCGGCCAAACACCTGAGTCAGACGAAGGCTGACGTGGCTCACGGTTTTGGAAGCTCCAAGTCCCAGGCTGGCCAGGCCTTGGGTGTGGTGGCCTCACGGCGGGAGCAGGTGTGGGTCTGAGACCACTGCCACACGGCCACCAAGGTCCCCCGGTCCCTCCTGTGGGCAGCGCCTCCCACTAGGCCCCGGCCCTTTTTAAAATTTTAAATACTGATTTTTCACTTGTTTCTAGGGGAGAAACAGAGACAGAGACAGTTCCCATCCACTGGTTCATTCCCCAAACGTCCGAGACCCAGGGCTGGGCCAGGCTGAGGCCAGGAGCCGGAGCTCCCTTGGGGTCTCCCACGTGGGCCATCAGTGCTGCCTCCCAGGGTGCACACTAGTGGGAAGCTGGGATTCGAGCCCAGGCACTCGGGGACAGGATGTGGGCGTCCTGGTGTCAGCCGCCGCCCCACACACGCTGGCCCTGCCCTCCTCCGGGTCCTGCCTCCCCGCCCGGCCACAGGTGGGGGACACAACCTCTAACGCAGGAACCCCTGGGGGATGCACTCAGGCTGCACCCAGCCCACGTGACGCCCATGCCACCTCCGGCAAGAAGGGCCTGGTCAGATGCAGCCCCTCGACCTCCGACCTCTGGGGCCAACAGGGCCACGGCCTGAATGCGGCTTTGTTCTTTACACCCCGCCCACCCGCGGGACGGGGGAGCCCCAGACGCCTGTGCGGAGACCGGCTCTGCCCATGGTGGTGAGGCCTTGGGCAGAGCCGGGAGCAGCCTGGGCCGAGCCCACTTGCAGGTCACGAGTGCTGGAGACCACGGGGCCCAGACCACGTGCTAACACTTGGGCCACACTGAGGTGACAAGTGGGCGGCCCCAGAGAAAGGGTGGGGGGGGTCTGTTCAGGGCCTGGCAGCCACTGGGTGATTGGGGGAGGGGTTTATATGGGCCTTGGGGAGGCAACATGGAGCCCAGATAGGAGTTCCCCCAAGTCTGACAGTGACCACGGAGCCCACTTCTTGTTCACAACTAAAAGGGGTCTTCACAAAGCTCTGAGGAGGGGCCGGTGCTGTGGGCAGTGGGTAAATCTGCCGCCTGTGGCTCTGGCATTCCTTATAGGCACTGGTTCAAGTCCTGGCTGCTCTACTCTCAATCCAGCTCCCTGCCGGTGTGCCTGGGCAAACAGTGGGAGATGGCCCAAGTCCTTGGGTCCCTGCACCCATGTGGGAGACCCAGAAGAAGCTCCTGGCTCCTGGCTTCGGTCTAGCCCAGCCCTGGCTGTTGGCGGCCATTTGGGGAGTGAACCAGTGGATGGAAGATTCTAACTCTTTCAAATAAAAAAAAATAAATCTTGAAAAAAAAAAAGTAAGAAAGCTATATGCATGTGGTCTCCCCCTCTCTCACAATTTTCTATTTAGTATTTCCGGCCCCTGGTTGACCTTGGGTGACTGCAGCTGTGGACGGCGGGGTGGGTGGGGGTAGGGGGCTGCCTACTTGTATACAAGGGAGATAAAAGGAGGTGCCAGGGCAGGGAGTCCAGGATCCCCTCTGCTCTTTGTTCCTTCATGCACTTCGCTGTAAGCACCGAGAAATCCTCGGGTCAACAAAACTGCTTTTCGGGGCAGGCGCTGTGGCTTAGCAGGTAGAGCCGCCGCCTGTGACGCCGGCACCCCTTACGAGCACCAGTTCCAATCTAGGCTGCTCCACTTCTGAGCCGGCTCTCTGCTGAGGCACCTGGGAAAGCAGCGGAAGATGGCCCAGGCACCCGGGTCCCTGTCACCCACACGGGAGACCTGGACGGAGCTCCAGGCTCCTGGCCTCGGCCGCGCTTGGCCCTGGCTGTCGCGGCCATTTGGGGAGTGACCGGGGGTGGACACTCCCTCTCTCTGTAACTCTGCTTTCAAATAAACAAAGCCCGACTGAGAAAGCCGTGACTCAGGGGAGTCTGTGAGTCGGACCTGGGGGAAACACCGTGAGGTGTCCCGACTGCGCAGACGGGGAGTGGAGCGCGGGCGCCATGTGGGGCACCTGCAGCAGGAAACAGGCCTCTCTCTGCCTTGCAGCTGGGTCCAGGGCCGGCCACGCTCACGAGGCCACCTCCCAGAGTCGGGGCCGAACGGAATTATGGGAGATGCTCACTCTGGTGCCAGACAACTCAAAAACCAGGCATAGTTTTGGGTTTTTTTTCCCTCCTGTTCTGTAACACGCATTTCCCATGAACTTTTCCAAGACCCTTTCGTGGGCATGGAATTCACTTTTTTTTTGACATCCGAATCGACTTACCCTTTAACTGTTTTGCACACGTGTGTGGGAGTACTCTGTCTGCATGTATGGAAACATCACGTGGTACCCCATAAACTCAGAAAACTGTAACAACCCAGCCCCCTGCCCCCGGGGCCTCCGGAGGTGGCCAGCCCTGATGAGCGGCTTCTGGTTCTGTGATTACCCCAGGCGGTGCAGGCTGCCGGCCGGCCGGGGCCGGGGCCGTGACCTCACGCGTCTGGTATGCGCTCCCGGCACACTGTGACTTTTCAGAGCCCGTCTAAAAATATCCGGCTGGTGCTATTACACATCCGAGGAGGAAATGCGGCCGGCGGGGGCTGGCCGGGGGCGCGTGGTCTCCATGCGTCCGCCTGTGGGGGTGAGGAAGTGGACCCCGGGCCTGGGCGCTGGCCGGGATGGAGTCAGGTGCGGGGGCTGGCGAGGCATTTTGCCGGGGCGATCCGGAGGGGGCCCAGGCACAGGGCGGCTGGAAGCGCCACAAGGCTTCTACTTATTTCTCCTCCCCTGTATAAAAAGACATGTTTCTAATAGAGGCCGCACGCTTCGGAAAAAGAAAAACCTAGTCCAGCCTCACTGGATCCAGCTGTCCAGAGGAAGTGAGGTCACTCTGGACGACACGTCTGTAGTCTCGGGTTCACTGTGGCGGCGGCCGAGACACGGAACCGACCTCAGCGTCCCCCCGGGGAGACGGCAGTGACTGGCAGGGTCTCTCCGCGTCCTTGGGGGGCTGGTCCCGGGGTTCCCCTCCCCCCGGGACACCACTGGCACCGGACCCGCCCGCGTCTCACTGCACACCTCCACGTGACTGACAAGGCTAAGACGGGGAGAGTGCTGGGTACACGGTGGCTCCGACAAGCAAGGGCTCTTGTGCACGTCTGGCACAGGAGGTGGCGCCTGCCCCGTGGCTGTGGACGTGCAGCGCCGACTGTATACACGCAGCACCTCGAAAATCCAGGAAACCTTGTCCAGGGCAACAGAGCCAGGGACAGACCCCGAGGGCAGCGGTGTTAAATGCAAACAAGCCGGGGAGCTGGAAGACGGGGGTCTCGCCGACGCACACACACAATCACACACACAGCCACGCTCACCAAAGACGGCAGGGAGCGGCTGGCGTGCTCGCCAGGAGACGCAGGTTGGGGGCACCAAGTTTAGGTTAGAAGGGGGAGAGGGGGCACGACGCGTAGCAGATCTGCAGCATGGCAGGGGACCAGTCAGTAAACATGGAATTAAGTTTATTTTCATGCAAAGCAGTTTTTCAAAATATGCATTTTTCATGGATCCTGTGACGGCCCGGGGTCTGTGTCGAGTGTGCTCTCTAAAGACCCCAGCCCCACGCACGCCCACACACACAGCAGGTCCAAGAAGCTTCTGCAGAGGCCGCGCCGCAGCGTTAGGGGGTTAGGCCACTGCCTGCAGCGCCGGCATCCCTTATGGGCGCCGGTTCGAGTCCCGGATGCTCCACTTCCCATCCAGCTCCCTGCTAGTGTGCCTGTGAATGCAGTCGGAGATGGCCCAAGTGCTGGGGCCCCTGCACCGGGAAGAAGCTCCTGGCTCCTGGCTCTGTATCAGCCCAGCTCTAGCCATTGCGGCCATTTGGGGAGTGAACCAGCGGATGGAAGATCTCTCTCTCCCTCTGTCTATAACTCTACCTCTCTAATAAATAAAAATAAAAACCTTTAAAAAATAGTTCTTTAGCAAAATAAACATTTTTTCACTCCAGTTTTCCATAAACTTCTTTAAAAACTTGGACCGATCCAAGGCCAGGAGTCAGGAACTTCTACCAGGTCTCCCATATAAACAGCAGGGGCCTAGGCACTGGGGCCATCTACTGCTGCTTTCCCAGGCCATAGCAGAGAGCTGGATGGGAAGTGGAGCAGCCGGGACTCGAACTGGTGCTCACAGGGGATGCCGGTGCCTGTGGCAGCTTTACCAAACAGACCACAGCACCAGCCCGTTTTTATTTATTTGGAAGACACAGAGCTCCCATCCACTGGGCTCACTCCCCAGATGCCCACAACAGCCAGGAGCTCCATCAGGGTCTTGTGCTTATGGCTGGGGCCTGTGGACTGGAGCTGTCACCGCTGTCCGGCTGCAGCTGGGTTGAAAGTGGAGCAGGACTCACCCAGGCGCTGCGATGTGGGTGATGTGAGCATCGCAACCGCCACGCCCAACGCCCGCCCCGAAGCCTTGATTTCTGAGACCGGCCACGACCCACCCGGGCGTGGACTGGATGGGCTCACGGTGGCCACTTCTACCACGAACTCCTGCAGCTTCCCTTCTGGGGTGGAGCCTGCCCGGAGGCCACGCGGAGTGGATGGGGACGCGTGTGGGGTGTGTGTGGGGAGGGGGAGGCCGTGCACTGCGTGCCCCTCGTCACCGTGACCCCGGGTTTCTGTGGGGTGCGGTGTAAACAGAGGAGCCATCCCTCAGGCCCCCTGCTCTGAGCGCACCCTCGGTTCGGGTCACTTCAACAGGTGTCTTAAACCTGCCTGTTGAAGAATTCCGGGGGCGGGCGTTTGCCCTGGCAGGGGAGGCGCTGGGGCCCCAGCTCTGAAGTGCAGGGCTTTGGGTCCTGTTTCTGACCCGGCTCCCTGCTGTTGCAGACCCTGGGAGGCGGCAGGTGGTGGCTTACCTAGCCCCCTGCCCCGCCCCCCATGTGGGAGACCTGGGTGGAGCTCCTGGATCCTGGCCCAGCCCTGGGGAGTGACCTGACACACGGGAGATCTCCTTCTCTGCCTCCCAAATAAATAAAATGTGAAAAATGTGCCCAAGCATCCCCCCCTGGACATCGCACAGTGGGTAACTGCACTGAAGCAGCAGGCGGCAAAGGCCAGCCTCCCGACCGGTGACGAGGCCCGCCCACGCGGCCCACCTCCCCACCACAGCCTCCCCGCCCCAGAGGAGGCCCGCCCACGCGGCCCACCTCCCCACCACAGCCTCCCCGCCCCAGAGGAGGCCCGCCCACATGGCCCACCTCCCCACCACAGCCTCCCAACCGGTGACGAGGCTGCCCACGAGGCCCACCTCCCCACCACAGCCTCCCCGCCCCAGAGGAGGCCCGCCCACGAGGCCCACCTCCGCCCCACAGCCAGGTTACGTCTGCCCTTGTGGCGCCACCAGCTTAGTGGGCTCAGGAGCCCCGTTCTGCTCAGAACACAGCACCGTGCCCGATGCACATGGGCAGCCGAGCCTGAGAGCAGGTGGCCGGCGGGAATGCAGACCCCCAGGCAGCCGGGGGGACACAGCGCCGAACGCCTGCCCCAGCCAACAGATTTCGCTTTCAGATTCCAAAACCCTGAAAGTCCCTCGGAAGAGGCTCAGGGACGCAAACCTGCTCCTCCATCTCCGGTGTGGACGGATGAAGCCCCCCCCCCCGCCCCGTCGGGTTTCTCCCCGAGGGCAAGCCTCGCCCCTACCACGCTCGGCCTCGTCCATCCAGCAGGGCTGAGGGAGCCGGACTGGGACAGCTGTCACCCCGAGACGGACCTGCAGCTGGCCTGAAAGTTCCAGCGCCTTCCGTTATGTCTACTGCGACGGCCACGCCGAGTGGAGAGCCTCGGTCCCACGCGTCTGGGTCCACTCGCTCACTCAGTCACTCACTCACTCACAGGACCCGTTTACAGCTGTGCTGGTGTGAACCCGGCTCCCTGGCTAACGCCTGGCGCAGCCACCACGGGGTGCGTGTCACCACCTCTGGCAGCTGCCCTGGGCTGGCCGGGGGGCAGGGGGGCCTTGAGCCGGAGCCTCCGGTTCAAGGTGATGGCTCTGCCCCAGGTCCAGACCATGAGCTGCACAGGGCCTGCGGGCAAGGTCGGGCACCCAGCAGGGGAGTGACCGGAATTTCAAGGAGAGACGTTATTGTTATTTAGAAAGTTTAAAAACGTATCAGAATGACAGACACACAGAGATTTTTCCATCTGCTCCTTCACTCCCCAAAAGCCCACGACGGCCAGGGCCGGGCCAGGCAGGAGCCAGGAGCTCCATCTGGGTCTCCCACGTGGGTGGCGGGGCTCCGAGTACTTGAGCCGTCACCTGCTGCCTCCCAGGGTGGGCACTGGCAGGGAGCTGGCCTTGGGAGTGGAACGTGCCTGGAACCCAGGCACTGGGATACGGGATGTGGGGAGCCCAGTGGCACTCCCCTAGTACAACACAATTTTCTTACCACCTGCATTTCTCATGCAGGTTCTCACGGCCACTAGGCGTGATTGCACGTTTTGGTTCTTTTTTTGTACCAACACCCACGACCTGTCCAAAGTGCCCTCGTCATGCCTCCCTCCTTGGCCTTGCCGGGGAACCGGGGGCTGACGGCTGCCCTGGGCACTCAGTGGGACGCCCCCGGGCACAGCGGGCACGGACAGGAGGCGGCCCAGGAAGTACTGGAGGCAGGAGGCTCTGCAGGGTCGCAGCCCGAGGCGGGGGCAGGGTGAGAAGAGACAGGGACCCCCCCCTCCCTGGGGGCTGGGAGCAGAGCAGGGGTGAGGAAGTGAGAGGCCCAGCTGATGCACTTGCAACAGAGCTGCTGTGAGGGGCGGGGCGAGGGACGCTGAGGCTGGGGGGTGGGGAGGAGGAGGCCAGCATGGGGGGGGGACGCCAGGCGAGGATGAGCGGAGGTGAGGCAGCAGCGTGGGGGTGGCCGTGGGGCCGACAGGTTCCCCCCCTCCCCAGCCTGTGCAGGCGGCAGCTGCGGGCCTGCGGATGTGGGGGCAGGAAGTTGAGGAGTCACCCCAACCTCAGGGCTCCAGCTCCCTGACTCTCGGAGGAGGAAGTGGAGGCTCCCCAGGGCCCGGCCCATACTCCGCCTCCCTGGGTCGTCTCTGCTTCCTGTCGCCCACCCGAGGGGCTTGGCAGGGCTGTGCAGGGAGCTGAGTGGCCGTGTGCCTGTTCGCAAGAGGCGCCCGCGGTCAGGCGTGGACGGAAACAAGGAGACGCCGCGAGCGCGCCCGGGGTGGGAGGAAGCTCTGGAAGGCGACCAGATTCCCCCAGGGGCAGGGGTCTCACAGAGTGGGCGGGGCTGGCGCCCTGGGATCCTAAGACCAAACCCAAGCCCGGGGTGGCAGCTTGGCCCGTGGGTGAGACGCCTGCACCTCACACGGCAGTGCCTGGTTCCAGTCCCGGCTCCACTTCCCAGCTGATGCACAGCAGGTGCCTGGGCCCCTGGCACCCGTATGCGAGCCCGCGACGGAGCTCCTGGCCCCTGGCTTCAGACTGGCCCAGCCCCGGCTGCTGTGGCCACCCGGGGAATGAACCAGCGGATGGGAGACCTCTGTCCGTCTCTCAGCCTTACAAAGAAAGAAACGGACATTCTTAAAACGGAAAATAAATAAATACGAAAAAGAACGGTCCCCCCGTCGCCCCCACAAGTACGAAACAAGCCATCAGATCCCGCAGCCCGGTATGTGGCACCCGGTGGCGTGGGGTCAGGCTCGGGCAGAGCCGCACCCACAGTCACGGGAGGCACAAGGGACACAAGCGGGCTTTCACGGGGGCCGGTCCTGCCCGGTCCTGGCCGGTCCCGAGGGCTGCGGAAGGATCCGAGGAATTCCCCCACGTCCCCCCGGGGGGCACCCACATCAACCCCTCTCTTTGGGGGTTTTGTTCTATTCAGCTCATTGCAGAGTTAGACAGTCACTCACTTTCCTATCTCTGAAGTGATTTTTTAGAAACATTTGTGTATTGTTATCTATCACATGGCCGGAGCGGCAGATGCTTTTACACAGACAAATCTTCCATCCGCTAATTCACTCCCCGCACGCCCGAAATGGCCAGGGCTGGGCCAGGCTACAGCCAGGAGGCAGGAGCTCCACCCAGGTCCCCCCAGCGGGTGGCAGGGGCCCAAGCACTTGAGCCATCACCCGCTGCCTCTGGCTTCAGTGTGGCCCAGCCCTGGCCATTGCAGCCATCTGGGGAGTGACCCAGTGGATGGAAGTTATCTCTCTCTCTCTCTCTCTCTCTCTCTCCCTCTCTCTCTCTCCCTTCTTCTCTCTAACTCGTAAATAAATCTTTAAAAAAAAAATTCTGAAATCCATGCCTACACGCAGTCTTCAGAAGGCGCATGGAGCGCGTGCATAATGAACAAGCCACGTCGCTCACTTAGCTGATGGACACAGATGGATCAGGAGCTCCCACCTGCCGCTTCATTCCCCAACGGCCCCTGACAGCTACCTGGGTGGCGGGGCCCCAGCTGCCTGCCGGGTGGGCAGCGGCAGGAAGCTGGGGCCGCGAGGGCACTGCGGTAGGGGTGCGGCGCGTCCCCTGCCGGGCACGACCTGCAGTACCCGTGCACCTGCTCCTCTCGGCGGCTCTGGGGATGCGTGCGGTGTGCGGGCAGTGGCCGTCTGCTTGGCGCGCAGACGCTTGCGCCCGTGTCACCACACACGATGTTCGGGGGCTTCTCGCAGGCCTCTCGCCATCACAGCTGTGCCTCTGCACGGTGTCTGCCCATCGAAGCACTAACGAGCCTGACCTTCTATTTGGCTATTAATAATTTTAAAAATTACGAGAGGGAGAGGGGGAGGGGGAGGGAGAGGGGGAGGGGGGAGAGCATGCATGCGTTCCTATCCTCTCGTTCACTCCCCAAATGCCTGCAACAGCTGGGAGCCCAACCCAGGTCTCCCACGCGGGAGACAGGAACCTGACGACTGGAGCCATCGCTGCTCCTCCCAGGACCGGCACCAGCGGGAAGCTGAAGAGAGGAGCCAGAGCCGCGAACTGGACCCCGCAAGTCCGATGTGGGACATGAGCGTCTTAATGCCAACCCAAAGGGCTGCACCTCCTCTCCTGTTAATGGCCGAATCCCACCCCGGGAACCCATCAGTGAGACGGCCTCACTCCCTTCCAAGGCTGGGCCCACGGCTGCCACCCCCATCCCCACCTGCTGGTCACCGGCTGTTTGTGGCTGTGGCTGGGGATCCTGTCTGGCGACTTCCTGACACGGGCACCCTCACTTGGCAGCTGATCATAGCTGCACCTGAACGTGGCGGGTGGCCGGAGCAGATCTGCAGACGCTCCAGAGAGGAATCTAAACTCCCAATCAAGAGCCCCAGGGGAGCCAGCCTCTGATTCCTAAAGGGGGCGGGACGCTGCTCCGGGCTTCATCCCAGGACGAGGGAGGTCTGCGCAGAGATGAGGCAAGAGCACCTACTCACCCCTTCCCCGGTCTTTCTTTTCTTTCTTTCTTTTTTTTTTTTTTTTTTTTTTTGACAGGCAGAGTGGACAGTGAGAGAGAGAGACAGAGAGAAAGGTCTTCCTTTGCCGTTGGTTCACCCTCCAATGGCCGCCGCGGCTGGCGCGCTGCGGCCGGCGCACCGCGCTGATCCGATGGCAGGAGCCAGGAGCCAGGTGCTTTTCCTGGTCTCCCATGGGGTGCAGGGCCCAAGCACCTGGGCCATCCTCCACTGCACTCCCTGGCCACAGCAGAGGGCTGGCCTGGAAGAGGGGCAACCGGGACAGAATCCGGCACCCCGACCGGGACTAGAACCCGGTGTGCCGGCGCCGCTAGGCGGAGGATTAGCCTAGTGAGCCGCGGCGCCGGCCCTTTTTTTTTTTTTTAAGATTTATTTTATTTGAAAGGCAGAGATACAGAGAGGCAGAGAGAGAGAGAGAGAGGTCTTCCATCTACTGGTTCACTCCCCAGATAGCCACATCAGCCGGAGCTGAGCCAATCCAAAGCCAGGAGCTTCTTCCGGGTATAGGTGCAGGGGCCCAAGCACTTGGGCCATCCTCCACTGCTTTCCCAGGCCACACAGCAGAGAGCTGGATCGGAAGAGGAGCAGCCGGGACTTGAACTGGCGCCCCATAGGATGCCAGCGGCGCAGGCTGGGGCTTTACCGGCTATACCACAGCACCGGCCCCTATTCTTCCTTTTTAAAAATTAATTTATTTACTCGAGAGGCTGACAGGGCGCTCTCACGCACTGGTTCACTCCTCAAAGGTTCACAGCAGCCCAAAGCCAGGGGGCGGGGACTCGAGGACTTGCGTCAGCACTGCCACCTCCCACGGCGCGCGTGAGCAGGGAGCTGGAGTCAGCAGTGGACCTCAGGGTCCGGCAGGTGCCGCGGTGGGTTTGGCAGCCAGCTGCGACGCCGGCACCTCCATATCGGAGCGCGGGTTCGGGTCCCGGCTGCTCCACTTCTGATTTGGTTTCATGTGCCTGGGAAGGCAGTATTTGATGGCCCAAGTACTTAGGTCCCTGCCACCCAAGGTGGGAGACCTGGATGGAGCTCCTAGCTCCGGGATTTCAGCCTGGCCCAGCCCTTGCTGTTGCGGCCATTTGGGGAGTGAACCAGCAGATGGAAAATCAATGTCTCTCTCTCTGCTGCCACTCTACCTCTCCGATAAACAAACCGTAAAAACAAAAACCAAGAACACAGCAGAGCCAGGACGCACACCAGGCACTCCAAGCTGGGCGTCACCACCGCTCCTTAGCGACCGCGCTGGGAACAGGGGTCCAGAGGTACAGAGGTCTCCACCCCCGGTACGAGGACCTGAAGCTGCACCCACACAGTCAGCCTGCTTCTCACCTCCAGGACAGCCGCCGGTGCACCCATGCGATTTCCCACACTCCGAGGGGGAGACGGCTGCTGTGACGGGCGACCCAGCCCGGCTGCGGGCTCCCGGAAGTGTTGAGGCCACGAAGTGTGGCAGGGGAGGTACAGTCAGCACAGCTGCCGCTCAAGGCGCTTCCACCGTGTGGAATCAGGATGCGCCCAGTGCCAGATGCTTTCCTGACACGGAGCCCCGGGTCGGGGGGAGTCTGACGCCAGGGCTGCCCCGCCTTCCGGGGGCAGGGCTGACGCGGCAGCAGGCTCAGGAGAAGGAACCCGAGAGCTGCTGGCCCATCACTCTGTACCCCACAGCCCCGGGAAGCAAGGGCTCCACTGCAGGCAGCTCGGCCCAAGTCCAAATCTTGGCACTGGGGCCGGCACTGTGGTGTAGTTTAGTCTCCACCTGTGCATCCCATAGGGGCGCGGGTTCGAGTCCTGGCTGCTCCACTTCCCATCCAGCTCTCTGCTGTGGCCTGGGAAAGCAGTGCTTAGACCTCTGAACCTGCGTGGGAGACCCGGAAGAAGCTCCTGGCTCCTGGTTCTGGATCGGCTCAGCTTTAGGGAGTGAACCAGCGGATGGAACATGTCTCTCTCTGCCTCTCAAATAAATAAAATAAATCTTTAAAGAAAAAAAAAATCTCAGGCCTGGAACTTGACCACACTGCGACCCAGCGTGGCCTGGCTTGGGGGTCGGGGCCCCGACACCACATGAGCTCCCAGACAGCACAGCACACCTTGGGGGGGGGTGCCTTGGTGGCAGGGGCGGGACGCATTTCAGAGGAAGCACTTGGTGAGAGAGGGTGCTTGCTGGGGGGGGGGGCAGGGCTGCGGTGCCCTTGGCAATGGGGACGTGGGGAGGACTGCGGCTGAGATCTGACACGGCCCCCGCTGTGCTCTGAGCACCTGCTGAAGGCAGGAGCACAGAGGTCGGCACACGGCCCTCAGGGGCCAGAGAGGGCCCGCGCCTTGCTTCTTGAACGTTCCGCGGGGGCACAGTCACCGGTGAGTCCCTGGGCGGCCGGCACACAGTTGTCACGGTTGACACGGTGTACGCTTGCGGCAGCCAACGCACCCGTGTGGCGCACGGCCGTTCACTGCTGAATGCCCTTTTCCTGTCCCAGCATCCCATGGCTCTTAAATCTTGCATTGCTGGTCTTGCTTTTGAAACTTTTTAAAAATTATTTATTTGACAGGCTGAGTGACAGAGAGAGGGAGACACACAGAGAGAGGAAAAACCTCCCACACGCTGGTTCTCTCCCCAAATGCCTGCAACAGCCGGGGCCGGGCCAGGCAGGAGCCAGGAGCCAGGAGCCCCATCCGGGTTTCCCACGTGGGTGGCGGGGGCCCAAGTCCTCGCGCCATCACCTGCTGCCCTGCCCGTTAGCAGGAAGCTGGAGTCAGGGGCCGGAGCTGGGACTGGAACCCAGGCTCTCTGCCGAGACACACGCCTGTGCCCGCCTCCTGCTATATTTAGTCATCCTGCCTCCAAAGGCTCCTCCAGGCTGTGACCGTCTCTTGGACCTCCCTTGCCTTGGGGTTCTTACGGGCTTCTCACACCGTGCCTGCCCTGGTACAGCGGCACAGAGGGTAAAGCCACCGCCTTCGAAGCCGGCATCCCACAGGGGCAGCTGAGTCCCGGCTGCTCCACTTCCGACCTCTGCTACTCCGCCAGGGGAAGGCAGTGGAGGGCGGCCTGAGTGCTCGAGTCCCTGCACCCACGTGGGAGACCTGGATGGAGCTCCTGGCTCCTGGCTTTGGCCTGCCCAGCCCGGGCCGCTGTAGGCATTTGGAGAGAGAACCAGCGGATGGAAGATATCTTTCTCTCTATAACTGCCTCTCAAGCAAAATTAAAAAAAAAAAAAAAAATTTTTTTAAATAAGCTTAACGGCTTTATGGAGGTATAACTGACCAATGCAATGGTGTCTGGGTGCAGTGTACAAAGGGATGCTTCGACGCTTGTACGCACTGGGAAACAACTGCACCATGACCAAGTTACGGGGCTCGGCCAGCACCTCACAGCTATGATTTGCTGCTGTGTGTTTTTTTCTTTTTTTGCAGTAAGAACACTGAAGTCTGCCTTCTCAGCAAATTTCTCCAGCAGACAACACAGCAGCGCCCCAAGCTGACTCACCTGGGACCTGAAACTCTTGTGTTCTGAGCCACGTGGCCTGGCTCCCGGCCCGGCTCCCACCCCGGCGGCCGCATCTGATGACTCTGGATCTCGCAGCTGAGCGAGGCCGCACGGTGTGCGTCTCCCTGTACCTGGCTCCAGGCTCAGCCCTGTTGTCAGAAATGACGGGATGGGGGGCTGGCACTGTGGCGCAGCGAGTTAACGCCCTGGCCTGAGGCGCCGGCATCCCGTATGGGCACCGGTTCGAGTCCTGGCTGCTCCACTTCCGATCCAGCTCCCTGCTGTTGCCTGAGAAAGCAGTAGAAGATGGCCCATGGCCGGCGCCGCGGCTCACTAGGCTAATCCTCCGCCTAGCAGCGCCGGCACACCGGGTGCTAGTCCCGGTCGGGGCGCCGGATTCTGTCCCGGTTGCCCCTCTTCCAGGCCAGCTCTCTGCTGTGGCCAGGGAGTGCAGTGGAGGATGGCCCAGGTGCTTGGGCCCTGCACCCCATGGGAGACCAGGAAAAGCACCTGGCTCCTGGCTCCTGCCATCGGATCAGCGCAGTGCGCCGGCCGCAGCGCGCCGGCCGCGGCGGCCATTGGAGGGTGAACCAACGGCAAAGGAAGACCTTTCTCTCTGTCTCTCTCTCTCTCACTGTCCACTCTGCCTGTCAAAAAAAAAAAAAAAAAAAAAAAAAAAAAAAAAAAAGAAGATGGCCCAAGTGCTTGGGCCCCTGCACCTGCGTGGGAGACCCGGATGGAGCTCCTGGCTCCTGGCTTCGGATTGGCGCAGCTCTGGCCATTGCGGCCAACTGGGAGTGAACCAGCAGATAGAAGACCTCTCTCTCTCTCTCTCTCTCTCTCTCTCTCTCTCTCTCCTTCTCTCTCTGTGTAACTCTGACTTTCAAATAAATAAATAAATCTTTAAAAAAAAAAAAAGAGAGAAATGACAGGATCTCCATGTGTTTGAAGGATGGATGACACTCCACCGTCCCACATCTCTATCACACTTTAGTTTTTAAAAACGGCTTACTTTGAAGGGCCGACACTGTGTAAACCATCCACTGGGTCACTCCTCAAATGCCCACAACAGCCAGGGCTGGGCCAGGCTGAAGCCAGGAGCTCCATCCGGATCTCCCACGTGGGTGGCAGGGACTCAGGCCCTTGGGCCATTGCTGCTGGCTCCCCGGTGCATTGGCAGGGGGCTGGATGGGAAGTGGAGCAGCCGGGACTAGAACTGGCACTGATTTGGGGTGGCCGCGTCCCAAGCGGTGGCTTCGCCCGCTGCACCCCTACGCCCATCCCGATCATCTTTCTTCGTGTGTTCATCGAGACCTGGAGAGCCCGGGGGAGGCCTGCCCAGCTGTTCTCTGGAACGCCCCTGGGTTTGGGTTTCTCTGACTTCTCTCTCCACTGCCTGCTCCTCATCAGTACGGTTTCACGGGCACCCGGGCCGCACACGGTCGCTGTGGTGGCCTGCGGAGCTGCTGCCTGCTCACGGCGGCGGGCGCATGGAGTGCACCTGTCCCTCGGCATCCATGGGGGACTGGTTCCGGGACCCCTGTGGACACTGAAGCCCGTGATGCTGGGGCTGCTCCCCTGGCCGGTGTCTGCCTAGAACCCGCACGCTCCCCACCCCCAACTTCCAGTCACACAGCAGCACCCTGGAATCCTGCGCAAACTGTTCCCCAAGACGCCAGCTGCGGGGAGCCGGCCAGCAGCCGCATGCCAGGGTCACAGGGCTGCGCTGCAGCTGGGCAGCGGAAGCGGGGCTTCCTGGAGACCCGGCTCTGACTCCAGGGCCCTCCAAAGGCCTGCTGTCGGGACCTGGTGGCTGAGTCACGCAGAAGGAAACGCGGGGGCCCGCGTGCCCAGGGCGGGGCCAGCCGGAGTCGGCTAGGAAATGAGTCGGCTGCCAGGCTCGGCGGGTGACTGCTGCGGGCCGGGCTCCCACCCCAGCTAGCCAGGCAGGTGGCCCAGAAAGATGGACACTGGGTCCCCTGTCATCACAACCTGGCGCAGCAAACCCCAGGACACACAGCAAGGGCGGTGGCGGCCTGGCCTCACGCTTCAGCTTCTAATCAGCTCTCCGGATTCTAAGGAGGCCGCTCTCGGTGCCTAAAATACACCCCGTCATTTCACTCCGCACTCCCAAAACGCCGCTTCCTCCCTGGTCTGAAATAGCCTCAGCTCCGCAGTGCTGGGGCTCGGCCTTCTGCACAGCAGGCCGGAGAGGCCGAAGTGGAGGCGTGCAGGGCCCGGCCGTCTGCATGACCCCCACCCAGGACACTCTGGCTATGGCGTGATCTCCCCGTGGTGGGCTCTGCTGGCCCTCCGCCCTCTGGGTCCCCTTCTTCCCGTCCACGTTGCTGCCCCCCACCCACAATCTCTGGGGCTGGCGTTCTCCCTGGTGGGGGGATGCGGGAGGGCACCAGGGCTGGGGAACGCCCCCTCACGCCCTACAAGGGCCGCTGGCTCCTCCCTGAGTGAGGAAACTGTCCTCCTGGGGGCATCCTGGCTTCATTATTCCCCGACCGTGAGCTGCCCCTGCCCGGACGCCAGCTTCCTCCTGGGTGCCCTCTGTCCGCAGCAGGCAGGATGCAGGTGACCTTAGAGCCCGGGACGTGCAGCCCTGCGGGTATAAGGCGGCCAGGGCTCCACAGAGCCTAACTCCTCCAGCCACGCCCAGCTGCCTGAGGGGCACAGAGAGCGAGGGATCCAGTCTCCCCCGGCGGCTCTAGGACAAAGAAGTCCCCGCACACTTAGGACAGACGCAGGGTTCCCCCTCCTCATGTATTTTCCATCGACATTCGGCTGCATCCACAGACGCAGAGCTGCGGGTACCGAGGGCCCAGGGCACTAGGGGTCAGCGCCCCCTTCCCCACAAACGGCCAGCAGGGAGCAGATACATTTAAATTATTCTCACTTGACGTAAAGGAAAGCAGGAGCGGCAGGCAGGCCAGCAGGTGGGTAGGTCCATCTCCACCGTCCACCCGCCGGTTCACACTACACGCCCATAACACCAGAACTGAGCCAGGAGCTCCATCCGGGTCCCCCACGTGGGCGGCAGGGGCTCGAGTACCGGAGCCGTCGCGGCTGCCTCCCGGCATGCGCAGCAGCCAGAGCCGGAATCAGGAGTGCAGCCCGGACTCGAGCCCGGGGGCTCCCATATTGCACGCGGGCACCCGGGAGGGGCCTTGAACCACTGTGCCCACTGCCCCCCGCCCCGGAAACCCAGATCGAGGTCCTGGGGCTCCTGCTGGACGCATCTGGGGGTGAACTCACGAAAGGGAGATCTCTCGCTCGCTCTGCTTTTGAAATAAAAATCTAACCATAAATAAAAGTGCGATTTTACTACAAAAGCTGCACACTGACGCCAAAATGACAGGCGCCGCCGATCGCGGTCAGGGAGGGCCTCCAGCTCTGAGCGGCGGCGGCGCCCCGAGGTCTCCTCGCCAGAGAATGTTCCAGGAGCTCCCTACGCCCCCTCCCCACGCCCGGCCAGCCACGGTTTTGATTTCTGTGGTTTCAGTTACCTGTGGTTAACCACAGGTCGAAAACATTAAATGGAAAATTCCAGAAATAGGCAGCTCGGGAGTTCTAGAGCGCAGGCCGCCCGACTGGGGCGCGAGGCTCCTCTGTCTGGGGTCTCGACGCCGCACCAGGGGCCGAGAGCACGCACGCGGGCAGGGCGCCCTCCGCGGAGCCGCCCTGAGTGCCGGAGCTCCCTGGCGTCCGTAGCCCACGCCAGGCGCTGGCCGAGGCCCCGCTCTCCACCCCCACACCTCTCCCACACGCCAGGAGCCACTGCCGGGGACGTGTCGTGGCTGGGGGCGGGGTGGGGAGCATCCCACGGTCCCCAAGGTGTCAAAATCCTGACGCATTTCATTACAGTAGCCCGTCTGCCTGTTTCCACGTAACACTTTTGTTTTTTATCGGCACACCCCCATCCCGCCCGGCCCCGAGCTCCCAGACAGGCGAGGTGACCAGCACTGTCCTGTCTGGCACTGTGGTCAAGCTGCCACCGGGGACACCTCATCAGAGTGCCTGGTTCACGTCCCCGCTCCACTCCCGCACCCAGCTTCCTGCTAACAGGCGCCCTGGGAGGCAGCGGCGGTGGCCCCGGACCCAGGTCCCTGCCACGCACGGGAGACCTGCCCTGAGCTGCTGGCTTCAGTGTGGCCCAGCCACGGCTGTCACAGGGCTTGGGCAAGCGAACCAGCGGACTAAAGATCTCTCCTTCCTGTCTCTGCTTTACAGATAAATAAAATAACCAACAAAAGCCCACAAAATTCCAAGACGCCACCTGAAGCTCACCTGGAGGACCAAATCCTTCGGCCCAGGTGTGCATCATCACAGGAGGACCATTCTGGCCCCAGACGGGCAGTGCCTAGCTGGGGGCGGCGGCAGTGGGGGGGGGGGCGTGGAGGGCAGGAGTTGCCACATCAGCCCCTCTCCAGGAGTGAGAAGGCGGCCCCTTCGCCCCTCACCCACCCCAGGGCTGTACTGAGGTCAGGCTGACGTGGGACTCCGACGTTACTAAACAAACAAAAACCCCAAAACTGCAAATATTTAGGCGGGGACCATCTGTAAGGCCAGCACTACTCTTGGTGTGCGTTCGGTCAGCAGCCCCCTCCTCAGGGGGCACCTGTCAACATCTAGACACACTTCTGGCCGTCACGGCAGGGGCGGGGTGCTCCTGGCACCCTGCAGTGCACCGGACACCCCCTCCCCCAATAACAAAGAGTGATCTGGTGCTCCCCCCCCCCCCCGTAACATCAATAGCAGGGGGGCAGGGGCCTGGGTTAGAATCTGTGGCCAAGGTCTCTGCCCTGCCCCAGGAGGGCTTCACTCCGCTCCCTGCCCACTGCGGGACTGGCCCCGCGCCCCTGCTGCGCTGGGTCCGCCTGTGGCTGCTTCCCCACGGATGCCCCGGGAGGCGCCCTGGGCAGGAGTCGCAGCCCAAGTTCTACTCCCTGCTCCGTGCTGGGCTCTCAGGATCTCAGGGCGCAGCTGCCACTGCACACCCTCCTCCCCAACACCTGCTCTCCTGGGACCCCACCCCTGCCTGCCATTCCCCTGCCCCTGTGGAGTCAGGAGCCTGATGTCCCTGACGATGGCACACTGGCCCCCAGGCAGACTTGAGCACTGTGGGCCAGGGCTGGGCAGAGGCGCCCTCCACCCAGGGGTACACCTGCCCCAGCTCACCCTGGAGGGAGGCGCTCCGCCTCGGGGGTGGGGGGTCTGAGCACCCCAGTCCTGCTCGCTCTGGACACACCTGGCCTTCAACCTCCCTCTGGGTGCCCTGGGCCGCTGCCCTAGGTGTGGCCTCCCCACCCAGCGGCCTGGTGACCTCCTGACCTTACTTCCCCGACGGCTCTCGGGGACCTCACCCCGAACGCCTACATCTGAGCAGACACAGCTGCTCAGGCCGGGGAAATGGTGACAGGGCCCGGGCGCCCCAGCTGCAGGTGCTCCTGATCTTCTCTGCCTCCTCCTGTATGAGGCCTGTGCCCTCCAGGGGGGTCCCCGCAGGCCTGAGCTTGGCCACGCGCCTCCCTCCGAGCGTGCTTCTCCTGGGGCTGAGAGACAGGGGTCGGGTGGCACCCCGCCCCAGCGTCTGTGACCAGGTGACCTCAGGTTGGAGGGGGCGGGCAGGGTCTCTGTGGCTTGTGCGAAGGCCCTGCCCTACAAGGATGCCCACCGCCGGCTGGGACAGAGCGCACGAGCCACACCCCTCCTGAGGGCGCTGGATGGGCCCTGGGTGACATGCACGTGGCCTTGCGGCCATCTGAGTCCCGGGCCCGGGCCTCCCTTGGGCGGCGGCCGTGGCTCTGCCTCAGCCTGGGGCTGGGGCCGCTCTGGCTGGTGGCCTGTGGGCAGGATCAGCCGGCACCTGCAGGTGATGGTGGGGGGTCTCGGGGTGTCCCCGGCCCCTCCGCCAGGCTCTTGCTCAGCTCCTCCCTGTCCCTGCCCGGTGGCCCTCGGCCCCTCCCACTGTCCGCCTGCCTCCTCCATCTTCCACGCGGTCGTTCTGGAACGCCTGTGGGGGCACGCTGGCCTGGCCAGGGCAGGGAGGGCGCCAGGGTCCAAGCAAAACCCGGCCGCACACTCTACACCCAGTCATGCAAACAGCGGAAGCGACACAGCTGCTGAGCCGACAACAGCTGCCGGGGCACCCGGAGAGGGGAGCACGACACAGCCATGAAAAGGGACGGGGCACCCGGAGAGGGGAGCACGACACAGCCATGAAAAGGGATGGGGCACCCGGAGAGGGGAGCACGACACAGCCATGAAAAGGGACGGGGCACCCGGAGAGGGGAGCACGACACAGCCATGAAAAGGGATGGGGCACCCGGGGAGGGGACCACGACACAGCCATGAAAAGGGATGGGGCACCCGGAGAGGGGAGCACGACACAGCCGTGGAAGGGACGGGGCACCCACGCCTGCCCGTGGCCTGGACGGACCTCGAAATCGTCACGCTCCGTGAGAGAAGCCAGACACGGAGGCCACACGGTGCGTGACGCCATGGGTGGGCAATGTCCAGAGCAGGCAAAGCCACAGACAGGAAGCAGAGGGGGGCAGGGGCGGGGGCGGGGCCGGGGGGACAAGGTCCCGGGACCACAGGTGACGGTCCTACGACATTGTGAATGCCACTCTGAACACAATTCAATCTGCGCAAAGCTCTGAAACAAACCCTCACCTGCAGGAGAGACAAGGGTGCTGCCACGCCCCCACTCCAGAACTTTTTTTTTTTGACCGGCAGAGTGGACAGTGAGAGAGAGAGACAGAGAGAAAGGTCTTCCTTTTGCCGCAGGTTCACCCTCCAATGGCGCGCTGATCCGATGGCAGGAGCCAGGTGCTTATCCTGGTCTCCATGGGGTGCAGGGCCCAAGCACTTGGGCCATCCTCCACTGCACTCCCTGGCCATAGCAGGGAGCTGGCCTGGAAGAGGGGCAACCGGGACAGAATCCGGCGCCCCAACCGGGAGTAGAACCCGGTGTGCCGGTGCCACAAGGGGGAGGATTAGCCTAGTGAGCCGCAGCGCCGGCTGCAACCTTCTCTCTTTTGCTACCCCGGCTTTGTCCATGTGCCTCGGTTTCCCAGCACGTCAGGAGAGGGGTTAGTCTGTCCATATTGGGGCGTGGTGGGGAGACAGGATGATGCCCTCCACACTCGAGGAGGCTGACCTGTCTTGCCGGGGGTGTGTGTGTGGCTGGGGCAGGGGTCCCTGAGGGCCAAGGTCACACTGGCTAGGGCACCAGAGGCCGCTCACTGACATTATCTGCAGGCCTGCAGGTCTGAGGGACCTGTCTCGTCGGGCTCGATCAGGTCCTGTCTGCAGGTGGTGGGGGAGGGGCTGTGGCTGGGACTCAGGCCCAGGACTGGTGCGGGTGGGTACCGGACAGTGATATTGGGGTGAGAGGGGAGGTGTGGGGGGGCTCAGGCCCAGGACTGGTGCGGGTGGGTACGGGACAGTGATGCTGGGGCGGGGGGTGGGGGTGGGGGAGGACTCAGAACCAGGACTGATTCAGGTGGTTACGGGACAGTGATATTGGGGTGGAGGGGAGGTGTGGGGGGACTCAGGCCCAGGACTGGTGCGGGTCATTACGGGACAGTGATATTGGGGTAGGGGGGAGGTGTGGGGGGCTCAGGAGTAGGACTGGTGCGGGTGGTTACGGGACAGTGATATTGGGGTGGGAGGGGAGGTGTGGGGGCACTCAGGAGCAGGACTAGTGCGGGTCGTTACGGGACAGTGATATTGGGGTGGAGGGGAGGTGTGGGGGGACTCAGGCCCAGGACTGGTGCGGGTCGTTACGGGACAGTGATGCTGGGGCAGGGGGGAGGTGGGGGGGAGGACTCAGGCCCAGGACTGGTGCGGGTGGTTATGGGACAGTGATATTGGGGCAGGGGGGAGGTGTGGGGGACTCAGGCCCAGGACTGGTGCGGGTGGTTACGGGACAGTGATACTGGGGTGGAGGGGAGGTGTTGGGGACTCAGGCCCAGGACTGGTGCGGGTGGTTACTGGACAGTGATGCTGGGGTGGGCAGATGGGGGCAGCTTGTCACCGTCACCATCTCACAGCCTCTTCCCCCGGCGTGGGCCAGGCCGCTGTGGCTAAACGGAGGTCCGGGCCCCTTGGCCCAAGAGCCCGACAAGCACAGATCCTTATTTCATTTCCGCTTTCAGAATTAAAATCCCACGCAGGACACCGAGGGTTGCCGGGAGCATTGTCACCAAGTGGAAAGAAAGGAAGAATAAAGCCCCCAGGCTCAGCCCGCTCTGCCAGGGCAGGGTGTGAGTGACGCCCAGGGCTGCCAGGGAGCTGTTCTGGGTCGGGGGTTGGGGTCTGTGGCCTATGCTGCCAGATACCAATTCCAGAGCCACGGGGTGTCGAGCGAGGGTCACTGGACCTTGATGTGCAGGGAGGAGGACCCCAGGTCCCTGCCCCCACTCCAGGGTGGGATCCTACGCCCTGCACCCTGGTGTTGCTGGCACCGCCGAGCACAGCCAGCAGCCCTGCGCCGGGGGAGGGGCACGCAGGGCCCGCGGCCCCCCGCTGGCCAAGGTGACAGCCGGGTGCGGGCAGATCAGCTGATTGGGACTGGCTTTCGCACAGCGCTGCCTTCCTGTTTTCTGGTCAGAATTGCACAGCGAGGCTGCAACCCTGGCCTCGGGCTGGGAGCGGGTGGGGGATGGGGCGCCCGATGACACCCAAACCTCAGAATGACTGAACTTCTTCTTTCGGGAGCCAAGAAAAAGCCCCGAAGGCTCTGGGCCGGGCCGACCTCGGGCCTCCGCGGCCTGGGCCGGGGGAGAGGGGAGAACTCCGAGGGAGATGGGGGGTCGGGCTCGGACTCTGCTCTGCCCTAGGGAAAGCACCTGTGTTGGGGTGGCTTCTGATCTACCCCCTCCCCCAAATGCCCAAAAGCCCTCACCCCGGTACCTGTGACCTCTGGGAACAGGGTCTCTACAGGTGCAATTTTAAGGTAAGGTAAGTGGGCCGGTATTGTAAACAGGCAAATACAGCTGCCGCTGTGGCACTGGCATCCCATGTGGGTGCCGGTTCAAGTCCCAGCTGCTCCACTTCCGATCCAGCTCTCTGCTACTGTGCCTGGGAAAGCAGTGCAGGGAGACCTGGAGGAAGTTCCTGGCTCCTGGCTTCAGCTTGGCCCAGCCCTGGCCCTTCCGACCATCTGGGGAGTGAACCAGCTGATGGAAGATCTGTCTCTCTCTTATCTCTCTCCCCCCACCTCCCCATAACTCTGCCTTTCAAATAAAAAAAACTTTAAAATAAAAAAGGAAGGTGATGATGAACTCTAGCTACAACGACAAGTGTCATTTCTAAGACAGGGAGGGGGAGATCAGAGACACATGGAGAAGAGTCGACATGGCCGCAGAGACCGGAGCGCTCAGGACAGCCGGAGCCCCCAGGGGGCCCGGAGAGAGGCCTGGGAAGCCGGCGTGCCCAGGTGAGAAACGGCCTGAGCTGAAGCTGCTGTCCCTCCGCACGCGGGCGCCGCAGGCAGCACCTTCACACCGCGACACGAATCTGGCTCAGGCTCGCTCTGCAGCCGGTGTGGGCGCTGCACGGGCTCCGGGCGGGCAGCCTGGCGAGCTCAGGCATCTGGCTTGTGACTGACAGCCCCAGTAACATCTGGGGAGTGTGCCAGGACCCCTGAGGGCCACTGCCACACAGGGGATGGCGGAGGGACTGCCGGCCCCAGGAGCCCTGTGGGCCTGGGCCAGCCCTCAGGAAGCGAGGCACCAACTGCGCCCGCCCTCACACGGGAGGCTCAGCGCTCACCGCGGCTCCCGTCCCACGGAGACTGTGTGGCTGGACGAGGCAGGCACACGTACAACAAGCTGGCGCCCCCGCCTGCAGCTCTGCACGGCGCAGAACGCTCAGTGTACACGTGACCCCACGCGCTCACACCGTGATACAGCTGAGCTGACCCGCCAGGCACCAGAAGAGATCAGCTAATAAAACACAACAAAACACTGCCCTCACAGAAGGTACGTGGACGCGGCCTCTCTCCGCTTCCTTAAGGAAGCCAGGGTGACGAGACGGCAAGACCATGGCAGGGGGGCGAAGACGGGGGCTGAGGGCGGGGCCCGGGGGACGCTGAGGGCAGTGACCGGTCTCTGGGTGACTCTGTGACGGTGACTACATGGCCTTCTATGCTTGCCCTACCACAGAACACACGAGGCCCGAAAGGCATTGAGGGAGGGACACACACACACACACACACACACACGGAAATCTCCCATCTGCTGGTCCACTCTCCAAACATCCAGGATGGCCAGGGCCGGGCCAGGCCTGTGACGGGAAGCTCGCTCTAGGTCTCCCACGTGGGAGGCAGGAGCCCGGCTGCCTCCCAGAGTGTGCGCTGGCCGGAAGTTCGAGTCAGGAGCCGGAGCCGGGGCGCCGACGCGGGACGGGGGGTCTTCAGCATGCCCTTCTGGAGCTTTCTGGAGTCCCCTGCGTACCCCACGAACCCAAGGGTAACTGCGAGGGCGGGACAGGCACGGGCGTGCTCTGCTCTGGGACACAAAGCCTGCTCAGAGGAAAAAGCAGAGCCCTGGACCCTAACCCCAGGGGAGCAACCCGAGCCCGCGGGTGCCCTGGCCCGGGCGGGTGACACTGGCTGTGCCGCGCTCTGGAGCCTTGCGGTGGCTCCCGTGGGGCTCGGCCAACGCCAGCAGAGCGAGGGCGGGAGCCTGGGAGGCTGCCTCCAGGACGGCCCTGGCAGGCGACCCCCTCCCCGTGCCGGGTCCGTGCGGTGCCTCACCGGGCCCCACCCCGGGGCCTGCCGGGAAGGCCTGGCCGTGATCCGAGATTCGCTCCCCGTGCTGCTCCGCTCGAGCGAGCCCAGCGGCCTGTCTCTCTGGGACTCGGAGGCCGGCGGGTGGATCACGCCTCCTCATTTTCCTGTCTCTCCTGCTGTTCCCTCACACCTGGGCCCTGCCCAGGGCCATTCAGTTCCTAGAAACAGCCAAGGGCTTGCCCTGGCGCGTGCCTTCTCCAGGCGAACCCACCAGCTCTGCGAAAGCCGCCCCCAACCCCACTGCTCCGGCATGTCCCAGGGCCCTGCCCCCGCCAGGCCTGGGCACCGACGCCCACGCGGGGCAGCCCCTGGACCCCAGCGCCTGCTGAAACCGGTCACACCCTGCACCTGCTCAGGCTGTCTGGCGCTTTTCTCCCCGTGAAAGCCACACAAACTCGCCAGCCCCGCCCCTCGCCCAGCCCCACGGGGCTCACCTCCAGCACGGGGCCGGCTCCCAGGATGGTGCGCTCCACGCCGCTGGCGTAGCCCTTCTGGCTGAGGGCGGTGAGGCAGTGGATCAGGAAGTTGGTGCTCTGGGTCTTGCCCGAGCCGCTCTCCCCCGAGATGACGATGCACTGGTTGACGCGCTTGCGCAGCATGGCGTAGTAGGCCACGTCGGCCAGCGCGAACACGTGCGGCTCCAGCTTGCCCAGCTGCTGGTTCTCGTACATCTTCACGTACTTGGGGTTGTAGATGGGCAGGAACTTGAAGGGGTTGATGGCCACCAGGATGCTGCCCGCGTACGTGTAGATCTTCTGCCGCAGGAAGCGCTGCTTGAGGTTCTGCAGCAGGCGGCCCTCCGTCAGCTCGGGCAGGTTGCACAGGTCGTCCACGTCGGCCTCGGGCCGCGGTAGCAGGCCCCGCTCCACCAGGCGCCGGGCGGCCGTGGCCTGCGCCACCAGCTGCATGTGCACGTACTTGATGGTCCCGTCGGCGTTGCGCTCCTGCAGCAGGAAGTAGTAGCCGTCCTCGGGCGGGTGCTCATCCTGCGCCCGCCGCGGCCACAGCAGCACGCGGTGCACCGGGGAGTCGCTGGCGTCCAGCACCCACTCCTCCCCGCCGGACTCCTTGACCTCCACCAGCACGTAGCGCTTGGTGCCGTCGAGCCGCAGGCTGGCGATGGCGGCGCGGATGACGTCGGCCGAGGTGCTGTCCTTGGTGGCGGTCACGCGGCACGAGGCCTGGCTCTCGGTGGCCGACAGCCGGGGGTAGATGCGCAGGTGGTAGGCCGCCTGCTCCCGGCGGCCGGAGCTGCCCGCCTCGCGCGCACTCATCCTGCCGGCCGCCGGGCCTCAGCATGCCTCCCGGGCTCGGCGGGCGCCTCCTGCAGCTGGGAGGGAGGTGAGAGTCAGGGGTGGTGCCGTGCGGGCCGGGCTGGGGGTGGGGACCTGACACCCCACCGCCCCTCAGGAGACAGCACGGGACCCAGGGCCTGCGGAGACCAGCTTGGCTCCCGGGTGAGGGTGGAAAAGTCCCTGTCCGTCCTGGACGCAGAACTCGGACCTGAGGCCTGTGGCTGGGGAGTGACATCACCGGCCCCCCGCCCAGACCAACCTCCCCCACCCCGAGTTAGCCTGCAGCAACACTGCTGCCTGCAGGCCACAGCCACTCCTCGGCCGGGCCCTTCCCAGCCCCCCTCCAGCAAAACTGCCCCCTGCGCCGGCCACCCGCGTCCGCATGTGAAGCACCCGGGTCTGATTCCTGGCTCCAATATTAATAAACACCCAGACGCCACCGGGGAGGAAGACCTGGCCTGTGGGCCTTGGCTACGCCCCGGGACGCACCACGGGCAGCAAAATGCGTACGGAACGAACAAGACTCAACTCGCCCTAGAATTCAGGGCTGAAACCTGGGGCCCTGACACCCAGCTTTGGAGGAAGACGTCAGGGAGGGCCACTGCTGGGGTCTGCAGGTGGTGTCAGTCTGTCGGGCCAGGGCTTTCTGTGCGGGAGGCTTGGAAGAGTGGCCCAATGGGAGGGCTCCAGGGAGCTAGTGAGTAAGGGCAGGACGGCCCCCTCTTGTTTCCAGCTCCCTGTCCCACCGCGGGACCCCATCTGTCCGAGGCCATATCCCCCCACAGCTTCTTCATCAGGTTCAGTGTCCCTCCCCCACACGGGGGCCCCGGCTCGGGCCACCAGACCCGGGTCTTCCAGCCTCCAGAGCTGCCAGGGAGCTGGGCCCCGACTATTCTGCTACAGCCACAGAAAGGGGACTGAGAGTCGCCAAACACTCACTGGAGAGCCCAGCTCAGAGCATGGCTGCCTTTGGAACCCAAAACTCCAACCCAAGGAGGGAGAACATGAGACAGGTCCAGACACGGGGGTGGGAGTGGGGGTGGAGGGGACGGCTCCTCTGGGACAGCCCAATGATCCTCCCAAGACCCAAGACCACCACGGTTGGGGGCCAGCCCTGTGGCATAGCAGGCAAACTCTGCAATGCCGGCATCCCATATGGGCGCCGGTTCGAGTCCCGGCTGCTCCACTTCTGACCCAGCTCCCTGTTAACGCACCTGGGAGAGCAGCGGAAAGTGGCCCAAGTCCTTGGGCCCCTGTACCCACATGGGAGACCCAGAAGCAGCTCCTGGCTTCAAACTGGCCCGGTGTGGCTGTTGTGGCCATTTGGGGAGTAAACCAGTGGACGGAAGATCTCTCTGTCTCTAAATCTGCCTTTCAAATAATTAGTAATTTAAAAAAAAGCCCACCATGGTCATGAGCAGCAAGGAAGGAGCCAGGGGTCACCCCAGGCCGGGCAGACGCTGGTACAGTGGGTGCCTGGGGTCACCCCAGGCCGGGCAGACACTGGTGCAGCGGGTGCCTGGGGTCACCCCAGGCCGGGCAGACGCTGGTGCAGTGGGTGCCTGGGGCCGCCCAGGCCGGGGCAGACGCGATGCAGTGGGTGCCTGGAAGGGACCCCTCAGGAACACAGGAGCTGTGCCATCAGAACGGTGTCAGGAAGCTGGCACGAGTGAGGTGTCAACGTCATTGTTTGTTTGTTTTTAATAAAGATTTATTTACTTGAACGGCAGAGTGAGAGTGAGAAAGAGGTCTCCGTCTGCTGGTCGCTCCCCACACGGCCACAATGGTCAGGGCTGGGCCAGGCTGAAGCCAGGAGCTGGGAGCATATCCGGGTCTCCCACGGGGGTGGCGGGGCCAGCACTCGGGCCGTCGCTGCTGCCTCCCAGGCGCGTTGGCAGGGAGCGGGACTGGAAGTACGCGAGCAGCCAGGGACTTGACCCCGGCACTGCACACAGGACGCCGTGACCCCCCTAACGGTGACTCTCCAGTCGTGGTGAACGCACCCCGATGAGGTTCAAGTCCAGGGAGGCCGAGCCAGACCTCGGCTCAGGGGCCGCGCGGCAGAGGCCAGTACCGAACCACAGGCACACGGTGAGCCACGCTCACCAGCAGCGGTTATCCCAGAGGATGGGAGAACACTGCAGCAGCGGCAGCATCCGAGAGGGGTTCTGAAGTTTGAAGAGGAGTTCGTCCACCGGCAGGGTGTGACAGGCCCTCCAGCTGTTTCATAAAGTTTCACTGGAAGACGGCCTCGCTCACCACTCTCACCTCCCTGGCCCATGGCTGCTGTGGCTACAGCCTCAGGGCAGAGCGGGCACACCTGGACGCAGAAGGCCTGCGGTACTCATCACGCAGTCTTTTACGGAAAAGGCTCACCCGTGGGGCTGGCACTGACACAGCAGGTCAGGCTGCAAACCTCTGGGGCTGGCACTCTTGGGGCTGGCACTGTGGCACGGGTCAGGCCGCCACCCTTGGGGCTGGCACTGGCACAGCGGGTCAGGCCGCCACCCTTGGGGCTGTGGCACCGTGGCACAGCAGGTCAGGCCACCACCCTTGGGGCTATGGCACCGTGGCACAGCAGGTCAGGCCACCACCTCTGGGGCTGGCACTGGCACAGCGGGCCAGGCCGCCACCCTTGGGGCTGTGGCACCGTGGCACAGTGGGTCAGGCTGCCACCTCTGGGGCTGGCACTGTGGCACAGTGGGTCAGGCTGCCACCTCTGGGGCTGGCACTGGCACAGCGGGTCAGGCCGCCACCCGAGGAGTAGTTCAAGTCCCCATCACTCCGCTTCCCACCCCGCTCCCTGCTCACGCCTGGGAAAGCAGCAGATGATGGCCCAAGTGCCGGGGGCTAGGGCCACCAGCAGCCAACAGGGTTCATTTTAGGATTTCTTCCATCCACTGGTTCACTCCCCCAAATGGCTGCAACAGCCAGGGCTCCAGGCCAAAATCAGCAGCCAGGAGCTCCACCCAGGTCTCCTGTGTGGGTGCAGGGGCCCCAGCACCTGAGCCATCTGCCGCTGCTTCCCCAGGCACATTAGGGAGGAGCTGGATGGGAAGTGGAGCCGCCGGGACTCGACCCAGCGCCCACACGGAAGGTGCTGCAGGTGGCGGCCCTTACAGCCAATCCTGGCCAGCAGCACGGTTAGGAAGACTGGTGGGGGGGTGGGGGGACCAGGAAGGAGAGAATGAAATGAGGAGGCCTATGCGCGCAGGTGGGCGGCGGTCAGTGAGGAGCAGGCGAGGTCGCCCCGACAACTGCCCGTGTTCTGTCCGCATCACCGAGGCACTGTGGGATCCGTTTCCTTCCAACTTAACAGACGCCGGGGGCTTCCGAACACTCGGAGGAAAATGGAATCCAGAGCCAAGTTTCTTTAGGTGCAAAAAAAAAAAAAAAAAAAAGGAACTCCAGGGCCAAGTTCTCCCCACGAGTGCAGCGTGCACTCGGCCAGGAAATCCGCGTCGTCCGCCGGCGCCCTCCGTACTGAGCACGCGCACGCCGCTCTGCGGGCCGGCCCTCGCTCCAGGACAGGACAGCCCGGTGGCCAGGACGCGCGTGGGCGCCGCCTCGGGCGTCGGGAGCCCTCCGGAGCCCGGGCTGGGCCCCGTGCAGCCGTGAGCAGCAGGCCGGTGCGCGGGATCGTCGCGACATCCGCGGTGGCAGCACGCGGCAGGGTCACGGGGCCCGGGGGTTCCGCGGCCGCTGGGCCCTTTTGTCCCCAGTTCCTTGTTCCTGTTTTTCTGCCACCGTCCCGGGACACGGCAACCTGGTCTCGCGTGAGGAATTAAGACCCACGCGGAGGCTGGACCTCTCGCAGGGGATGAGACCTTCCTTCAGTGCCCGGCCAGCACGGCCCCCGCAGGCCTCGCCAGGGAGGCGCCAGCCTGGCCGCTGCTACGCGCACGCCCACCCACGGGACGGGGGGATCCACGAACACACCGGCAGCGCGAGACACCGTGACTCGGCAGTGAGGAGCCGCTCGGCCGCCCGCCGAGCCCGGGGCTCGCGCTGAGTCCAGCGGTGACACAGGGGCAGCGGCGCCACGAGCGCCCGGCGGCCAGGGGCGCTGCGGCTCACCCCCGCGGCTGGGTGAGCCCTCGCTCCGCCACCTGTACAGTGCACAGTGCCGGATGGTCCGCACAGGCCTAGCGACCCTGACCCGAGGCGCAGCCCCCGCGGACTGGGCGCAGACCTGCTCAAAGCCTTGTGCAGCCCCAGGCGGAAGCGACCCACGCGCCCGGCAGCAGAAGAGAAACAAAATGCGGTTCGTGCGCGCGGTGCAGCATTACTCAGCCGTGAAAAGGCACCGGCGCCAGGCGGATGGACCTTGGCCCGGTGCTCCAGGCTTGGTGGGAGGACCACACCTGTGTGACTCCACCCACAGGACATGTCCAGAACAGGCGATTCGGAGACCGGGAGCACAGGAGGGGCTCTCGGGGGCTTGGGAGTGACTGCTGGTGGCAGCGGGGCCTCCTTGGAGGGTCAGAAGGTTCCGGAGTCAGAGGGACCTGGGGGTCCCACAACACTGTGCATGCACTAAGTGCCACCGAGACGTACAGTTCAATGATGGATTTTATCATAATCAAATCTCAGTCCACACTGTCTGATTCCATAGGAGGAGTCTCCAGAAATCTCGCAGGAAAATGCGTATTTTTTGGGGGGAGGGCAGAGTTAGTGAGAGAAAGACAGAGAGAGAGTTATAGACAGTGAGAGAGACACAGAGAGAAAGGTCTTCCTTCCGTTGGTTCACTCCCCTAATGGCCGCTAGCTACTCTCATCCAAAGCCAGGAGCCAGGTGCTTCTCCTGGTCTCCCATGCAGGTGCGGGGCCCAAGCACTTGGGCCATCCTCCACTGCACTCCCGAGCCACAGCAGAGAGCTGGCCTGGAAGAGGGGCAACCGGGACTAGAACCTGGCGCCCCAACCGGGACTAGAACCCAGTGTGCCAGCACTGCAGGCGGAGGATTAGCCAAGTGAGCCTCGGCGTCGGCCAGAAAATGCGATTAAAAAAAAAAAAAACTGCACTTCAAAATTCTTTTGCGGCCGTGCAAACTTCCATTTTTCCTAGGAATCTTCTGCCGTCTCCTTGTGTACATGAAATTCTAGAAAACGCAAACCAACCTGCAGCGAGAAAGCTGGGAGGGGCGGGGGCAGGGAGGGGTGACGAGGGGCCCTGGGAGACAGCCTCGGGTGGCAGCTGGGTCTCCACCTTGGGCCCGGGGGTGGGCTCGTGGCTGCTTGCACACGGCCCAGCGTGGCCGACCGCACACTCCCAGCACTCTCCTGGGGGACTTCAAGAAGCATGGGGAACACGGAAGGACCCATTTCCCGTTTATCTTTAGTAAGAATGGCGGAGGGAGGGAGAGATCGCCCTCAAATGCCTGCAACAGCTGCGCCAAGCTAGGGCAGGAGCCAGGCACTCCATCCGGGTCTCCCACGTGGGCGGCAGGGACCCAAGTACTTGAAGCGCCACTGCTGCCTCCCAGAGTGCATCAGTAAGGAGCTGGAGTGGGGAGCAGAGCCAGAACTCGAGCCTGGACGCTGGTGGGGGGCGCAGGCACCCCAAGACGGCCTTAGCCGCTGCGCCAGGCGCCCCGCCCGGGAGCTCCTCTCTCTAGGACACCCTGAGCTGGTTCCCACACGCTCACCCCTTGGCTCTGCAGACACCGCAGGGAGCAAGCGGCTGGGAACGCGCCGATGTGTCAGGGACTCGGATGGGCCACGGGGTGCTCGCGGCTCACAGCAGTCCCAGCGCACGGACATTCCCGGGCAGTGCCACCCCGCCACACCCAGGACACACGCGTCACCCTCTGGTTCAGCTCCCCGCTGACGGCCTGGGAAAGCAGCGGAAGATGGCCCAAGTGCTTGGGCCCCTGCACCCGTGTGGGAGACCCGGATGGAGTTCCTGGCTCCTGGCTTTGGCCCAGCCTAGCCGCAGACATCTGGGGGAGTGAACCAGTGGATGGAAGATCTCTGTCTCTCCCTCTCTTTAACCTTGCCTTTCAAACAAACAAAGAAAGAAATCTACAGCACCCATATGGTTTGGTGCAGAAAAAAAAATTTTTTTTTTGACAGGCAGAGTGGACAGTGAGAGAGAGAGACAGAGAGAAAGGTCTTCCTTTTGCCATTGGTTCACCCTCCAATGGCCGCCGTGGCCGGCGCACCGCACTGATCCGATGGCAGGAGCCAGGAGCCAGGTGCTTTTCCTGGTCTCCCAAGGGGTGCAGGGCCCAAGCACTTGGGCCATCCTCCACTGCACTCCCTGGCCACAGCAGAGAGCTGGCCTGGAAGAGGGGCAACCGGACAGAATCTGGTGCCCCGACCGGGACTAGAACCCGGTGTTCCAGCGCCGCTAGGTGGAGGATTAGCCTAGTGAGGCACGGTGCCGGCCACAGAAAAATCTTGAAACCCATGCACACTCGCACCCTCACACACGTGCCTGCTCACACGTGCACACGCTCCCTCCCCGCATGAGCACACACACGACTTGCGGACCTGATGGCGGAGGGCCCCTTCAGCTTCCAGCCCACGGGCCCTGCACTGTCTCCCGCCCCAGCTGCCTGGACACGCGAGCGGAGCTCCCACGACGCACTGGCTTCCTCCCCCTCGGCAGACCAGCCCTGCCCTCGGCATCTGGCCTCTGCTCCGACCACCTCTGCCACCCTCCCTGCAAGGGCCGGCCGGCCATCACCTGTTGGGCCCTGCGGGGTGAGGGTCGCTTCTGAGTATCGGGCGCCCCGAGCCCTGCTGGGGACAGGGGCTCCTGGGTAGGGGAACAGACGCGCCCCCGAGAGATCAGGGCTGACGGGACATCGCAGGACCAGTAGCACACCAGCCCCCCAGCCAAGAGGAAGTAGATAATGCTTGCTCAAGGCGTCATCAGCCAAGACCAGGGCTGGCAGCAGGGAGGGGGGAGAGCTAGAGAGAAGGCCTGGTCCCCTCTCCCTGGCAGGGGCAGCCAGCAGCTGGGCCACTTACAGGAGTCCCCACGGGTCTCACCTGACACCATGCACTGCGGAAGTGCCCCTCTGCCCTCGAAGCCCCCCCAGGCCCACCCTGCACTTGCCCCCACCAGGAGACGCCGCCAAAGCCCTGCTGGTCCCACCTGCTGGCTGGATAGCCCACCTGGCCCCTCAGTCCTGGTCTGGGACTCCGCAGCCCTGCGGACCCAGTGCCACTCTCCCTGACCCCGTGCAGGGACACCCCCCCCACACCTGGCCTCCGTCCTCTGCTCGCTCTGGAGGTGTCCCTGTTAACACCGGTCTGGGTACAGACCACGCTGGCACGGAGCCCCTGTGGGTGCCCAGCGCCAACCCTGAATCCAGCCCTCCAGCCCTGTCTGCACGCCGCCTGGGAGAGGCCGTCCCCAAGCAATAGCCGCGCTGGGTGGGAGAGGGGGCAGACTTCTGACAACACGCCTGCACTGCTTTCCTCGCCCAACACCCCGACGGGCAGGGAGGCCTGCCACCTGTCCCAGGCACGCGGCCGCCTCGTCTTGCACCAGGTGTGGACACTTGCGTGAGCCCTGCGGCTGCTCTCGGGCCAGTATGCTTCCACGCAGAACCTCAGGACGAACTGTCTCGCTGACAGCATAGGCGACAAACTAGTGTCCCCGCCCCCACAGCCAGGGACACGTGTGCTGTGGTCCCTGGAACAGGATCTCCCCTGTGGTGGAGCCGGGAGCCGGGGCTCGGGCCCTGCTAGCGGATCGGTACTTTCCTATGGCCCAGGGTTAACGATTTTCCGTCTGCCGCCCACGGCCGCTTTCCGCCGTGAGCTGAAACAGCACCACCCTGGGCGCCCCGGGATCCAGAACCGCGAGCCCGAACGGACTTCTCGGCTTCAGAAACGACAGCTGGAGGATGTTACAGCAACAGAAGGTGGCCTGCGGCTCCACCCACCGGGCTGGGCGCCGTCCCCCTGCTGGCCGCGAGAACCCCGCTCGGCTGTGAGAGGGCTCCCGGACGGGCCCGGCCCCACCCCGGGGACAGGTGTCTCCCGGCCGGCGTTCTCACCAGCACGGGCATTCGCACTTCTCTCCATGATCTGCAGTCGCCGGTGAAGATGAAGACGACCTCATCGCTCGTGTTCCTCCCACTGTCAGCCTGGGGTCTCTCAAAGTGCTGCGAGCTATCGAGCAACTGTTGCTGCTCTGGCCAAAACATGGCTCACGTCCGCTGTGTCATTCTCCTCCTGAACGCTGAGCGTTTATCTTACTTTTCCAAAAAGGCTCTTCCTACAGGAAGGCAGTTCCTGCTGTGTCATTTCACTTTTTTTTATTTAGGGGTGGGCTTGCAGCTCACAGACTAAGCTGCCCCGCGACACCCCCATCCCACAGCAGTGCGCCTGCGTCACATCCCGGCTGCTCCACTGCTGGTCCAGCTCCCTGCTAACGCGCCTGGGAAAGCGGCAGGAGCACAAGTGCTTGGGTCCCTGCACCCACATGGGAGACCTGGTTGGAGCTCCTGGCTCCTGGCTCAGCCCTGCCCAGGCCCTGGCTGTTAGAGCCGCATTCAGAGAGTGAATCGGCAGATACATCTATCTTTCTCTTTCTCCGTAACACTATCTTTCAAATAAATATCTTAAAAAAAAAAATGATGTACTTATTTATCTGAAATGCAGAGTTACAGAGAGGCAGAGGCAGAGCGAGAGATACAGAGACAGAGACAGAGAGAGAGAGAGAGAGAGAGAGAGAGGTCTTCCATCCGCTGGTTCACTCCCCAAATGGCTGCAAGGGCCGGAGCTGCACTGATCCAAAGCCAGGAGCCAGGAGCTTCCTCTGGGTCTCCCATGTGGGTGCAGGGGCCCAAGGACTTGGGTCATTCTCCACTGCTTTCCCAGGCCACAGCAGGGCGCTAGATCGGAAGTAGAACAGCCGGGTCTCACACCAGCACCCATATGGGATGCCAGCCCTGCAGGTGGTGGCTTTACCTGCTACGCCACAATGCCAGCCCCACAAATCTTAAAACAAACCAAGAAACAAACCGCAGCTCCCTGCGCACGCACACCCTGGGAGGCAGCCGGTGATGGCTCAGGTGCGGGGGTCCCTGCCGCCCCCGTGGGGGCCCCGGGCGGAGCTCCTGGCTCTGGCCTGGCCCAGCCCTGAGCTGCCACACAGCTGTAGCTGCTGCAGCTTCAGACAGTGTTCTCCGACCACGCCTTCCTCTCTGGCTTCCCTGGGCACACTCCTCACGGATCTCAACAAAGCCTGGACCTGGAAGTTGGTCACGATGTGGCTGAAGGTCCCTGGCGCAAGTGGACGTGAAACCTGCAGCCAGGGAACCAACGGAAGCAGCGCAGTGGCCTGGGGTCCCTGACACGCGGCCGTCGGGGTTCAGGGCGGCAGAGCCCGATGGTCGTCCCTCCACTGCCCGGGCCTGTGGCTTTGCCTGTCCTGTCTGTGGAGTGTCCAGCTTCTCTCACTCAGGGTCAGGTTTTCAAGGTCCACCCACGTGGTGGTAGCAGGTGTCGGCCCTCACTCCTTTTCCTGGCTGAGTGATACTCCATGGGGAGTAGCAGTGCGGCTCGGCAGCTTAAGCCGCCACGTGGGACACCCGGATCATCTCACCCGCGCTCCCAGCGTACCCAGCACCTGGCTCAAGCACAAACAGGAAGCAAGACGCAGCCCTACGCAGATAGGGCAGGCCACCGAGGATGTGGGTCACCATGGTCCCTTGTCACGACGCTGGAAATCACCAACAAAAAAAACCCACCAACAAATCCTCACTGAAACACGCAGGAGGTAAAACAAAACATCCACGTCGATGAATACAAGGCCCACCAGCCAGTGGGGCATTTTTTTCCCTTAGGTTGTACTTATCTACTTGAAAAGCATAGTGACAGACAGACAGACAGACAAGAGACAAACAGAAGAGACATCTCTCATTATTTGGGTTCACTTCCCAAATGCCCACAATCATTGAGGCTGGGCCGGGCCGGAGCCAGGAGCCAGGAGCTCCTCCGGGTCTCCCACGCGGGTGGCAGGGACCCAGGCACTCAGGCTGTCACCTGCGGCCTCCCAGGAGCATCAGCAGGCAGCTGGGCTCAGGCAGAGGTGAGACGCAATCCTAGGCACTACGACATAGGATGAGGGTGTCCCACGTGGCGGCTTAAGCTGCCGAGCCGCACTGCTACTCCCCATGGAGTATCACTCAGCCAGGAAAAGGAGTGAGGCTCTGACACCTGCTACCACCACGTGGGTGGACCTCGAAAACCTGACCCTGAGTGAGAGCAGCCGGACGCTAGAGGCCACACCACGTGCGACTCCACGGACAGGACAGGCAAAGCCACAGGGCCGGGCAGCAGAGGAGGGGCCGCCAGGGGCTGGGGGTGGGGAGCGACGGCGGAGGGGAGGGGGTCCCTTCTGGGGCAATGACGGCGTTCTGCAAACAGAGGGCATGGTTGCACAACACGGAGCGTGAGCTGCAAAGTTACGAGCGGTGATTTCTGCTCTGCGTGCATCTCGCCACATTATAAACGAACACTCGTTAAAAAAAAAATTAAGAAGTCGAACCAGGACGAACAAGAAGGCTTTGCCAGAGCAGCTCTGGAATGCTCTCTGCGCTCTGAGGAGCTGTGGTTCCCCAGCTCTCACGCTCTGCCAGGGAGGGGGCGCAAGGCAAAGAGGCGGCGGCAGGGGGCGGCGCCGGGGGAAGCGGGCATCCCGTATCCGAGCGGTGGTTCGAGTCCCGGCTGCTCCACTTCCCGTCCAGCTCTCTGCTAGTGTGCCTGGGAAGGCAGCAGAGGGAGACCCAAGCGCCGGGGCCCCTGCCACTCACGTGGGAGACCCCGAAAGAAGCCCCTGGCTCTTGGCTTTGACCTGGCCTGGTAGCTCTGGCTGCTGCAAGCATTGGCGACTCCCAGGCCCGCCGGGGCCTCGTGCAGGCGGAGCGGGGCTGCCCGCCTCAGTCTGGCAGGGGAGCCAGCGTAGGCCGGGGGTGATGCAGGGGGCCTCCGGGAGCGCAGCGCGGCTGTTTCGTTTATATAAGGCCATAATTTGAAGCCGCATGTTTGGCGGATGAAATCATCCTCTAGCTGAGAGCAGGCGGAGGCTGCGGCTGCAGCAGACGCGGGCCCGGGGCTCGGGTGGGAGCCGGCCTGTGTCCGCGCTCGCCCTGCGTTTCCTTGCGCCTGCCGACGCTTTTTTTTTTTTTTTTTAAGGGCGGAAGTTACAGAAAAGATGGGCGCGCTGACAGATGACAGACAGGCGCGGTGTCAGAGTCGGCCAATCCGTGCAGCTCCAGGAGCCGACCTGGGGGACAAGCAACTCAGGAGCTGCCCCGAGCCCGCGTGGAGGAGGCCCTCGCTGGGGGGCGGGCCAGGAGGAAGAGGCCCCGCCCACGGCCCGGAGCTTCGCCAAGGTGGGGCGGGCTGGCTGGAGTCCCCGCGCGCGTGCAGGACAGGACCGACCGTGGGAACTGGGCGCTGTGACTGGGGGCCCTGCAGGCGCACCGCGGCCCGGGGCACCATGAAGCTGCCAACAGCGCCCTCGGCGGCGCACAATAGGTCGATGAGGGCCTCCCCAACATCCGTGCGGGCCCAACCCTCGTAGCGTGGCCCCAGACGTGAGGAGCTACAATGGGACAAGCTACTGGGTTAGACTGGGTCCCAAAGTCAATGACAGGTGACCACACAAGAGAGGGACCCAGACCCACAAGGAGGGAAGGCGGCACAGGAAGATGAGGGCGGATGCCAGAGTGAGGCGGCCTCCTGCCGAGGACCCCCAGGACCCCAGGAGACGGGGAGGACCCTCCCCCGCAGCCCGCCCACACCTTGGTGTGCGACCCATCTGAAGCTGACTCCCCAAATGCGCACAACAGCTGGAGCGGGGCCAAGCCGCAGCCAGGAGCCGCGTCCCAGTCTCCCACATCAGGGCAGCCGGGACCCAGCGGCCCCAGCCATCCCAGGGCGTGCGAGCAGGAAGCTGGCGCCCCGGAGCCCAGGGGGCGAGTGAAGCCTGCCCCACGTTCCTAGTGTTCAGCACACCTGGAGCGTGGCCGCCCGCCACGGCAGGCCCAGCGCAGGGCTGCCGGCCATCAGCAGGCTGCAGGAGCACTGGGGTGCCACAGCCTTCCTTGAACACCCCCAGGAAGCGCACCCCAAGGCCCTCCCGCCACTGCTGCCAATTCCACGCCTGCAAGGCCTGTGAACACTGCTGTCTGTAGAAACGCGTCTCCTTCCTCCCCACGTCAGCCCCAGGACGTCCCGTCGCGTCTGAGCTGCTCGCATCCCCCACCCCCAGGCATGTGCTGGGGTCACTGCTTCCAGAACATTCCAGCCACCAGCCTCTGGCTCCTGCTCACTCCTCTGCCCCCCAGGACCACCCCCATCAGCCTAGCGTTCCCCTCCTGTGACGCAGTGGGCGGGCCCAGCCTCAGAGAACACAAGACACAGGGAAAACCCCGGGCCAGGCGCATCCCGGGGCCAGCCTGCCCCAGGGAACACTTCTGGCCACCCCGGGGAGTGGGTGCTGTTGGTGTCTGGTGGGTGGAGGCGGCTCAGGACGCTGCCCGCTGTCCCGTACTGCATGGGACCGTCCCCAGGGCCAAGAATGAGCCAGGCCCTGGGCCGGGAAGCAGGGGCCAGGAGCCCCCGAGGGCCAGGCGGTGACTGCGGACCTGGAGGCAGGAAAGTGCCCAGAGGGGACAGTGGCTGGGGCCTGCGCAGCACCGGGAGCGGGACGTGCCCAGGGCTTGGTGAGGGCGGACTCGGAGCCTGGGAACAAGGAGCCCAGTGTGGCCTGCGGGGCGGGGGCGGGGCCGAGGGAGGGAAGGTCAGAGCCCAGCAAACAAGGGACAGGGTGTAGGTTTCCGCACCAGCCCAACAGGGGAGCCCCGCGGGGGGGGGGGGGGGTGACTGAGGCAGGGGCACCAGGACCCAAATGGGGTGCACATGGCACGTGGACCATGGGGGAGGGGAAGGTGGTCCAGGTGGAAGTGGGGTCCCGGGCGGAGCTCACGGAGGCCTGGATCAGGCCCCGCAGGCAGGTGAGCTCCGGTTACAGGCAGGGAGTGCAGAGCCACAGGTCCCCAAGGGTGGCCAGACCCTCGTACCCTCCCAGTGACCCGTGGCTCGGGAAGAAAGACGCCACAGAGCCCTTGGGGTCCGGGGGGCTCCTTGGGCTGAGTGCCCAGCCTGGGGCGGCTGCTCTGGTCCTCGGAAAACCTAAGGACACAACCCAGGGAACCCTGGCTTTCCCAGGCCCCTGGGGACACCTCGCTCGGGGACCGGGTCTGCCCCACAGGCTGCTGGGGGGGCGGCAGCTCTCCCACTGGCCTCCCTCCTGAGCCCTCAGCAGGCCAGCAACTACAGGCTGAGCGTCCCTCACCCGGAACGCCGGGGCCACAAGTGATTCAGGCCTTTTGGGGTTGTGTGATACCTGCCCTCGGGGATGGGACCCACGACTGAACACATTTCACGCCTCATACAGCCCTCGTAGGCACAGCCTGCAGGCATGTCCCACACTAGCCTCAGTGTGCTCATGGTTGAGAGGCAACCAGCTAAATCTTTAAAAAACAAACAAACAACTATTTACCTATTTAAATCAGTGACACAAAGAGCACGAAGCGAGAAGGAGAGACAGGAGCCTTCCCCTGCTGGCTGGCTCCCGAGATGCCTGGCAGCTGGAGCCGGGAACCAGGAGCTCCATCCGGGTCTCCCACGTGGTCGGCAGGGGTACAGGGCCGTGGGCCATCCCTACTGCCCTCCCGGGAGCATTAGCTGGGAGCCGGAATCAGGAGCGGAGCACTGGGACCAGAACCGGCCCTCTGACACTGGGTGCTGCTGTCGCAAGTGGCAGCTCCACCGTGCTGCCACGACCCCACCCGTGCAGTGTGTGTCCCGAGGTCAGGCGGGGATTTTCTCCGTGGGGCACAGTGTTCTGTACTCAGAAAACGTCGCATTTCGGGGCATCTCATGTCAGGGAAGCTCAACCTGCCTCCCTTCCAAATCTACTTGGAGACCTCGCACCAAGGGCCCCTCCGGCTCTCCTCACGGGCGCTCCCCCGGGGCCTTGGGAACCTCTCGGGGCTCCACGCGCCTGCCGGCTTCACTTCCCCAGACGCGCTCTTCCGCCCAACACCGCTGCAATGCGCGCACCTCATTCCACCTCTTGCAATGGCGCCCGCCCGGGAAAGCGGCGCCCGCCCGGGAAAGCGCGGCGGACAGCGGCTTGGGTCCGCAGGGCTTGCTCCAGGACCCCAATACCAAAATCCGCGGATGCTCAGGTCCCCTCCAGCCCACTCCCGCGTCCTGTCCCAGGACTCAAACTCTCCCTACAGGGCCTGTGACACCTACTGCTGTGCAGCCGTGATAGCACCGGCGGCTGCACGGTGCTGTTCCGGGAGTCATGAAGAGGAACAGGAGTCCCCGCGACTGTCCTGGAGGTAGAGCGCCGACTGTATGCGCAGGTGCGTGCACGGAGTACAATCTTAAAACATTTTTTCACTGTCTTGAAAAGACATCTGGTACCCTCAGCCAACGCACCCCTTTTCCCAGTCACACCGGCCCCCGTAACTGCTCTGTATTGGTTCCTGGTCCGCACCTCAACCGCTCTGCCTGGGCGGCCAACTCCAGCCCCGTCTGCCCAGCACTTCCGGGCCCCGCGGGGCTGCCTGCTGCCACGAGCCCACGGCGACTCCTTTTCCCGACCTCCCCTTCCTAGAGTGATTGCCAAGGTCACCACACATGGAAAAGTCAAGGGCTTGACACATAGTATCCCAACTGGCTTTTCCTGTCCCTGGAAAGCCTGGCACACTCTCAAAAAAAATTTTTTTTTAACTTATTTATTTATTTAAGAGGCAGAAGAGGCAGAGAGGCAACGAGAAATAGAGAGCGGCCATCCACTGGCTCACTTGCCACATGCCTGCAACGTTTGGGCAGGGCTGCGACCCAAGCCTGCAGCTGGGAGCCCAACCCCAGCACTTGAGCCATCGCCCGCTGCCTCCCGGGGTGCGCACCCACAGGAAGCCGGCACTGGGAGCGGAGCCCGAACTGGTACCAGCCATGATGGGGTGTGGGCGTCCTGACAGCCGAGCCACAGGCCAAGCCCCCCCCCAAACTGACCCTTGCACCCCCAGCAGTTGACGCTGGCTTGGCAACGGCTGGGGAGGAGGAGCGGCTAGGCTGGGGCTGCTGCTCAGCGTTCAGGGGTGCACGGGACGCCCACACACCCAACAAGCCAGCCCCAAACGTCAGCACTGCCGAGGGTGAGAAACGACGTTCAATTATCAACAAGAAGAAGGAAAAAAAACAAAAACCAAACCAAGGGGCCGGCCCGGTGGTGCAGGGGGTGGGGCACCTTGGGCCCCGGCCACCCACGGGGGAGCCCCCCAGGATGGAGCTCCGCCTCCCGCCTTTGGCCTGATCCAGCCCTGGCCATTGTGGGCATTTGGGGAGTGAAGAGCTCTTCCATCCTCTGTCACTCTTCCTTTCCAATAAATAAAAAAGAAACAACCTTAAAAAAATAAAGATCCCTACCTCACACCTGAGGCCACCACATAAAGACCCCTACCTCCCACCTGAGGCCACCACATAAACACCCCTACCTCACACCTGAGGCCACCACATAAACACCCCTCCTCACACCTGAGGCCACCACATAAACACCCCTACCTCACACCTGAGGCCACCACATAAACACCCCTACCTCCCACCTGAGGCCACCACCCTCGGAGGCGGTTACCTGAAAGGCAGAGGTCAGGCAGCTGACGGAAGTCTCCCATCTGCTGGCTCACCCCCAGACCTCTCCAACAGCTGGGACCGCAGGGCCAGGCTGACACCAGTAGCCAGCGCTCAGCCCAGGTGTCCCACGTGGGTGGCAGGGACCCCAGGTATCTGAGCACTTGGCCTGGCTCCCCTGGCCCTGGCACGGGACAGTCACCAAGAAGCCTGCCCCAACCCCTCAGGGGTCCCCCGGCCTCCCATCTCGTCCACCACAGGACTGTTCCCGTGACACCCGCGGGCCGTCCTCCTGGCCTGACCAGCGGGCGCTGCTCCCATGGCCCCTGGGTTTCCGCATCTGGCTCCGGCCATCACGGCCTCCCTGCTGATGAAGTGAAGACCTTCCAGAACCTTTGCTCTTTCCAACCACCTAGGACAGCAGAGGCCGCGGGTCCATTAACGGAGTGGCTCCCTGACGCCCAGCCCCAGCCCCAGCAGCGCTGAGGACAGAGCCCGCCCCGCCCCGTCCTGTCTGCAAGCTCCGTCCACCGGGCACACAGAGGGTCCTCGGCCTGACCCTCAAAACTGGCGGTCTCCAAAAGGCGCATGGGGGGCCAGGGGCAGACTGGGTGTTTGCCCTGGTGGTCGACGCCCCCCGCCCCACATCAGAGCCGCTGGGTTTGACCCCTGGCTCCAGCTTCCTGCCAATGAGCGCCCTGGGAGGCAGCAGTGGGCCCCACACCCGGCCACCTACGTGGGAAACCTGGATGGAGCTCCTGGCTCCTCGCTCTGCCTGGCCCAGCCCGGGGGCAGGGGGGAGTGAACCAGCAGACAGGCACTCTCTATCAAAAAAGAAACAATGCCGGCGCCGCGGCTCACTAGGCTAATCCTCCGCCTTGCGGTGCCGGCACACCGGGTTCTAGTCCCGGTCGGGGCGCCGGATTCTGTCCCGGTTGCCCCTCTTCCAGGCCAGCTCTCTGCTGTGGCCCGGGAGTGCAGTGGAGGATGGCCCAAGTGCTTGGGCCCTGCACCCCATGGGAGACCAGGAAAAGCACCTGGCTCCTGGCTCCTGCCATCGGATCAGCGCGGTGCGCCGGCCGCAGTGCGCCGGCCGCGGCGGCCATTGGAGGGTGAACCAACGGCAAAGGAAGACCTTTCTCTCTGTCTCTCTCTCTCACTGTCCACTCTGCCTGTCAAAAAAAAAAAAATAAAGAAAGAAAGAAAGAAACAAAATTTCCCAAATGTTCAGATGAAGGAAAACAAAAAGAGAGGCAGGGAACTCAGAAAGCCTTTGCCCCCAAAATAAACTGGTCTCTTAATTCCGCTTGCTGTGAACACCTTGAAGTCCCCTGGCAGACTCCCGTGTAAAATGCCAGCCCCGCTTCCAGTCACCTCTGAAGGGTGGCCCAGGACCGGGAAGGCTCCCTAACAGGGACACTCCAAAGTTGCCGTGGCCACTGGACCCGCCTGCCCCAGAAGTGCTTATTTCAACATGTGATGGGAAACAGATGAGCCTGCTCTGAGTGCCGGCTTCCCACGAATCCCGCTTCCACCTCCAAGTCACCTGTGCCCCTCACCCAGCTGACAGGCTGAACCGTGTCCCCAAGACACACCTGTCGGACTCCTAAATGCCAGTATGTTTTAAACAAAAGATTTATCTATTTGAAAGCCTGAGTGTCAGGAAGGGGTAAGGGGTAGCGGGAGAGGGCAGAGAAGGAGAGGGGGAGAGGGGGAAGAGAATGGGGAGGTGGGGAGGGGGAGATTCCATCTGCTGGTTCACTCTCCAAATGCCCGCAACAGCCACAGCCAGGCCAGGCCCAAGACAGGAGCCAGGAGCACGATCGGGGTCTCTCATGGGGGTGGCGGGGGTCTGAGGGCGTGGGCTGTCACCAGCTGTGTCCCCAGGCACATCAGCAAGGAGCTGGATCAGATATGGGATGCGGGTGTCCCAGGTGGCGGCTTAACCAGCCATGCCACGACGCCAGCCCTGTGCACTTTAGAAGGCGGCGGCATCTGGAGACGGGGTCTTTCGTGGTTCAAGTCCACAGTGAAGTTCTGAGGGGGGACCCCCGTGGAAGGAGCCAGGCACGGAGGAGAGGGAAGGTGGCCTGAAGACAGAGGGAGCAGACAGCCTCATCCCAGCCAGGACAGAGGCCCTGACGGGACCGCACTTGCCAACACCTGAGGGCTGGCCGCCGGCACGGGAGATAGCGCGGTCCTGGCACGTGGCCACGCAGTCTGCCGTACCGCGTCGCGGCTGCCCTGGCACGGTCCCACTCAGCCAGCGCAGCCATGAAACACCCGGGGCCGGGCTGTCCCCTCCACACGCGAGCCGGGAAGTAGGGCAGGGCCGGGAGTGGCGGGCTGAGTCAGCCCAGGACAGCTCATTCCCTGCGCCGACGAGCCCACGGGGCCTGCCCTGAATCACCGGCCTCGGCTCCCCTGGGCCCGGGCTCAGAGAGTCCCGCCTGGGAAGCGTGCGCCGGCCTGAGCCCAGAGGCTCCGTCTCGGGTGGGCTGAGCGGAGACAGGGCCCTTTGTTCTGCCACGCCAGGGACGGCAAAGGCCGAGGACAAGGGCCTGTCTTGCTCTGGGCGGGGGCTGCCTGGCACAGCTGCGGGGAGGGGTGCTGGGCACACAGAGGGTGGTGGGCGGCGCGCGGGCAGCACCCAGAAGGGGCCGGCAGTCCCAAGGCCCCCAAGCGTGCCTTGTCTCCCATGGGGGGTGAAGCGTCTTCCCTGGGGGCCGCCTCCCCGGGTGGGGGCTTCTGAGGACAGGACGGCCGCCTCTAATCTCGGGAGGCGAGCCCAGGGCCTCGGGAGAGGCAGGTGAGTCCCCGCACGGAGACAAGGGACAAAGGCGTCCGCTGTGCCCATGGCTTCCTCCTCCGCCGTCCAGCCCTGGGGGCTGGACGCACGGTTCCTCCTTTTTATCTGACCCGTTCCCTCCCGATAAAACCTGCCTGCATGGCAGAACCCGGGGCCACGCGCCTTCCCGGGTCCCACCTTTGTCAACAGAGACCCCCAAAGGCCCGCTGGGGTGAGGGTGGGCCCGAGCAGGAAGCCAGTTTTATGCCAGAGCACTGGGGGCGCGCAGGGCGGCGTGTGAAGATGATCTTGGCTGACATGACTCTGGGGAGGGAATACCATTGGCGCCTAATGCATGCGGGAGCCAAGGATGCCCCTGGCATCCTAAAGCGCCCCAGAGTGGTTTGAGATGGCACTGTGGAGCCACGGCGCCACCTCCTCGTCACCACGAGGTTTCCAGGAGCCGCCCGTGGAGCCGTCCCCTGCCGGGGCTGTTTCTGTGTTGGGAACAAGGACCCTCTCGGTGGCAGCTGGCGCAGTTGGAGGGGTTGGACAAGGGGCCGGCGCTGTGGCGCTGTGGCGCAGTGGATAAAGCTGCCGCCTGCAGTGCCAGCATCCCACGTGGGCGCTGGATCGGGTCCCAGCTGCTCCACTTCCGATCCAGCTCTCTGCTATGGCCGGGGGAAGCAGTGGATGATGGCCCAGGTCCTTGGGCCCCTGCACTTGCGTGGGAGACCTGAAAGAAGCTCCTGGCTCCTGGCTCCAGATCGGCCCAGCTCCGGCCTTTGCGGCCATCTGGGGAGTGAACCAGCAGATGGAAGAACTCTCTCTCTGCCTCTGCTTCTCTCTCTGTGTAACTCTGCCTTTCAAATAAACATATCTTAAAAAAAAAAAAAAAAAAAAAGAGGGGTTGGACATGCCAGTGCCTCCAACAGCTCCAACATGGAGCGGAAACCTCGACTCACGCCATGAGCCCCCCCGCCCCAGGCTGGGGCTGACGCCTGTGCCTTGTCCAGGTGTGGCATGCAGTCAGCCACCTCTTTCAAGGAAACCTGCTGGCGTCCCCCTCCTCTCAAAGCTTGCACTGGCTGTCACTGATTCTGCCCCCTTTGGCACAGCACGCATGGAGAGAGTGGCGTTCAGGGCTGCCCTGAACGCCACTCTCTCCGTGCGTGCATGGGGGGGGGGCACTAGAATGTCCCTCCTACAGGGCCGTGTCCACCCGGATCCACGGACTGCCAGGCTGGACCTGAGGGAGGGTCCTGCCTTGGGATTTCCCACCAGAGGGTGGAGCCTACATTTTGGGAGCAGGTGCACCTGGTCACACGGAGACACAGAGGTGAACCACCAGGGCTGGGCTCCATGCAGGGAAAGCACTGGGAGAGGGCTCCGTTCACTCTGCACCTGCAGAGAGACCTGGGCGGGGCCAGGGCTCCCACCACAGTGGTCCCCCCAGGAAACCCTGAGAGGCGGCGTCAGTGGGCCGGGGTGTGCCCCACAGTCAAGGGGTGCAGCAGGCAGGGCTGTGCGTCCTGGGGCAGCCCGCCTCCCGTCAGGGCCACCACGCTGAGAAAGGGGGGCTCTGCACATGCAACCTGCCCAGGTTCTCCCACAGAACGCGCTGTCCACCTGCCCCCTGCTCCAGCAGACCCCAGGGAGGGGAGCAGAGAGAGACCACCGGCTGGGGGCCCTGACCACAGCAGCCCGAGGACCGCCCATCAGGCGGCAAAACCACACTTCCAGTCGCCCGGGTCACTCCGGCTGCTCCGGGCCACCTCAGGATTGCAAGGATGACCCGGCCAGGAAAGGCCCTTGGGAAGATGACAGGGGCTGGGAGCAAGAGGCACCCTCCCTCGAACACCCTGGGTCTTGGGGGCGCCCAGGAAGGAGCCCGGGCACGTGGCCGCCTCTGCTTCCCCAGGGCTGAGCTCACAGCCGCGGGGGAACACGTTTCCTGTAGGGCGTTTTATCCATTTAAGTCCAGGGATGCGACTCAGGGGAGGTGGGGGCGGCACGGCTGCTGGCTCCCTTCCCAAACACAGCTCGGACCCCGCTGCGGACCCTGATGCTCATTCATCCCTCCCGGGGGACACCCCCCACAATGCAGCCAGTCCCGTCTCAAGAGCAGTTTCCAAGACAACGGGTGTCGCATCCAGGGTGCAGGGACCCAGCCCCAGGCTGCGAAGTCAGGAAGGGGAAAGTGGGGGCGCCCGACTCTCCAGGGCTGCACCCCAGCAACAGCCCGGGGTGACTGTGCGGCCCGCATTCTCCTCCCCACACCCTCCCTGGGCCGCCCCCGGTTCCCGCCGGGTCTCCCACCCCCGTTCCTCCCATCCAGCCCCCGCCGCGCCCCTTCCCCATAGCCGGCTGCCCCATCAGTGGGCTCGGCACCGCACGCACCGACTGAGCGCCCACTGGGTGCCAGCCATCGCGGGGGCGGACGCCCCCAGGCCGGCCGCCGGGGCGCCCCCTACCCCCCACCGCACCCCAGCAGTCCCCCCTCCCCCGGCCGGGGCCTCGCGAACCCCGCCCCCTGCCTTCCCTCCCTCCCACCCCGTTTCCTGCGACCCCCCAACTACCACCGAAGCCACGTCCTCTTCGGAGAAGTTGCTCCAAGCCACAAGACCAAAGCTCCCCCCGCCCCCAACGGTCGCACACTCAGCCCCCCTCAAGCACCAGCCCCTTTCTCCTTCTTCCCGTCGCTTCCACCCCGTCCCCTGCAACCTTTCCACGGCCCCCAGCCCCGTTTCCGCCCCCTCGACCCCTGCCGGCGCGGCCCCCACGACCCCCTCAACTCCGGCCCTCCTCCCGCCTGCCCCCAGCGCCCGCTTCGAGCCGGAGCATCCAACCCGCGGCCGCCCGGACTCACCTGGGCCTCGGCCGCCGCGCGCCGCCGGTCCCCGGCGGGTCCCTGCCCGCACTCCCGCTGCCCGCCCGCTGCTCCTCGGGCCGCTCCGCCCCGCCGCGCCCGCCGCTCCCCCGCGCGCTCCCGCTTCCGGGTTCCGGAGGGGCGGAGCCGGGGCGTGACGCCAGCGCGCCTTGGGGGCGGGGAGCCACGAAAGCCCCGCCCCTTCCTGCCGCCCCGTGCCCCGCGGCCACAGTCACCGCTTCCCGGGCCGGGCGGGCCAGACCAAGTGTAAGGGGAGAAGGGGGAGGTGCGCGCGCAGGAAGAGCCCACCTCGCCCTCAGCCGGCGCTCGCGCCCTGCGGACACCCCTCTCGGGCTTCTCGACATGGCCCGACCCGCGGCGAGGGGCCGGGCGGGGCCGTGAGGAGCCGGCCTTTGAGTGGAAGGCGGGAAAATGGATTCCTCAGGACGCGGCGGCGCTGGGTGAGTGGCGACGACGCGGGCCTGGATTCCTGGAAGCCCTAGGGGGCGGCCGTGGCCGAGGATGGCTGAATTGGAGGGCGGAGACCCTTGGGGCTGGGCCACAGCCGATTCCCCCGGGGCCGCGGCGGAGGCTTCTGCGCATGCTCGGGGGCGGACTCCTGCCGGGGTTGCGAGTTCGAGACCCGCGGCGTCCGGGGGGACGCGGGGTGCCCCGGGGCGCGTGGGTCAGCCTCGGAGCGGGCTGGCGCCGTGGGGAGCAAGAGCAGACGGGGCCCTGTCCTGGAACCTCAGGGCTGCAGGGTCGTCTCCCGCTCAGACCCCGCCCGGGCCCGGGGCCCACGCGGGGCTCGGCCGTCCGCGCGTGGAGGAAGGCGGCACGGAGGCCTCTGACGTCTGGGGGCTCCGGCTGAGCGCCAGCGCTGGGTGCACAGCTCCTGGCCCGCCTGGGCTCCGCCCCGTGGCGCTGTCCCTGCCCCTGCCCCTGCCCCTGCCGGGGCGGCTCAGCCTCGCCGCCGTCGCCCCGGGGCGGTGCTGGGCCCGGGCTCCCGCCGGGGGGCTGCTCTGGGGCTCCGCTGTTCCCGCGGAACCTGACCCCGGCCTCTCTGTCTGTCTCCCAGGAAGCCCTCTGCGGCCGCGCCCGGCACTCCCGGTGCTGCCAAGCCCAGAGCAAGACGGGCACAAGGTGAGCCCCGCGGGCCGTGGAGGGCGGAGGTCACGGCTGTCTCCCCTCGGCCAGGGAGGAGGGGCTGCGGCTTCCTCACCCGTCGCCCCGGGGTCCTGGGTCGGGTCCTCCAGCCCCGCGGCCGGGCAGTGTCAGGGCGGTGCCTGGGGTCTCGGGCCGCGGGGTCCCGTTCAGCTCCGGGGGTCACAGGCTGGGCGCCGAGACCGGGAGCTGAGTTCCGGATCCTAGATCAGAGTGCACGTATCTGAAAGTCAGAGACAGAGATCTTCCCTCCAAACGCCTGCCGCAGCCAGGGCCGGGCCTCCCAGGAGGGTGGCAGCGCCCGAAAACTCGAGCGCAGCGAACGGGTTACCCGGAAGCCGGGATGAGAAGTGGAGCTGGAATCCACGCCTCCACGGCCAGCTCCCCCGCCCCAGGCTCCCCTGCCTCTGGGAGTGCAAAACCGGGGCTCCGGCCACGGTGCACAGCGCCCCCTGCCTGCGGGCGCCGGGGCTTCATCCCAGCGTCTCCCAGGTGGGGGTCACACCCAGCACTCGGGAGACCTCCTTACCGTGGGCCTGTGGCTGTACCGGCGGGAATTAGTCCCGATGAGCCCCTGGCTTGTCGACCTGGCCCAGGAAGGCTGTAGGCATGGCCGTCACAGGAGGCGGGGCAGTGGGGGACGCGGCCCTTGGGTGCCCTCCTCCCCCACTGGGGTCCCCACGTCCAAGTCCCGGCTCCACTCTGTTCCAGCTCCCTGCGGCTGCACCCCGGGAGGCCGCGGTGACGGCTCGAGGACTTGGGCCCCTGCACCCGCGGGGCAGACCCGGATGGAGCTCCTGGCTCCTGGCTTTGGCCTGGCCCGGCCCTGGCTGCGGCAGACATTTGGGAAGCGAACTAGCAGATGGGCGTTCTGCCTGTCCGTCTCTGTCTCCTGCCTTTCACGTGAAGTGGAGCAAACACAGCGGACAGATTGATTTCCTGGGAACGCGAGCCTGCCCCGCTTCCCCACGGTCTGTGGCCGCAGTAGCCGCACATCCGTCCCGTGGGGCGCAGCGTGGCTGACGGGGTCAGGGAGACCATGAGCAAGGTGGCCCCTTGATTGCCATCCAGGGCGCACCTGAGACCCCACCTGGTCCTGCCCTGGCCAGGCCTCTGCGCTCACCCTCCCCGCAGACACGGCTCCTCCCACTCCGGGTGCCCAGGGCGACTCCCCAGTCCCGGGTGAGCTGTGGGTGCGGCTCGGGGCTGCTGCTTCGGGCTGAGGGCGGGGTCCGTGCCGGAGGGGGCGAGTGCCTGGACCCCAGCTCAGGGCGGGCTGGGAGAGGAGCAGGGGCAGCTCCGTGCTCGGGGCGGAGCAGGAAGGCCGGCTGCACTTGCTCAGGGGCGGGGGGGGGGGTCTGGGCACAGTGGGGGGTCCCCGTGGGCAGTGTCTCTGCCCTGTTGTGAACCCGCCGTGTGGCCCGCCCAGGGGGAAGAGTGGTGGAGTCCCGGTACTTGCAGTATGAGAAGAAGGCGGCCAAGAAGGTAATGACCTCCTGTTCCCCGTGAACTGGCTCGTGGCGACCCCGGGGTCTCTGCCCAGCGCCCAGGGCGGCAGCCCCTCCCATGCCCAGCAGAGTCTTGATGCACAGCTGGCATTAAAAAAAAAAGAAAAGGCTTCGGTTCCCCCACCCCCGGGGAAGACCCGTGTGGAATTCCAGACTCGGCTTCGTCCAGCCCTGGCCACTGTGGCCATCTGGGGAGTGAGCCCGAGGGTGGGAGACCTCTCCCTCTCTCGCTCTCTGTCTATCTCTCTCCCCCTCTCTCTCTCTCTCTCTCTCTGCCTCCCTGTAGCTCTGCCTTTCTAACAGGTAAATAAATCTTTAAGCCCTGTGGGTATTGGAGACAGCCTACAGGAGCTCGGGCCTGGGCCCCAGTGCAGGGGCAGAGTTCCGCCCCGGGAGGCAGGAGACAGTGCGCGGTGAGAACACGCCTTGTCCGAGGCCTGGTGGGAACAGTGCACGACCCAGCGCCGTGCTGTGTTGGTTTTAGTTCTATTTATTCATTTATTTACCTGAGCGACACAGGGACAGAGCAGAGAGCTCCCGAGCCGCTGGGGAACCCCCAGACACCCGCGGTGCCTGGAGCTCACGCAGGTCTCCCCCAGGGAGCAGGAACCCGGTTATGGGGGCCGTCACCGCGGACTCCCGGGGGCTGCTGGGGCAGCAGGTGTTGTCAGGAGCTGTGCCGGGTGCAGAGGCCGGGCTCTCTGGTGGGAGACGCGGGCGTCGGGACCCCCGGGCTCCACACGGCGCCCCCACTGCCTGCTCTGTCCCGGGAAGGAGCTGCTGGAAACAGATGCCGTGACGCTGGGGTCGCTCGGCCGGCCGTCCCAGTCGTGCGTGGTGCCCGCACGGAGCTAGACGCTCATCTCTGCCTCTCTGACGTATTTTTAAGATGCACTTACTGCCGGCGCCGCGGCTCACTAGGCTAATCCTCCGCCTAGCGGCGCCGGCACACCAGGTTCTAGTCCCTGTCGGGGCGCCGGATTCTGTCCCGGTTGCCCCTCTTCCAGGCCAGCCCTCTGCTGTGGCCTGGGAGTGCAGTGGAGGATGGCCCAGGTGCTTGGGCCCTGCACCCCATGGGAGACCAGGAAAAGCACCTGGCTCCTGGCTCCTGCCATCGGATCAGCGCGGTGCGCTGGCCGCGGCGCGCCGGCCGCGGCGGCCATTGGAGGGTGAACCAACGGCAAAGGAAGACCTTTCTCTCTGTCTCTCTCTCTCACTGTCCACTCTGCTTGTCAAAAAAGATGCACTTACTTACTAGGGGGAGAGAGAGAGAGAGATCTTCCATCCACTGCTGGGCTCCCCAAATGCCTGCGCCAGGCTGAAGCCAGGAGCCCGGAGCTCCATCCGGGTCTCCCACGGGGTGCAGGGGCCCGAGACGTGGCCTTCCTCTGCTGCCTTCCCAGGCGCCTCGCAGGGAGCTGGCTCGGGAGCCCGGAGGAGCCAGGGTTCGAGCTGTGGGCTGGGCGCCGGGTCAGAAGCTCAGCTTGACCCGCTGTGCCCGGTGTCCGCCCTGACGGACTCCTGGGAGAGCGCTGTGAGGTCGGCCTGAGGGAGGGGCCTCGCACCACTGTCTCCTTCCCACGAACGACTGTGGGGGAGGTCACAGCCCAGACAGGACGGCCTCAGAGGGCCTGGGAAGCTTGCCTACGGCGCCCCCATGTGTCTCGCATGGGGCACAGTGAGATCTTTGAAGGCCGTGTTTTCATTTTAAAATAATTTCTCCTGAGCTTATTTTTAATAATTTCTTTAATTTTTTATTATTTATTGGAAGGCAGAGAGACAGACACAGAGGGCTCCATCCACTGGTTCACTTCCCAAATGCCCTCCGCGGCCAGGACTGGACCAGGCCGGAGCCAGGAGCCAGGAGCCCAGTGTGGGTGCAGGAGCCCTCCTAGGGTCTGCATTAGGAGGAAGGCGGAGCCGGGACCCAGGACCAGGACTCGAACCCGGGGAGCAGGGTGTGGGGCGTGGATGCCTTCACGTGGGGCCGCGCGCCCGCCCATGTTTGAAGCCGCGGTGTAGTTTACACAGCTCGGGTCCCTGCAGCCGTGTGGGGACCGGGGTGGCGCTCCTGGCTCTCAGCTTCAGCCTGGCCCAGCCCCAGCGTGGCCGCCATGTGGGGGGTGAACCCGCGGATGGAAGGTTCTCTCTCGCTCACTCGCTCGCTCTGCGTCTCTCCTGTCAGAGAGGCGGGGAGATAAATCATAGAGATAAATAAGGAAAGCCTAAATCTTAACAACAACAGAGAAGAGTGCCCGGGCGCCCTGTGGCCTCGGGTGGACAGAGCGGACGCCACGCCCGCTGCCCGTCTGGGAGACGTCCTAGGGTTTCCTGCGCGACGGTCGCGTCTGCACAACGCAGGGCTCTGGTGTTCCCTTCCGGCCTCTGTGCCTTTTCTGGCTTATTCTAGAACGTCCCCTGGGAGGGGAGGGAGGTGTGGGCGGGGCCTTGTTCTGGCTCCTTCCAGGGTTCTTGTTGCTGTTAGTTATGGTCATTGTGGGCCGGGTCTCCTGCATGGCTCGCTTGCTTCTCTGTAAGTCTCGCAGATGAATTCCTGTACGACCTGGCTGCTCCGGCACGCGTGTGACAGCCAGGGCTGGGCCCGGCCCACGCCAGGAGCCGCAACTCCATCCGGGTCTCCCACAGGGCAGCCGGGCCCCTGCTGCACCTCCCGAGGTGCCCATCGGCGGGAAGCTGGAGTGGAGAGCCGGGTGGGACGTGAGCCCAGGCTCCCCTCCAGGGGCGTAGGCGGCCCCAGTGACCCCGACCCGCTCTGCCGATCGCCCGCCGTAGGCGAGCCGTCCCTATGAGGTGACCCGAAATCAGCCCCTTGGGATGGACACCCGCAGGCACCTGGTGACTTCTGTCCTGTGCGCACGAGATCAAGTCTCAGAGCTCTGACTCTCCCTGCCCCACGCCGACCCCGGCAGGGCCCCCAGGGAGTAGGCCGCATCATCCCCTGACGACCTGTGTCCCCTCCCAGCCTCCTGCAGCTGACACAGCAAAGACCAGCGGGAAGGCGCCCGAGGGCGGGAGGAAAGCCAGCCAGCCCCAGAGGAGCCGAGGTGCTGGGTTGGGGCTCCCTCCTCCTTCCTGGGAGGGGTCAGGAGGCTCAGCGGGGGTGGGCGGGGGGAGGAGTCACTTTGTTCCTGCGTGGCCGTGGAGGAGAGCCGGCTGCCACTGTGCGCCTCTTGGCCTCTGGCCGATGGCCTGCGGTGGGAGAGCGTGAGATACCTGTGACACGGGAAGCCAGGAATCAGGGCCGGCCCGTGCCTTCCCGTGACCCCCTGTGGCGGGAGTTCACGTCCAAGTCCAGCGGTCATCCCTCCTGAGGGCGGCGCCCCCGTGATCCTCACCCTACCCGGCCCTTCCCCTCGGCGCTGCCTTGCTGGGCCCCCACTCCTGAGCCCCCACCCACAGCCGTAGCTCGCGCACATGGTGCTCACTGCGCGTCCACGTGCTCCCTAGGGAAGTGCGGGCAGCGCCTCCCGCACAGCCCTGCCCTGCCCCCCAGCCCTCACTGCCCCCTCCCCACTGGGACTCAGGAGAAGCTGAGTGTAGGAGGGAGGGGCGCCCGCGGGGGCACCCACCTCACCCAGGGCTCCCTGGCGTCCTCGATGGCCGGCAGATGGCAGCGGCTTCGGGAAGGGAGACCTGCAGTCGACCATGCTGGAAGGCCACGGCGCGGCCCCGCCCGACCTCGACCTCTCCGCCATCAACGGTGAGAGCCCAGCTCAGAGCTCAGCCCGCTCCCCTCGCCGCCAGGGCCACGGACCACGGGGCTTCCCGCACAGCCGCTCCCCAGCCGGCCCCGGCGGCCGCGGTTCGGTTGACGAAGCTCGGAACTGGCCGAGCGTCCAGCAGAAGCCGGCCTTGGAGACGTGGGCTTGGATTTTGTTTTCCTGTTAGACGTATTATTTAGTTGAAAGGTAGAGTGAGGAGGTGGGGGGTAGCTGGACATCTTCCATCGCTGGTTCACTCCCAGAACGGCCGCAGCAGCTGGGACTCCGCCAGGCTGAAGCCAGGACTCAGGAGTCCGCCGGGGTCTCCCACGTGGGTAGCAGGTGCCCGCCCCTGTGGCTCTGTGGGCCCCTAGCAGGGAGCCGGAGTGGAAGCAGAGGCGCCAGGACTTGAACAGGCTCCCACGGGAGGGGTGTGGCCCGTGGCGCCCGGGCCCCCTCACGGATCTGTGCCTCTTCTGTGCCCCTCTCTCTCAGACCGCAGCGCACTCAGGAAGACCCCCCAGCTGGACAGGTCGCTGTCCAAGAGGGCGGAGTCGGCCTCCTTCTCGGCCCCGCGGAGGAAGGGCCCGGTGAGTGAGTGAGAGGCCGCCGCCCGCGCTCCATGCGTCTGCTTGGCTCCTGCCCAGGGCCCGGGCACCCGGGGGCCTGGGGTGCCTAGAGCCCAGACAGCCGTGCCGTGTGCACAGCCGTGGGGACCTCAGCTGTTCTAGATCGTTCTGAGGGGAAGTTCCCCGGGTGCACGTACGGTGGGGGCCAACCTGGGGTCTCGGGTCCATCTCGTGCTGGTGCTGTGCCGGGCACGGGGTCAGACAGGCGCCTGCCCTGGGTGGGGCTGGGCCCAGGGGACGCAGGACGCTGTCCTGGCACAAGGTGGTGGCGGGGTGGGCCGGGGGCCCCTCTGAACCTTGATTGACAGCTGCTGCTCTGTCCCTCTGGAGGGGAGGGGCAGGCCCGTGGCATGGGCCACTGAGGGGCCTCCTTCCCCCAGGACCTCTGCGAGGAGATGGAGCTGATGGAGTCGCAGACGCTGCTGCTGACCCTGCTGGCCGTCAAGGTGACCGCGGCCTGGCCCGGGCGTGGCGCGGGGTTGGGGGGCGGCCCCTGCTGACCCGGGCCGCGCCTCTGCCCCCCTCTCAGATGGAGAACGGCCTGGCCCGCTTTGAGGAGCAGGCAGAGCGGGATTTGCTGCGCCTGGGCCGGGAGCAGGAGCGGCTGCGGGAGACGGCCCACGCGCTGCGGCGCCGGCTCCTGGTCTCGCAGAGGAAGAGGGAGCTGGCGGGAGCCCTCACCACCCAGGTCAGCCGCGGGCGCGGGCGGGAGGGGCTGTGCTGGGCTCTGCGGCCCCACGGGGTCTGGGCCGAGAGTGGGTCGCCCCAGGGGAGCACAGGGCGCTGAGGGCCAGGGCGGGCCTGCCCTCCCGTCCCTGCAGACACGAGCTGCCTCTCCCCTCCCCTCCCCTCCCCTCCTCGGAGTCCCGGGCACAGGACTGGACAGAGGTCTGGGGAGCCGGCGTGCAGCCACGGCGAAGGCCAGGAGGGCCCGGGTCGACTCCGGCCCCGCCCCTGACCCCGGCTTCCTGCTGGGCCTGGATCCTTGGGCAACAGGCCGGCTCCAGCACTGGGTCCCTGCCGCCCACCTGGGAGTCACCTCGAGCCGCGTGGGCATCTGGGAGGGACAGTGAGGGGAGGTTCTCTCTCCCGCTAGCTCTCAAAAATACAGATCAAACCCACTGGTTTTGCAGAACTTTGTAATCCATGTATCCTTTGGTTGTGACATGCATTTCCCACACGCTGTTTTAATGATGTATTTAGTAACTTGAGAGGCGGAGTTACAGACAGAGAGGGAAGGACAGAGGGGTCCCCATCCACTGGGTCACTCCCCAAATGGCCGCAGTGGCCGGAGCCCAGCCTGAGCCCTCCCCGCGGAGCCTGCGTTAGCCCAGGTCCGTGCCCCGCCCCCAGCGCTGGGCAGGAAGGGGGGGTTCAGCGTCTGCGTGAGTTCTGGGGGACTCAGGGCTCGGAACAGGTCCCTGTCGCTCCCCCACGTGGCCATGAGGGCCCAGACCGCCCAGGCGGGCAGGGCAGGGCGGAGGTGGCCCCGTGAGCGCGGGCGGCGGAGGCACACGCGTGTTTGCGAGGCGCAGCCTGGGCCGTGCCCGGGAGCGGGAGGTCGGGGGCGCCCAGCGCAGCCTCAGAGGCCCCCGGGGGCCTGCCGCGTCCGCCTTGGGGAGCCCAGGGGTGCTGGGGGCGCGGACGGTGACGTCCTGTCTCACGGCCCCTCCCTCCCGCCACAGACGGAGCTGCTGCGGCCCTTCGAGGCGGCGGCCGGCCGCTTCAGGGACGGGTACACGGCGCTCGCCACGGCCCTGGACGGCACCCGGCACGAGCTGCCCGTGCGCTCCGTCCACCTGGAGGGGGGCGGCCGGCGCCTGCTCGGTAGGAGCGATGTCGCGGCCGCGCGGGGCGGCCTGGGGGGGGGGGCGGCGTGGGGGTCCGGGTGCTGCACTTCGCCTTCTGTCGTCCTTGTCACCGCGGGCAGAGCGCGCTGCGGGCAGCCTGGGCCCCTTTCCTCCGGCGCTGACGGCCCCCTCCCCTCCAGATGCCCTGCAGCCTGAGCTGAACACCGCGCACCGCCTCCTGGGAGAGCTGGGGGTCGCCAGCGCAGAGCCCACGCAGGCGCTGGCCTTGCTCAGCGAGCTCCGGGGCCTGGCCGTGGAGAAGGACGTGGAGCTCCGAAGGTATCCCGGGGGACCCTTCCCGCCCACGGGGTGCAGGGGGGCAGCCGGGGCGTTTGTGGGCCCCTGGGCCCTTCCCACTGCAGTTCCCACCCAGGCTGGCTGCGGGCTCCCAGAGGGTGCCCGCCCCGCCCCCACGTCCAGCTCCCTGCTGGGCCCCCTGGGGAGCAGCTGCAAGGACTCAAGTGCTCAGGTCCTGCCTGGATGCCCAGCGCTCTGGGCCGCCCGCGGTGGGGGGTCTCAGCCCACGCTGAGGGTCTGCCTGCACTGAGGGTCTCCGCCCGTGATGGGGGTCTCCGCCCCGCTGAGGGTCTGCGCCCGTTCTCTCCCAGGAGCTTCGCCCAGGTGCTGGAACTGTCGGCCGAGGTGAGCAAAGAGGCCGCCCTGCTGAACCAGGGTGCCTGGGAGGAAGCGCAGGGCCCGGCGGCCCCCAGCCGCTGGTACTTCCGCGAGGACGGCGCCCGCGGGGAGCGGCCCCTCTCCCAGGACGAGCCGGGGCCCCCGTGAGCCCGGCCGCCTCCGCCCGGAGCCCTGGCCTCGCCTGGGGTGCCCTGGACAGTTGAGCACTTTATCGGCTGCCGTTGGACCGTGTTGTTTGCCGCGTTGAAATAAAACTGTTCTGCACTGGAAGCGCGCGTTTTGTGGGTGAGCCCGGCTGGGCGGGGCGCGCTGTGTCCGGGTCCCCTGAGCTCCCGACCCCGGTCATCACGGGGCGGTGCCTGCAGCTGAAGACTTTGTGCGATTAAAAAAGTTACATAGATAGATAGAGGGTAGAGTCACAGAGAGGGAGACTGAGCGAGATCCGTCCCGGGGCCAATCCCCAGACGAGCATCATGGCCTGGGCGGGGCCACACAGAAGCGGGAGGCAGAGACGCCACCCAGGTCCCCACGCACGCGGGTGACGGGCACAGTGTTCCGGCCACCTGTGCCAGGCTCCTCATGGTCCCTGCACCGCTGGGCTGGGACCAGCCTTACCAAACGCTGCTGTCACCTGGGGGGGGGCTCTGCTGGTCACAGGCACTGGGCCCCGGAAGGGAGGGTCAGGCTGTCCCCGGGCCACACCTAGACACCTCACAAGTGCTCACGGGGTGCGACAGCCCCGCTCAGAGAGGCTCACACACTGCCCCAGGTCACCCAGCAGCATAGCAGGGGGCCCAGGCCTTGAACTTGCAGCCGCGTGAGCCTGGGCTTGCCGGGGGGTGAGCAACGAGAAGCCAGATGGATCTTTGACACAGTGAGCTGGAACCTTCCAGCTCAGAGCAGGGGAGAGAAAACAGCCACAGCGAGGGAGGAAGGGTGCTGGGCCGGACACGTCGCCCTGGGAACACCCTCCACCCCGCCCCTGCTCACCTCGGCTCCACGCTCCTCTGTCCGTGAACGTGGCTGCTCTGGGGGCCACGCAGTACCGTGTCCGTCCTTCTCCGTCTCCCTCACTCACATTCGCTCCCGGACAACCCTGCCTCTGTGCACAGGACGTCAGATGAACCTCAGCAGTGCCGGCCCCCACCCCGCTGGACACAGACATCCATGGCCACCAGCCCGGGTTCCCCTCCCTTGTCCTGGCCGTGGCCTGTGCCCCTGGCTCACATCCAAGCCCTCCGGAGTCTGGCTCTGAGCTTGAACTTCATACTTCGTTTCAAGTCTGTCCCCACACAGTCGCGTGCTGAGGCCCCCGGGGGTGACACCGGCCGCTCCTGAATTTTGTGGGGACACAGCTCAGCCCAGGATACCCCCGCCCCGCCCCGCACATGCTTGTTAACAAAGGAAACTGGAGGCTCGGGAAGGCGGCTCACCTGCTCACAGCGAGGAGACACAGTGTTAAACCCTGTCCAGTGCTCACGTGTCTTTAAAACGTATCTGGGGCTGGCGCTGTGACGTAGCGGGGAAAGCCGCTGCCTGCAGCATACGGTCGCCGGTTCGAGGCCTGGCTGCTCCACTTCCCATCCAGGTCTCTGCTGTGGCCCGGGAAGGTGGTGGAGGATGGCCCAAGTCCTTGGGCCCCTGCACCCGCGTGGGAGACCTGGAAGAAGCTCCTGGCTCCTGGCTTTGGACCAGCTCAGCCTGAGGCCATTTGGGGAGTGAACCAGCAAATAGAAGACCTCTCTCTCTGCCTCTCTAATAGGTAAATAAATTTTTTTTTTTAAATCTATCTGAGAAGCAGAGAGAGCTGCCACCCACTGGCTCACTCCCCAGACGTTCACAGCAGCCAGGGCTGGGCCAGGGCTGAAGCTGGGGGCCAAGAACGGAATCCGGGTCTCCCGTCTCCCCTGTAGGGGCCAGGAACTCCACTGTCTGAACCTTCACCTGCCGCCTCCCAGGCTGCACGTTTGCGGGAGCGCTGGAGGCAAGAGCTGGGGCCCGGGCTTGAACCCGGGCACCTTGATAGAGGATGCAGGTGTTTAACCGCTAAGTCACGAGTTCACTTTGGAGAGGAAAGCCAAAAAGACTTCTTAAGAGGGCTGCCTTCTTCCTACCACACACCACAGTTCTTCTTTTTTTTTTTTTTTTAAGATTTATTTATTTATTTGAAAGGCAGAGTTACAGAGAGAGAGAGAGAGAGAGGTCTTCCATCTGCTGGTTCACTCCCCAGATGGCTGCAACAGCCAGGGCTGGGCCAGGCTGAAGCCAGGAGCTCCATCCGGGTCTCCCACGCAGGTGCAGGAGCCCGAGGACTTTGGGCCATCTTCCACTGCTTTCCCAGGCACATGAGCAGGGAGCTGGCTCCAAAGCGGAGCACCCGGGACTTGAACTGGCGCCCATATCGGATGCGAGTATCGCGGCCAGATGCTTAACCTGCCACGCCACAGCGCCGGCCCCTGCACCATTTCACAGAAGGGGCTCGAGCAGCCGTGGATTCTGGTATCCATGGGGAGGGAGGGTCCAGAAACCAATCCCCTCCTCCGGGGGGGTGGATGTGGAGGGGGAGGAGGCCACCGCCCGGCACCCTGGCTGCGTCTGGGAGCTGGGTGACCCAGCAGGGGCTGTAGGGAAAGGCCTTGTTGGTACAAGGGGGTGAGGGGGCCCCGCTTCCTGTGGGGGTGCCATCTGCTTGTTAGAATAACTCCTCAGGTGGTAGGGAAGGTGCTGGCTGTGGACCGGGTTGAGTGGGGGGGGTGGGTGTTCTGGGTGACGGGGCAGGGGCTGGGGGGAGGGCGTCCCAGTGGGAGAGGGGCAAGAACAGGGGGACTGGCAGGTAGTTCTTAGGGGTCCCACGGGGCTCATCCACACAGCTCTCAGACAAGGATGGCCGAGCTATCCCTGAGAACGGGGGCAGACGGCACCGGGGGGGCATCTGAGCCAGAGCATGGACACCCAAGGTTGAGTCCTGGCTCCGACCCAAGGTCGAGTCCTGGCTCCGGCTCCTGACTCCAGCTTCTGCTAATGCACCCTCTGCTGATGGCTCAGGGACCCGGATGGAGCTCCTGGCTCCTGGCTTCGGCCTGGCCCAGCCCAGACCTGGCTGTTGCGGCCATTTGGGAGCTGAGCCAACAGGTGGAAGATCTCTCTCCGTCTGTGTGTAGCTCTACCTTTCGATTCAATGAAATAAATCTAAGGAAAGGAACTGGGGGGGGGGACATCTGCTCAGAGCACTCCCCCTGCGGGTACACGGCTGCCACCATGTCCTCTGTCCCCTCCCAGCCGCAGCAAATCCTGCCTCTTCTGGGGGCCCTGGACGTGGCCAGAAGGCACTCAGAGGACTTGCCTGTGCCTGGTGGGGTGGGGATAAGAGTGGGTGGGGAGGGGGGGAGAGCAGGCTCAGGCCTGGGACCGGAGGGAGGACCAGGAGGGAGGCGACTGGGTCCAGGGAGGGAACAGGGAGGGGTCTGGGGGAGGACCCACGGAGGGTTGGACCCTGGCTGGGGACCAGGCGGGTCCTGGGGGGCTGCCCAGCTCAGCCGGGTGGCGGCAGCTCAGACCCAGGCCCTGATGCCAGCCTTGGGCCCACCAGCCCTGGCCCCCCGGGCACCGCACCCCCTGCGGAACCAAAAACTGCGGGTCGCTGCTGCTTCCTCGTGGGACACACAACCGCAGGCCCCATGGGTTGCCCCGGGCGGTGGGGGGTATAGCCTGGGTGTCCTCTGGGGTAGGGGTGTTGGGGGAGGGGGCTGGTCCAGAGAGCTTGCCGCAACTTGTCTAAGGCCACACGGCCTCTGCCAATGGCGGGGGACCTGGGGTCCTGTCCCCAGGACAGAACAGGAGAGGGGGCGCCCTCCACCCCACAGCGCCTCCTCTTGGCGTGAGCCGGGCTGTGGTCTTGGGTGGTGGTCTCCGGCTGGGCCTGGGTTGGGAAATGTCTTGCCTATACGCATGTTTCCGCCCCACGTTTCTGGCCAGGTGGAGTGAATGAAGCCGCCGGGAGGAGAATTTCCCGCCAGCTACTTCGTAGGGGGAGATTCGCAGGGCGGCCCGGGTGGGCTTCACCACCTGTTAGCTTCTTCAGGTAGCTCTTGTGGCCGAATTGACAGCAAACAGGTAACCCGCGCGGACTAGGTGGGCGTCCTCGCTTCTAGTGGGGTCAAAGGTGGGAAGGAAAGATGGCAGACAGTGCTGATTTTTTCCCCTCCTGGACGTTGAAATCCTGCAAACTTGTGCACTCGTTTCCGGACTGGTACCTGGGCTCCTGCACCTGCAGCGCGTCTCTAACTTTGATCCAGCAATGTCCAGGGCGCAGTGCTGTTGGAGGCCACCAGGTGGCGCTCTGCCCTTACAAACCGTGACCTGGTCCTGCCTGTGGAGGCACAAGTTCGTAGTCTCTGACTTTACAATGAGTGAAATGCAACCCACTGGTGTGTGCCAGGACGGAAGCCCGGTGTGGGCAGCGGGGTGAAGACTCTAACCACGATCTGAGTTAGGGCTGGAAGAGGCAGTCCCCGCTCAGCCTGGGCTACGCACGTGTGAGCCCTGGGAGTCAGCCGGGGGCCAGGCACTAAGACCATCGTCCACTAACGAAGGCCACGTGTGTGACCCGAGGGCCCTGAACGGTGGCCGTTGCTCCAGCTGGACAGAGCTGAGCGTGATCCTGGGGCCAGGGCCTTCTGCGGCCAGCGCTGTGGTGAGGCAGCGGGCACCCTGACCCCACCGAGCCTGCTCCCGCAAGCATTTCAATTGAAGTCCCGTTTAATGGTTTTGTTTATGCTTTTTTTAAATAAGATGTATTTATTTATTTGCAAGTCAGAGTTACACAGAGAGAGGAGAGGCAGAGAGAGAGAGAGAGAGAGAGAGAGAGAGAGAGAGAGGTTTTCCATCCGCTGGTTCACTCCCCAATTGGCCTCAATGGCTGGAGCTGTGCCAATCTGAAGCCAGGAGCCTCCTCCAGGTCTCCCACGCAGGTGCAGGGGCCCAAGGACTTGGGCCATCCTCCACTGCTTTCCCAGGCCATAGCAGGGGAGGAGCAGCCAGGACTTGAACCGGCGCCCATACGGGATGCCAGCACTGCAGACCAGGGCTTTAACCCGCTATGCCACAGCACCGCCCCGTTAATTTTTTTTGGAAATATTTAAGGAGATAGAAATGCGAATACATAGCTTTGATCCTCACACACGTAGCCCTGTATCAAATGATCACTCTGGCGCCGGCGCCGCGGTGCAGCCGGTTAAGCCACCCCCTGCGATGCGTATACACTGATGCCCACATGTACACGCATGCGTGGACGCACACACACACGCATGTGCCCATATGCATGCATGTACCATGCAGTGTGTGCACACAATGCGTGCATGGGCACACATGTAAGTGCCTATGAGGAGGCGGGGTCTCCCCGCCCCCTGCTGTGAGCACCCTTGGGTGGGAGGCTGCAGAGGGTTCTCTCTCTGCGGGGTCGTGTGTACACACAGCTCTGTGCCTTTGCAACATCAGAACCGATAAAAGGCCCCGCAAGCCCGAGCAGGACAAGCCCTTCTCGGCAACGGTTCTGCTGGTGTCTGGGGCCCAGCCTGGGCACTGTGGGGGCTGGGCCGCAGCCGAGACCGTCCCTTGGTGGGCGCTGCAGAGACGTCACCCGGCATCCTGGCCTGGACCAGGGGAACCCCTCCTCCCACAGCCCCAGCCCCGCCTGCAGGTCCCCACAGGCCTCGGGGGCCAGGGACCCTGGGCAGACGAGGGCAGCCACGGACAGCCGGGCATCTCCGTGTTTATCTGGATGGACAAGTCGGTGTATGAGCCCCCAACACCAGGGTGGGCGGCCGGCGCAGGCCAGCAGTGGGAGGGGGCAGAGTGAGGGCCGGCCATAGCCTGGGGTTGCCGCTCCCCCCTCCTCCTGTCTCCCTGCCTTCATAGTGTCTTCACTGTCTCCCCACACCTGAGGCCTGGGACCCCCTCCCTCCTTTTGTGGTTCCTTCCTGGGGGATCTTAGCCCTGGGGGAAGCCCGGGTGGGGGTCTTTTGCCGCAGAGGGAGGGTGGTGGGCGCTCCTGGCTGGCTGCTCCCACGCAAACAGGCCTCGGCAGCTTTGCTGAGCTCTGGGGGACCCACCTTTGAGGTCCTAATAGCCATTTATTCATGAGAGAGAGAGAGAGAGAGAGAAAGAGAGAGAGGACTACCCACTTGTTCACTCTCCAGACGCGCACTGGAGCTGGAACCAAAGCAAGGCGCCCGGAAGTCGATCCTGCTCCCATCCCTAGATGGCAGGAACCCAGTGCCTTGAGCGGTCACCGCTGCCCCCCGGGGTCAGCCTCAGCAGGGAGCTGGGGTTAGGAGCCAGAGCTGGGCGGAGGGGATGACGGGTGAATGGATGGACAGGCAGGGTCTCTTGTGCCGAGACCAGTGGGGCGGGGGCGAGGCTCAAAAAATGTCTCCAGGCCTTGCCACGTGCCCCGGGGGACAGGACGCTGTGGCGGAGGACTTTGGAGCCGGTGCCCCAGCTGTGCCCGTGTGCAGGGCCAGCATTGGCTGGGGAGGAAGCTGGGGGGGGGGCATTGCTGAGACGGGAGACGCTGAGACTTCTCCCCTGCCCTCCCCGCCCCCTCCCCGCCCCTCCCTGCCTTGGCCCCTCTCAGAGCCCCTCCTGCTGCAGCTGCCCCGTGACCAAGACCTCCGACATGGTCCCCTCGGCCGCCTGCTGTCTTCCACGTCGGGGAGAACGGAGAAGGGGTGGCTGACCACCTCCAGTGGGCGGTGGGCACGTAGTGTGAAAACCAGGGAGGGCACTGAGCATTGAACCGGGGACGCAGGCAGGCACCCCTCTGGCCAGGGCGGGCTGCGCTCTGCTGGGGCTGGAGCAGAGGTGCTAAGGGCTGCTCCGCCCAGAGCGGGGTGAGGATGCTCCGCCCAGCGGTAGACCAGATGGACACATGACGGCGGGCCCGTGAGACTGCAGGGGAGTGGAAACCCTGCTCTCGCCTGGTGACGTCATAGCAGCAAACGTCACGGCAGAGCAGCCTCCTCGTGTGTTAGCGGCAAACACAGCACTGCACTGCCCGTCCGGTTGTATTAAAAAAAAACAACACAAGAACACAGCCAGTTATGTACCGGATGTATGAGGGTACTTGAAGTTCAAGGAGAAATGGAATTCAAAGATAAGTTTATTTTGGTGCAAAAAAAAAAAAAAAAAAAAAAACACAAAATTGTAATTTGAGCTGGCGCTGTGGGCTAAGCCTCTGCCTGCAGCTCCCCACAGGGACGCCGGTTCAAGTCCCGGCTGCTCCATTTCTGATCCAGCTCCCTGCTAATGTGCCTGGGAAAGCAGTAGAGGATGGCCCAAGTCCTTAGGCCCCTGCACCCGTGTGGGAGACCCGGATGGAGCTCCTGGCTGCTGGCTTCGGATGGGCCCTGATCCTACCATGTGGCCATTTGGGGAGTGAACCAGCCGATGGAAGACCTTTCTCTCTGTCTCTCCCTCTCTCTCTGTAACTCTAAGTTTCAAATACAGAAGTATTTCACAGGAGCCACACACTATTTTTTGAAACTCATGCATACTTTTTTGTGGTTTGTGGGTTTCAGATTCTGTGCCAAAACCAGCATCTCCTAATTCTTTTTTTCATGACACATTTGGAGGAACTCTTGTAATACTTGATAATGACAATAAGCTACTAGACTGTTGGTTTACATGTTAACTAGGCTTTTGGTCATTTAAAAGAAAAAGACTTATTTATTTGCGAGTTAGAGTTACAGATGTGTGTGTGTGTGTGTGTGTGTGTGTGTGTGTGTGTGATTGAGAGAGAGAGAGAGAGAGGTCTTCCACCCGCTGGTTCACTCCCCAGATGACTGCAACAGGTGGAGCTTAGTCAATCCGAAGCCAGGAGCTTCTTCCAGGTCTCCCATGCAGGTGCAGGGGCCCAAGCACTTGGGCCATCTTCCACTGCTTTCCCAGGCCACAGCAGAGAGCTGGATGGGTAGTGGAGCAGCCGGGATTCGAACCAGCACCCATGTGAGGTGCTGGCGACACAGACGGAGACTTAGCCTAGTACATCATAGTCTCCAGCAAAGCCGTGTACCCTCCTCTGGCCTCACTGTCCCGACTGTAGAATGGGCACAGACCCCAGGATGTCAGCTGTGGGGGCTGGTGTGGGGTGGGGGCTGTGAATTCCATCTCAAAGTCCCCTCTGCCTCCCCCTCTGTGAGAAGGTGGCTGCACGCAGCGACCTCCAACGTGGCTGTTCTCACGATGCCCCAGCTGTCCAGCTTCCGGGCAGACCTCCAGAGCCTGGAGCAGGGCAGGCAGGTGCCGCCGGTGTCGGCCAGGGGCCTGCAGGCCCAAGCGGGGATCTCTGAGTGGCAGGCAGGGCTCGGGCACCCGGGCTCCAGCCTTTTGTGAAATGTTGTCACCGTTTATTATTAGTGTTGTTATGAGAAAAAGAGAGGTCTTCATCTCCTGGCTCACTCCCCCAAATGAATTGGGTGGCCAGGGCTGGGCCAGGCCAAGCCAGGAGCTCCATCCGGGTCTCCCACGCAGGTGGCAGGGGCCCCAGCACTGGCGCCACCCCCTGGTGCCTCCCGGGTGACCCCGGGCGGGGTGCAGCATCCTGATTGCTGTGCTGTGTGGGGGACACCTGTCGCAGTTGTCAGGTTTTTGCTGGTTTTGCCTTTCTGGGCAAAGACGGACTGCCTGCCTGCAGAGGGGGCAGGGTAGGGGTGTGAGGCTGGGGGTGACCAGCTTTGCTCTTCGTCAATGAGGCCGGTGTGGGGGCGCCCTGGGGTTCTCATGCCTGCTCTGTGGTGGGTGGGGGTACAGAGGAGGTAGCCCTGTCGCCCCCTGGGGTGGGGATGGGCAGGGGATGCCCAGCTTTGAGCGCCCTCTCCTGGTAGGACCCGGGAGGTGCGCACCCTTAACCCATCCGCCCCACTCAGACCCTAGACCCCAGGAACTGCCCCCCAGGACCCCTGTATCTCAGCTCTGCCACCCCCCGGGAGGCCAGGCCTGCCTGGGCAGAGGGCAGAGGGGCCGGGCTGACCCTGATTTGGGCTTCCTCCCCCAGCGGCTCCTTGGCAGGGGTACGAGGTGGCGGAACACTGGGTCACTCTTCTACTTTGACGGGGTACTGCTGGCCCCGGGGCGGCCGCGTGGCTGAGAACAGAGCACTCCCCGTGCCGGAGGTCCCCAGAGCGCTCAGATCCACAGGGCAGGCGAGAGGGCTGATGGCGTGTGGGGGGGGTCTCCTTTCCCGGGGGGAGAACGTTCCGGAGGCGACAGCGGCTACACGGTTTTAGGAATGGCCTCCGTGCCGCGCACACGCAGGCACAAATCCGAGCAGGTGCCCCTTTTCCCCAGCCGGGAGCCCCGGAATTGAACACGGGATGAGATCTCTGCCGGGCACCCCGAAATCAGCCAGTTCTGGGCTCCCGTCTTGGGGGCACCACAGAGCACTGGAGACTAGCTCAGCACCCCCGGGAGCCTGGTGCCGCCCACTGTCCCCGCAGATCCCCAGCACGTGCCTCTCGGGACCCAGGAGGGGCGGGCATGGGAGCGGGGGCGTGGCTGGTGGGGGCGTGGCTGCGGAGGGCACGCCTGAGCGGTGTGGTTGGGGAGTGAACGTGACAGGGGCGTGGCCACGGAGGGGGCGTGGCTGAGAGTGCTGAGCAGGGATGGGATGGGGCTGAGTTGGGGGTGCAGAGAGGGCAGGGGGCGGGGCTATTAATGCAGGAGGCTTGTCTTGGGAAATGCACTGGGGTGAACTGCAGGGGGCGTGGCTGGGGAGGTCGTGGGGAGTTGGGGTGGGGGTGCAGAGTGAGTAGGTTGGGGGTGGGAGGGAAAGAGGGCAGAGTGAGTCTTCAGGGTGGGGTGTGAGTGCCGAGGGGGTGGGGTTTGCAGGGGGAGGAGTGAATGAGAAGGGGGCGGAGCTCGGGGTGGGGCTAAGAGGGCGGAGCGGACTTTCTCCTCCACATCCTAGAGGGTCCTGGCCGAGACCCACGGAGGCCAAGGGCAGCGCAGTGCTGCGGGGGGGGGGGGGGGAGTTCCTTTCAAAATTTTAAAAAAGATTACTTATTTGAAAGGCAGAGTTACAGAGAAGTAGAGAGCGACAGAGGTCTTCCATCCTCTGGTTCACTCCCCAAATGGTCATGATCGCTGGAGCTGAGCTGATCCGAAGCCAGGAGCCTCCTCCAGGTCTCCCACATGGGTGCAGGGGCCAGCCCGCCCGTGGGCGTGGCGCCCCCCTGTCCACCGCCCCCTCCCCTCCTCCCCTCTCCACTCTCAGCTCCTGAAGGACCCTCCCCGAGGTCCCCCTCGCTTCCAGAGCAGCCGCCCCCAGCCTCGGGTCCCACACCTACGACGATCACCTGGGCCCCTTGGATTGGGGCGCCCGCAGAGGGGCGTGAACCTAGTGCGAGCCAGCTGGGAAGCCCTGGACTCAGACCTGGAGCCCAACGGAGAGACAGAGGACAGATGAGCGCCGAGGCGCCGCCCACGGCCTCCCCCACCTGCCCAGCCAGGCGACGCCTCCAATGAGGCATCCTCTTCTAGTATTTGCAGGTGGGGTGCAGGGCGAGGCTGAGCCCTCCCAGGACTGGACTCCAGGACCCCAAAGGCCTGCAACAGCTGGGCAGGGTCGGGCACAGAGCTCCATCTGTGCCTCCCACGGGGGTGCCAGGGACCCAGGTACTCATGGCTGCTGCCTTCCAGGGTCTGGATTGGAAACAGAGGAGCTGGGACTCAAACCCAGGTGCTCCGTGTCTGCCTCCGGGGGAGGGATGCCCCGGGGACACCCGCTGCCCCTCATCAGCGTGCCTGGGGCCAAGTCCCGGCTCTGCTTGAGTCCAGCTGTCTTCTAGGGCACACCCCGGGCGGCGGCACATGGTGGCTGAAGCACTTGGAGCCCCTGCCACCCACGTGGCGCATGGAGTTCCTGGCTTTTCACTCTCTGGCCATGCCCCCTGCAGTTCGAGGCCCCCTCCACGGTCCTTACCCAGCCACACCCCCTGCAAGTTCATTATTCAACCACACCCCCCGTATTTATGCCCTAGCCACGCCTCCAGGCTTTGGCTTGGCTCAGCCCTGGGCACAATCCGGGAGTGAACCGGTGGGTGGGAGCATGCGTGTTTCCTCTCTCTCGCTCTCCCCTTAGATGAAAGGTTTTTGGGGAACAAGGCTGGGGGCCTGGGCTGCAGCATCTGAGCCCCCTGCACGCACTGTGCACGCTGATGTTGACATAAAACAGAGAGAACGGCGGGCTAAGGAGGAGGGAAGGGGCTGGTGTCCTGGGCTCCGGGTGTGGCTGCCCACGCCAGGGAGGCCCGCGGCCACTCGGACCGCCCCCACGAGCGGGGTGGAGCCAGAGGCTGAGTGCGAGGACCTGGGCGTGGTGTCCAGCCCATCTGCATCTCATTCCTCGTCGATTTCTCGCCCCCCCACCACGCCCTGGGGCCGCTGTAATGGAGTCCCTCAAACCAGGTCGCTGAGGACAGGACATTTATTGCTTCACGGGCCTGGAGGCCGGGGCTCCCAAAGCAGGGTGTGGGCAGGGGGCCCCTCTCCGGCCTCCGGGGGAACCTCTCCTGCGCCTCGGCTCGCGGCTGCACCGCGCCAGCCTGTACCAGCGTCCACAAGCGGCTTCCCTTCTCGGCTCTAGCTCCGCCTCTGGCGCCTTTAGCTCCTCCCCTGTGCTTCGGTGCGCCGCCCATCGCGTCTCTCCCCGCCCCTGCGCCTCTAGCCACGCCCCTTGCCCCCGCCCCGCGCGCCTCTAACCCCATCCCCTCGCGTCTCTGGCTCCGCCCCTCACGCAGACGTCAATCATAGCAGGTGTCAGCAGGTGCTCCAGGATGGCTCCATTTCCAAGGTTCCAGGAAGGGCGCGAATTTGTGAGGGAGGCCCCCCCAGTACTCTTGTCGCCCGCTCTTGACGGGGTGGGGGTGGAGTGGGGGCGAGCGGTGGGGGGGGGGGCGTCCCTCACAGCAGGGAGGAGGAGCGAGTGCCCGAGGCCGCCGGGCCGCCGCCCTCCCCCGAGGCCTTGGAGGCCGTGGCGCCCCCTGGCGGCCGGCGGGAGAGCCCCTCGCGCACCTTGTCCCTGAACTCGGCCGAGACGTAGTAGTACACGAAGGGGTCCACGCAGCTGTTGAGCGTGCTGACCGCCAGGCTGGGCACGTAGGCGCCGTACAGGTCGCCCCAGCCGCCGTGGCGCGGGTTCGTGTAGTGCAGCAGTAGCAGGACGTTGCTGGGCGTGAAGAAGCCCACGGCCGAGGCCAGCACCAGCGCGGTCAGCCGCAGCGCGTGGCCGTAGCGCTGCCCGCCGGCCGCCAGCGTGCGCAGCGTGGCCCCGTGGCACAGCAGCATGGCCAGCAGGGGCAGGAAGCAGCCGAGCAGCGCCAGGCAGGTGAAGGCCGGCCGCCAGTAGGCCAGCTGCGCGTCCTGGGGCAGCACGTCGTGGCACAGCACGCGGTCCGAGCCGGCCAGCCGGAAGGTCTGGCGCTGCATGAGCAGGGGCGCCGCCAGGGCGGCGGCCGAGAGCCAGGCGGCGGCGCAGAGCCCGGCGGCCAGGCGCTGGCCGCGCAGGGCCCGCGCCCGCAGCGGGTGCACCAGGGCCAGGTAGCGGTCCAGGCTGACGGCGGCCAGCAGCAGCAGCGAGCCGTACATGTGGCCGTAGAGGGCGGCGGTGGCGGCGCGGCAGGCGGCCTCGCCGAAGGGCCAGCGCTGGCCCCGCAGGTGGTAGGCGAGGCGGGGTGGCAGCACCAGGGCCAGCAGCAGGTCGGCGGCCGCCAGGTTCATGAGCAGCAGGGTGGAGGGCAGGCGGGGCACGCGCGTGGCCAGCACCCACAGCGCCAGCCCGTTGGCGGGCAGCCCCACCACCAGCACCAGTCCGTAGAGGCCCGGCACGAGCCGGGTGGGCACCCAGCCCAGCAGCAGCTGCTGAGAGCCGTTGGACAGCCGCAGCGTGTGGCTGTCATTGAGGCACGGCTGGCCAGGGAAGCTGCGGGGGCGTGCTGGAAGGAGAGAGACAGTGGAACCCCCTGCTGGAGAGAGAGAGAGAGAGAGAGAGAGAGAGGGATGCAACTGTCAATCAGGGGTAGGGGCAGGGGTCGCTTAGGAGCTGCGGTCTCTCCGGCTGATGCAGGGGATGGAGTGTCCCCCCGGGGGACATGGCCCAGCCCCCAGGACCACAGAGGGGTCCCCAGCTCCCTCTCCCCACACGCCCCACCCCCACCCCCCCACAGCTCCATCTCTGCAGTCCACCACGGCCCAGGCTGGGTTCACTCACCTTCATCACCCGTCGGGTTTTCCGTCTCGTCGTAGTCACTGGGGGCCTGGGTGCTGCGTCCCAGGCTGCGCCCCAGCATCAGCGCCCAGAGGAGCAGGAGCCGGAGCCGCCACATGCTGCTGGGCGGGCGGGCGGCCAGGGCTGCTATGGGCTGCGGCCTCTCTCCCCTTCACAGGGCTTCCTGCCCCCCTGACCCCTCTGCCCCCAGCTTCCGGAGCCGGGGCGGAGGCACAGGCAGTGTCCCCACGGGGAGATAAACCCGGGAGGCACAGCCCCTGCCCCCACAGGCCCACTAGAGCGCCCCTGGTCCCCCTGGGGGAGCCCCGAGTGTACACTGCCCCGGCGGGGAGGAGGGGTGGTGCTCCAGGCCATGGGGCACCTGAGATGCCTCTGGCCAGTGCAGAGCCCGACCAGCAAGACGGGAGGGGGTCCCCAGCCACAGCCCCTGTTCTGGGCCCCTGTCCAGCCCAGGATGTGTCTGTGGCCTGAGTGCTCACTTCCTGCTGGCACAGCAGGGCGGGGGGAGTGGCCATCGGGGGCTCTTGGCCCTTCCTGAAGCCCCCCCTCCCATCCCCACTTCCTCCTCTCCCTGTGGGGCAGGGCAGGAGCCTGCTTTGCGGGGTCAGAGGTCCACAGCCTGATGAGGGCCTCTCCCAAGCACCTGTGACCTCTGAGGGGGCCCCGTCCCCTCCGGCTGCCCCAGAACCTTCCCCCTGGGGAAGAGCAGCAGAGGTGCAAGGTGCCTGGTGAGCCTGGGGTCTTGTGGGAATAGCTGGGGGTGTGGGGGAGCATCTTGGTCCCTGGCGCTGCCCTGGGGTCTCAGTGGACCTCAGCCGGTGCCCCCTTGGGAGGCGCCGGTCTGTCCCTGGTTGTCACAGCCGCTCAGCTCCTGGTCCTGGCTCACCCCCAGCCTGGGGTCCCCCGGGGGTGACTCCCAAAGGCAAGGACCAGGCCCCTCCCTCCTCCAGCTGCCCCCCATCCCTGCACCGGGGCACCGGATGGGCACAGTTCATGCACCCTGGGAAGATGGTAAACTGAGGCACAGGGTGGGGTGCCTTCCTGGGGCCCATACCCAACCCCACAGGGCTGCCCGGCCCACCCGGGGGGCCCCTGTGTGGTCAGGGCTGGGCCAAGCGGGGCGGTGGGGGGGGGGGAGATGGAATGGACTGGAGGGGGAGGGGCTGGCGTGGCTGTTTCCTGCCCTTGGAGCCCTGGTCTGGTCACACACTCGGGGACTCCCGGCACCAGCCAGCCAGGAAGTGACTGAGCAGAATGTGGGAAGGCAGGCGGCCCCCCTCTGGCAAGCGGGGGCCCGGGTGTCGCTCCCCCTCTTCATGGAGGAACAACACTAAGCCCTGCCTAGGCTTCATATCCGAGTCACGGCACCATTATGTCGCTCCCCCTCTTCATGGAGGAGCGACACTAAACCCTGCCTAGGCTTCATATCCGAGTCACGGCCCCATTATGTCGCTCCCCCTCTTCATGGAGGAACGACACTAAGCCCTGCCTAGGCTTCATATCCGAGTCACGGCACCATTATGTCGCTCCCCCTCTTCGTGGAGGAACGACACAGGACCCTGCACTGTTCTTTTGTCTGCTCGGCCCTCCCCGGGTTTGCTACTGGTTCTTCCCGGGTTGGCTACTATCCCTTCCACCTCCGTGGAAGGGCAGTTCCCCCTGGCCACATTCCCCACTTCCGCAGGGGAGCGGCACACTGCCGGCCGGCTCTCTTGGGGGCTGCACAGGTGTTCCCCTTAGATGTTCCCCCTTAGATGTTCCTCTTAGATGTTCCTGGTGCATGCCGTCTCTCTCCTCCTTTATAGTCCTCCTCTGCCAATCCCAACTCGGCTGCCCACACGCCGAGTACGCTGCTCTCCTCCAATCAGTAGCAAGTCCTACAGTTTATTGGTTGAACTGGAGGCAGCTGTGCGGAAGCTGTTTACTTCTCTCCCAGCGCCATATTGTGGGAGAGCAGATGCATAGAATAAGTCCCAATTCCAGTAACTCAGTCCAGTCCGGGCTGCTCCCCACAGATCCCCCTTTCTTTTTATTTTTTGGCGTTGATACGCGCCTGTCTTCGGTGTCCCGCGGCACACACTCTGCTCTGCTTGCTAGAGTTGCCACAGGTTCTTACAAGTCCTATCAATCAGGCAAACCGAATCCGGGTCCTCTCTTCGCCATGTTGTGAGGAGGTTTTTAGGCGCTGATGCGTGCCTGTGTTCGGTGACCTGCGGCTCACACTCTGGTCGAGCCGTCTGCTGGTGCTTACCGCCTTAATCAGGCAGACCGAATCCAAGCTCTCACATTGCAGTGTTGTGGGGAGGCCTTATTGATGTTAATTCGTGCCTGTCTTCGGTGACCTGCGGCGCATAAGCTGCTAGCCGCCCGCAGGTGCTCACCGCCTCCCTAATCAGGCAGACCGAATCCAAGCTTTCTCATTGCCATGTTGAGGGAGGCCTTTCTATTTCTCTATCTCCGGGCATTCCTATTTCTCCCATTTTACTTCTATCTTCCAGCATTCCTATTTCTCTCATTTTACTTCTAAACTTCTGTTTCTCTTATCCCTGCGGCTTCCCGGCGGCGCCCGCCCCGAGGCTGCTTCTCGGCGGCTTTCCGGCTCTGAGCCGCTTCAGCCCGCGTCTCTCTCATCTGCGCGGCTCGGCTTTGCGCGCACACTCCGCGGTCTCGCACTTAGCCCAGCGTTCCCTATCTACTTGAGCCCCGCACGCTCTGTCTGCGCGCGGCAGCCTCCGCGAGTCACACAGCGTAGCTTACGTCTCCGCCACTAGCATTCAATCCAAGTTCCCCGGGCTAGCCTGGCGAATTCAACCCAGCTCACGTCTCCGCCCCACGATTTGGCTTCCCGTCCTTTGCTCCCCGGGCTAATCAGACGGATCCCAATCTGGCTTACGTTTCTGCTTCTGGTTTCAACTTTTCGCCCCCTATTCCCGGGCTAACTTGAGAATCCCAAAGTGGCTTTCGTCTCCGCCTCGGCCTGCCCCCCGCGGCTTCAATTTCCCTAACATTTTTCTCTACCCGGTATGTTTCCCCAAGCTTTCTTCCAACAATACTCCTCCCTCATTTCTCCTGGCCTCTCCCCACAGTCCGCATCCGAGTCTGTTTGTTCTAGCTTTCACTTTCGCTTTCGACCTTAGAGATTTCTCCCAGCTTCCCCCCGTAGTCCGTATCTGAGTCTATGCCTAGGCTTTCAATAGCTCCTTCCAACACCTTTTTCGTCCGGCTTTTCCCTAGGCTGTTTGCTAGTCTCTCTCTCCGGTAATTTCCCACTTCTTCCCGTTTCTTCCCTCTTAGGTTTCCTATCCGTCCTAGGTTTCCTATCCAAGTCAGGGCACCATTATGTCGCTCCCCCTCTTCATGGAGGAACGACACTAAGCCCTGCCTAGGCTTCATATCCGAGTCACGGCACCATTATGTCGCTCCCCCTCTTCGTGGAGGAATGACACAGGACCCTACGCTGTTCTTTTGTCTGCTCGGCCCTCCCCGGGTTTGCTGCTGGTTCTTCCCGGGTTGGCTACTATCCCTTCCACCTCCGTGGAAGGGCAGTTCCCCCTGGCCACATTCCCCACTTCCGCAGGGGAGCGGCACACTGCCGGCCGGCTCTCTTGGGGGCTGCACAGGTGTTCCCCTTAGATGTTCCCCCTTAGATGTTCCTCTTAGATGTTCCTGGTGCATGCCGTCTCTCTCCTCCTTTATAGTCCTCCTCTGCCAATCCCAACTCGGCTGCCCACACGCCGAGTACGCTGCTCTCCTCCAATCAGTAGCAAGTCCTACAGTTTATTGGTTGAACTGGAGGCAGCTGTGCGGAAGCTGTTTACTTCTCTCCCAGCGCCATATTGTGGGAGAGCAGATGCATAGAATAAGTCCCAATTCCAGTAACTCAGTCCAGTCCGGGCTGCTCCCCACAGATCCCCCTTTCTTTTTATTTTTTGGCGTTGATACGCGCCTGTCTTCGGTGTCCCGCGGCACACACTCTGCTCTGCTTGCTAGAGTTGCCACAGGTTCTTACAAGTCCTATCAATCAGGCAAACCGAATCCGGGTCCTCTCTTCGCCATGTTGTGAGGAGGTTTTTAGGCGCTGATGCGTGCCTGTGTTCGGTGACCTGCGGCTCACACTCTGGTCGAGCCGTCTGCTGGTGCTTACCGCCTTAATCAGGCAGACCGAATCCAAGCTCTCACATTGCAGTGTTGTGGGGAGGCCTTATTGATGTTAATTCGTGCCTGTCTTCGGTGACCTGCGGCGCATAAGCTGCTAGCCGCCCGCAGGTGCTCACCGCCTCCCTAATCAGGCAGACCGAATCCAAGCTTTCTCATTGCCATGTTGAGGGAGGCCTTTCTATTTCTCTATCTCCGGGCATTCCTATTTCTCCCATTTTACTTCTATCTTCCAGCATTCCTATTTCTCTCATTTTACTTCTAAACTTCTGTTTCTCTTATCCCTGCGGCTTCCCGGCGGCGCCCGCCCCGAGGCTGCTTCTCGGCGGCTTTCCGGCTCTGAGCCGCTTCAGCCCGCGTCTCTCTCATCTGCGCGGCTCGGCTTTGCGCGCACACTCCGCGGTCTCGCACTTAGCCCAGCGTTCCCTATCTACTTGAGCCCCGCACGCTCTGTCTGCGCGCGGCAGCCTCCGCGAGTCACACAGCGTAGCTTACGTCTCCGCCACTAGCATTCAATCCAAGTTCCCCGGGCTAGCCTGGCGAATTCAACCCAGCTCACGTCTCCGCCCCACGATTTGGCTTCCCGTCCTTTGCTCCCCGGGCTAATCAGACGGATCCCAATCTGGCTTACGTTTCTGCTTCTGGTTTCAACTTTTCGCCCCCTATTCCCGGGCTAACTTGAGAATCCCAAAGTGGCTTTCGTCTCCGCCTCGGCCTGCCCCCCGCGGCTTCAATTTCCCTAACATTTTTCTCTACCCGGTATGTTTCCCCAAGCTTTCTTCCAACAATACTCCTCCCTCATTTCTCCTGGCCTCTCCCCACAGTCCGCATCCGAGTCTGTTTGTTCTAGCTTTCACTTTCGCTTTCGACCTTAGAGATTTCTCCCAGCTTCCCCCCGTAGTCCGTATCTGAGTCTATGCCTAGGCTTTCAATAGCTCCTTCCAACACCTTTTTCGTCCGGCTTTTCCCTAGGCTGTTTGCTAGTCTCTCTCTCCGGTAATTTCCCACTTCTTCCCGTTTCTTCCCTCTTAGGTTTCCTATCCGTCCTAGGTTTCCTATCCAAGTCAGGGCACCATTATGTCGCTCCCCCTCTTCATGGAGGAACGACACTAAGCCCTGCCTAGGCTTCATATCCGAGTCACGGCACCATTATGTCGCTCCCCCTCTTCGTGGAGGAATGACACAGGACCCTACGCTGTTCTTTTGTCTGCTCGGCCCTCCCCGGGTTTGCTGCTGGTTCTTCCCGGGTTGGCTACTATCCCTTCCACCTCCGTGGAAGGGCAGTTCCCCCTGGCCACATTCCCCACTTCCGCAGGGGAGCGGCACACTGCCGGCCGGCTCTCTTGGGGGCTGCACAGGTGTTCCCCTTAGATGTTCCCCCTTAGATGTTCCTCTTAGATGTTCCTGGTGCATGCCGTCTCTCTCCTCCTTTATAGTCCTCCTCTGCCAATCCCAACTCGGCTGCCCACACGCCGAGTACGCTGCTCTCCTCCAATCAGTAGCAAGTCCTACAGTTTATTGGTTGAACTGGAGGCAGCTGTGCGGAAGCTGTTTACTTCTCTCCCAGCGCCATATTGTGGGAGAGCAGATGCATAGAATAAGTCCCAATTCCAGTAACTCAGTCCAGTCCGGGCTGCTCCCCACAGATCCCCCTTTCTTTTTATTTTTTGGCGTTGATACGCGCCTGTCTTCGGTGTCCCGCGGCACACACTCTGCTCTGCTTGCTAGAGTTGCCACAGGTTCTTACAAGTCCTATCAATCAGGCAAACCGAATCCGGGTCCTCTCTTCGCCATGTTGTGAGGAGGTTTTTAGGCGCTGATGCGTGCCTGTGTTCGGTGACCTGCGGCTCACACTCTGGTCGAGCCGTCTGCTGGTGCTTACCGCCTTAATCAGGCAGACCGAATCCAAGCTCTCACATTGCAGTGTTGTGGGGAGGCCTTATTGATGTTAATTCGTGCCTGTCTTCGGTGACCTGCGGCGCATAAGCTGCTAGCCGCCCGCAGGTGCTCACCGCCTCCCTAATCAGGCAGACCGAATCCAAGCTTTCTCATTGCCATGTTGAGGGAGGCCTTTCTATTTCTCTATCTCCGGGCATTCCTATTTCTCCCATTTTACTTCTATCTTCCAGCATTCCTATTTCTCTCATTTTACTTCTAAACTTCTGTTTCTCTTATCCCTGCGGCTTCCCGGCGGCGCCCGCCCCGAGGCTGCTTCTCGGCGGCTTTCCGGCTCTGAGCCGCTTCAGCCCGCGTCTCTCTCATCTGCGCGGCTCGGCTTTGCGCGCACACTCCGCGGTCTCGCACTTAGCCCAGCGTTCCCTATCTACTTGAGCCCCGCACGCTCTGTCTGCGCGCGGCAGCCTCCGCGAGTCACACAGCGTAGCTTACGTCTCCGCCACTAGCATTCAATCCAAGTTCCCCGGGCTAGCCTGGCGAATTCAACCCAGCTCACGTCTCCGCCCCACGATTTGGCTTCCCGTCCTTTGCTCCCCGGGCTAATCAGACGGATCCCAATCTGGCTTACGTTTCTGCTTCTGGTTTCAACTTTTCGCCCCCTATTCCCGGGCTAACTTGAGAATCCCAAAGTGGCTTTCGTCTCCGCCTCGGCCTGCCCCCCGCGGCTTCAATTTCCCTAACATTTTTCTCTACCCGGTATGTTTCCCCAAGCTTTCTTCCAACAATACTCCTCCCTCATTTCTCCTGGCCTCTCCCCACAGTCCGCATCCGAGTCTGTTTGTTCTAGCTTTCACTTTCGCTTTCGACCTTAGAGATTTCTCCCAGCTTCCCCCCGTAGTCCGTATCTGAGTCTATGCCTAGGCTTTCAATAGCTCCTTCCAACACCTTTTTCGTCCGGCTTTTCCCTAGGCTGTTTGCTAGTCTCTCTCTCCGGTAATTTCCCACTTCTTCCCGTTTCTTCCCTCTTAGGTTTCCTATCCGTCCTAGGTTTCCTATCCAAGTCAGGGCACCATTATGTCGCTCCCCCTCTTCATGGAGGAACGACACTAAGCCCTGCCTAGGCTTCATATCCGAGTCACGGCACCATTATGTCGCTCCCCCTCTTCGTGGAGGAACGACACAGGACCCTGCACTGTTCTTTTGTCTGCTCGGCCCTCCCCGGGTTTGCTGCTGGTTCTTCCCGGGTTGGCTACTATCCCTTCCACCTCCGTGGAAGGGCAGTTCCCCCTGGCCACATTCCCCACTTCCGCAGGGGAGCGGCACACTGCCGGCCGGCTCTCTTGGGGGCTGCACAGGTGTTCCCCTTAGATGTTCCCCCTTAGATGTTCCTCTTAGATGTTCCTGGTGCATGCCGTCTCTCTCCTCCTTTATAGTCCTCCTCTGCCAATCCCAACTCGGCTGCCCACACGCCGAGTACGCTGCTCTCCTCCAATCAGTAGCAAGTCCTACAGTTTATTGGTTGAACTGGAGGCAGCTGTGCGGAAGCTGTTTACTTCTCTCCCAGCGCCATATTGTGGGAGAGCAGATGCATAGAATAAGTCCCAATTCCAGTAACTCAGTCCAGTCCGGGCTGCTCCCCACCCCCGGGGACTCAGCCAGAGGCTGCTCCCCACCCCCGGGGAACCCTGCCTGGGACACTGGCCCCGCCCTCCCTGGGAACCACTCAAGAGGACATCTGCCTCTGGGGACAGGAGCCAAACGCCCACCACCGCCACACACCCCTTCCCATGGCTGGAACTTTCCCGAGTGTGCAATGACACTCCCTGAAAAACTCATTTTGGGGAGATGTGCAGCCAAGGGCTGGTGCTGTGGCGCAGCCGGGTCTCCTACTTAGGTGCAGGGGCCCAAGCACTTGGGCCATCTTCCACTGCCTTCCCAGGCCACAGCAGAGAGCTGGATGGGAAGTGGAGCAGCCGGGACTCGATCCGGCGCCCGTGTGGGATGCCGGCACCGCAGGCCGGGGCTTTAACCCGCTGCGCCACTTTAACATCCGTGAGCCTTGCAGACATGGTGCTCACGGCGATGAGCCTGACGCAGAGGGACAGGTCCTGGTGCTTCCATTCCCGGGGCGGGGGGGCCCGGAGCTGTCAGAGCCACGGACAGCAGTGGGCAAGCCACGGGGACACAGCACCAGGCTCGGGAGGTGAGAAAGTTTGAGATGTTGGTGCCGCTGAACCTTGCACTTAATGGCTAAGGTGGTGAACTTCATGTTGCCTCTTTTATCACATGTTAAGTGGTGTTCACAAATGGGGAGATGGCAAAGTGACACGGGTTCGTAGCTTGTCCTGGGTTTTCTTTCCAAAAAGTTTCAAGATTTATTTGAAAGAATGAGAGAAAGAGGTCTTCCATCCGTTGTTTCCCTCCCCAGGCGGCTGCAATGGCCAGGTGGGGCCAGGCGCTTCCTCCGGGTCTCCCACGCGGGTGCAGGGGCCCAAGGGCTTGGGCCATCTTCTGCTGCTTTGCACATTAGACCGGAAGTGGAGCAGCTGGGACTCAGCCGGCGCCAGCACCAGCCCCCACCCCGTGGTGCTGGCTACCCTGTGGGGTTGGACGGCCGTGCAGGGACAGGGGTCGCCATGGCAGTGTCCACAAGGCCCTTTCCTGTCCTGCACCCCCCCTCCCGCCGCCATCTGTCACCATCCCTCACTGGCTCCCTGCGCTCAGCAGTGGGCATTTGCAATCCTCTGCGTCCCTGGGTGCCCTGGACGCACGTTGTGTTCCACCGTGGGCTGCTGTCTGCGTGTGGCGCGGGTGGGCGTCACCAACCTGCGGGCGTCTGCGTGGCAGCCGAGTGCGGGTGTGGGTATGGCTGCGGGAGGCACTCGGGCAGGCAGACAGCCCTCCAGCCCCAGCCCCACCCCAGGTGTGGGAGGTGCACCTGCCCTGGGGGGGCGCGAGGAGCTGGGGGAGGGGAGACGCTGGGCCGCGAGCACGCGGGCTGCCCTTGTGTCACTGGGCACAGCGGCAGATTCAGCACCCACGTGACCCCCCGAGGCTCCCACACAGGCTGGGTCCGACGCTCAGGGTCTCACAAGACAGCGATCCAGGGGCCCCAGGGGCTGCACCCTCACCCGCCGCTCCCTCCCCAGCACAGCCAGGGTGCCTTTGGGGGCGGCAGGTGTCCCGCCCCACCCCCCCACGTCATTGGTCTCAGGTCCACGCACTGGAGGTCACCCAGGAAACCTGCACCTCTTCTGTCCTGGGCCCAGGCGCCCCTCCCGGGGGCTGTAGGCTGGCGGCACCCCCTAAGGTGGGCCGGGGCCACCCTTGGGAAGCCCTGGGAGGCAGCAAGTACTTGGGGGTGGGGGTGGGGGCAGCGCCTGGGGCAGGGTGAGCAGGGCCGCGCCGAGGAGGGGCTCCGTGGCAGGGGTGTGGGAGGAGCTGTGGCTCCGGGGTGTGCGGTGGGCTTCGGTGCGGCCAGCGTGGTCTTTGTTCAGCTTTGCGTGCCCAGCGCTCGGCTGAGGGAAATCTTCCCATCCCAGGCCCGCGGGAGAATGTTCTAGAAAGCACACCGTGTCGCAGCCAGGGTGGCTCCCTGGGACGCAGGGCGGGGGGCGGGCTGTGATGGATGGGGGAGCGCCCGAGGACCCTCGGCCTGGACCCTCCGGGAAAGGGGCTGACGGAGGCTTGGCGCCCGCGTTTAACCGTTAACTTTAATGTGCAAATAAATAGAAAAGGAGAACTACATTCAAAACAGCGGCAGAGGACGGACAGGCCCAGAACAGAAAGGTCTCCAGGGCGCATGCGGCGGGGCAGGGGCGGGCACGGGGGCCTCCCTCGGGGCGCAGCATCTCCAGGTCCCCAGGAACTTCCAGCAGCGCGGCTCCGACTCCGGGAACCAGGGGTCGGGCGCGCCTGTCCCGGCGGCCGGCTCCGGGGGTCGGGCCTGGCCCCCGTCCGCGGCCACTGGGGCTCCTTGGCACGGCAAAGGCGGCAGGAGTGGGGGTTCCCTGGGGCGACCTCACCCCCGAGAAGCCCCGGGCCGCGGCAGGAGGGGAGAATCGCCCAGTGCAGGGCCCCCGCCGGCACCGGGCCCCCGGGGGTCCGCCTGCCCGCAGCGCCAGCTCCCAGGGTGCTCCGCGTCTCTTGGAGGCGGCCCCTCCCCCGGGGCGCTCAGGGCGAGGCAGGGCGGCAGCCGTACTGCACGCGGTAGCGCGTGACTGGCAGGCCGTGCACGTGCGCCGTCTCGCACAGCGTCTGGCAGGGCACCATGTCCTCGTCCTCCTCGCCCATCAGCCAGTCCTGCACCAGGCCGGCCGCCTCCCCCGTCACGTGGTCCTCCAGCCAGCGGCTGTGCCACTCCTCGAAGTGCTGGTGGTGCCGCAGCAGCACGAGGGGCTGCACCTGCGGCGGGGCGGGGCCGGAGGGGGGCGGGACCCGGTCATGGGCGCGGCCAAACGCAGTGTCAGGGGCGGGGCCGGTCAGGGGGCAGGACGGGGCCTCACCTGCTTGGCGCGGCAGAGGGTCCCGCGGCGGTACATGTAGTCCTCGGAGTTGACCACGAACACCATCTTGTGCGTGCCCAGCTTGAAGCGGCAGTCCACGCCGCACGCGCTCTCCACGCCCGTCAGCCGCTTCCACGCGCTCTTGGCCTCGCCGCGCAGGGCCCGCACCTGCTCGCACTGCCAGCGCCGGAACTTCTTCAGGTTCCTGGGGGTGGGGGTGGGGGCGACAGGAGCTGGGATGCCTGGGGTTCGGGCGCACACGGACACTGATGTGCACCCAGAACCTTCCAGAACCGCCCTCTGATGTTCGGGCCGCACCCCCCCCGAACCTGGGGCCTGGTACTGCCTGTCCCCGCAGCTGTTCCTGGGCCGGGGCTCACAGCCCCGCTCACTTCCCCACTCACCTCCCCATCCCGGGTCTGACTGCCACTCTGCTCACGCCAGGACTGAGTATACAGAAGGCGCTCCCTACGGCCCCCTCACCTCTGCAGGAACACGGGCTTGAGCAGGAAGCCCTCGGAGGGTGAGCTCGACGCTCCCTCGGTCCCCACGTACTGCTCCACGTAGCGCGCCAGGTGCTGTGGGCGGAGACGCAGTGAGCTCACCCGGGGGCGTGGCCGAGGAGGCCGGCAGCCCTGAACAGATGGGGGGAGGGGGTCCCGAGTGACCTCCCTCCCGCTCGCCGGCCTGCGGGAGCCAGGCTCCCCCAGATCTGGGAATCAAACTTTCCAGAAACTTCTAGAAGGGCGGGGGGGGGGCGCAGGCCCGCCCTCCTGTGGCCAGCCTTCCTTGAGGTGGGGAGGAGCCTGGTGGCCGGCGTGGGCAGCAGGGGGCGCTCTGACAGCGCACAGGAGGAGTCACTGAGGCCGGGCGGGGACCCCAGGGGAATGAGTGCCGGGAGCCCGGGCAGGTGCACCCTCTCCTAGGGCCTGGTAGTGACTGGGTGGGGAGGGGGCACCCTGCGCTGAGTCCCCAGGGGGCCGCCCCGCTGCCGGGCCCTCACCTGCACCTCCACGGGGTCCTCCGTCTGGGCCTCCTCCGTGTCCAGGAGCTCGATGGTCATGATGACCTGGCCTTTGCGCTGGAGGAACATCACCTGGGGGGCGGGGTGGGGCGGGGCTGAGGCTGCAGGCGCCGCCCCCGCCCCGCCCCTCCCCGGGACAGCCCCGCCCCTCACCTTGAAGCAGTTCTCGTCGGCCATGCAGCGCTCGGCCTTCCACTGGTAGCTGGTCTCGCGGGCGGCGCGCACGCAGCGGGAGGACAGGTTCCCTCCGGCCGCACCGCGCCGCTTCTCGCTCAGGTAGAGCTCCACCACCTTCAGGCACACGTCATCGCTCACCAGGTGGTGCAGCTGCCGGGACGGAGAGCGGGTGCTGCCGCCGGGAGCCCCCGCCACGCCCCGCCGGCCAGGCCAGCGTCAAGCCCCAGCTAGACCAGGCCCGGCCAAGCCCGGGCCGAAACAGGACCACCGGGGGCGGGGCCTGGCTCCCCTATGGGCCCCGGCTGCTCGGCTTCTGAGCCAGCTCCCCGCTGATGGCCTGGGAAAGCAGCAGAGGACGGTCCAGGTCCTGAGCCTACGTCGGGGACCAGGATGGAGCTGCCGGCTGCCACCTGGCCTGGCCTGGGCCTTTGCGGCCATCTGGGCAGGGAGCCAGCGGACGGAGGACCTCTCTCTCCCCCTCTAACTCTGCCTTCCGAATGAGTGCATCAGTCTTTAAGAAGCAAAACAAAAACCCAGGTCAGACCAACCTGGATCATTTCCAAAACCAACCAGGCCAGACCACACCAGCCGCAGCCAGACTGGACCACACCAAACCCGACAGCAGATACAACTAGACCAGCAAAGCACCCCAGTGGAAACGCTCGCCCAGAGGAGACGGGAGGGGGCAGGGAGCAGGACCCAGCACCGGCCCCTGCGGTGGCCACGCCCCGAACGCCCAGCTGGGAGTGTTTACGATGCTTTCCCCACTGTGATCTCCACGGACATGGCCGGGGCGCTGGGCCTGCGAGGCGGGGGCAGGGAGGCTGGGAGTGTCTTCCTCGGGACATCGGGCAGGCGCAAGCCACGCGGGGTTTGATGCACGCGGGCACCCATCAACTGCTGCTGCTACCATTATTACCGATCTCCAGGGCACAGACCGGGCCTCTCTCTGCCACCAGTTCAGGCTGACCGGGACCCGGGCTCTCCATCCGGGTCTCCTATGTGGAGAGCAGGGATCACCTGCTGCTGCCTGGGAGCCAGAGTTGGGACTCAAACCCGGGCACCCCCGTGGGCCGTTCATCTCCGGGAGGCCCGCGCTGCCTGTGCTCCTGGCCCGGGGCAGGCAGAGTCCCGGACTCTCCTGCTGTCACTCAGGACCCCAGCACTGGGGCGCACTGGCAGGGAGCCGGATGGGAAGCGGAGCAGCCGGGACTCGAACCGGTGCCTTTTTTTTTTTTTTTTTTTTTTTAGTATTAGGCAGGTATTTGTCACAGTGGATCAGGCGCCACATGGGACGTCCACAGTCCATGCCAGTCCCCGGGTTCAAGGCCCAGTTCCCGACTCCAGGCTCCTGCTTATGCACGTTCCGGAAGGCAGCGGTGTGGGGTCAAGGACTCGGGCCCCCGCCACCCACAGGGCAGACCTGGATGGAGCTGCAGCCTGGCCCGGCTCTGGCTGTCGCAGGCATTGGGGGAGCGACCCAGCGGACGGAAGACCTGCCTTTCCCTCTGCCTTGCAAGTAAACCTTATGAAAAGGGAGGAAACACGCCTCCTAGAATGCTCCTGCGGCCGTGTCGGGTTTTCCCCAGCTTCACAGTGAACAGCGGACTTGACAACCAGCAGAATGAAACCACAGGGGGCAGGAACTGGGCAGCGCCCGCGTCCGGGCGGGGCCTGCCTCCCGCAGCTGGCGCTCCCGTGAGCACAGCCCTCCCCAGCCAGCTTCCCGAAACCAGCGCGGACCACCGCCGCGCACATCCCCACCGCGGGTGGGGGCCACGCACGCAGGAACAGCGCAGGCCCCCACCCCACCCTGCCCGGCCACTGGGCCCGCTCGCCGCGGTGCATCCGCACAAAGAACCATCACTCCGCCCGGAGACCAAGTGAGGCACCCGCAGCCGCGACCACCACGCGGCTGAAACTCGAACGCCTGACGCACAGTGCCCCAGGGCCCGCGACTGCGCGGACAGCACACGTCCAGAGCAGGCAACACCAGGGACAGGAAGCCCGGGGCGCGGGGGGGCGGGGGGGAGTGGGGGGGCGGCTGCTGAGGGCGCGGGGTCTCCATGTCCGGGGGCGGGGGTGGGTGGGTGATGAGAACGTTCTGCAACCAGACGGGGGTGCTAGTTACACACTGCGCCAATGCAGGGTGAGCGCCCCCGCCCACGATGCTCCAGGCCGGAAGTGCGTGTGCGAGTGCACACTGAGGAGCTGTGGGCGCGGGCCCCGAATATAAACAGGAGACTCACCTTCTATCCATACCGCCTGCACCCGGGGCACTGTGCACCAAGCAGCCCCCCCAGCCCCGCAGCCCCCCAGTGCTCACAAAGTCCCGGATGCCCGGCCTGAACGCTGGGGACCTCCCGACTCTGCACGCTGCCGCCTCGGGGTGAGGCTTCGCGGCCAGCAGGGGGCGCTCACCTGCCGGGCGATGTTCTGCACCAGCTTGTCCATGGTGAAGCCGATGTAGGCGTGGATGGTGAACATCTCGCGCAGGGTGTCCTCGTACTGCGTGGGGTCGATGCTGCCCTCCAGCAGGCTGCGCACCATGTCCAGGAAGGCCGGGTAGTACTCCTCCAGCTCCACCTCACCTGCGGGCCGGGAACCCCGCATGCAGGCGGCCGCCACCTGCCTGGCCCCGGGCGACCCCGGTCCTCCAAGGGCCAGAGCGCGCCGCGGGGGCTGCCTGGGGGGTGCAGGGGCCCAGGCCCTCGGGCCACCCTCCTGCGCTTCCCCAGGCGCACCGGCAGGAGCTCCCGGCCGGCTGCTCCGCCCGCCCCGCCCGCGGCCCCCGGCTCACTGGGCTGCTTGAGCCGCAGCTCCATGGCGGGGTCGCTGCCCCTCTCGCGGCGGCCGTCGCACAGCAGCTTCTCCCGCTCCTTCTCGCGCCGGAACTCCAGCAGCTGCTTCTGCGCCTGGCGGTAGATGCGCAGCAGGCGCGCGCACAGCGTCTGGTGCAGCCGCAGGAAGAAGTACCAGTTGTTGTTGGCGAAGAGCAGGCTGTACACGTCGTCCAGCAGCGGCGCCACCGCCGCCGCCGCCGCCGCCCTCTCCTCCGCCGGCCCCGGCCCCGACCCCGACCCTGGCTTCCTGCGCTCGGCCGCATCCCCGGCCGCGCCCTGCCCAGCGCCCGGCGCCCCGTCGCGCTCCTCGTCGGCGGACTCCTCGTCGGCGCCCAGCTCGAGCTGCTGTGAGAAGAAGAGGCTGGGCAAGAAGTGGTGCAGCAGCTGGCGGATGGTGCCCTGGTCCTCCTTCTGGATGGCCGGCTGCCGCTGCACGTAGTAGCTGATGAGCGCCGCCGCGTCCTCCAGGATCTGCCGGTCCTCGTACACGAAGACCAGGTGCGGCTCGCTGGGCGGCGCGCTGCGGCCCTCAGAGTGCTGCTCCTGGTGCTGTGGCGACAGGGCACGGCCCGCGTGAGGCGCCTCCCCCGCCCCCAGCCCAGCTCAGCTGCACCGGAAGCCGCACCTCCTCCCTGCTCCCACCCCGCCCCCCCCCCCGCCCACTCTCGGGGTCCAGGTGGACTTGGCCACCAGGTGGCTTCCCCGCCGAGCACCCCCCAGACCTGGCCCAGGTCTCTGCGCACCCCGTGCGCCCTCTTGCCAGGTGCGGTGCCCAGGGCCTTTGCACGTGCCACCTGCCCTTGCTCCCTGGAAAGCCACACCCCGGGCGCGCTCCTCCCTGAATCCTCCCGACCCAGACGGCGCTACTTGCTGCTCCAGCCCCGCCCCCCTCCTGGCACCTGGAGGCTCTCCTGGGGGGCCCCAGCCCCCAGGTACCGGGCAGAGAGACACATAGGGCAGGGCCGGGTCTCCCTCTAGCTCTCGGCGGCCCGGCCAGCCTGGGCTTGCCGAGAGGAGCAGCCCCGGGCCCCCCTTTCACAGGGGCTGTTCCCGCTTCTGGGGCCCTGAGACCCTGGGGCCCAGCTCAGCCTCCTGACTGGGGCCCCGGGCACCTGCGACTGACCTGGGCAGGGAGCAACCTCCGTGCCTCAGTTCCCCCACCGCTAAAACCACAGAGGAAGGTTCCCGGGTGCGGGCAGAGGGGACGCTGCCGGCCCAGGTCGGCGACAAGGAGGTGACCCCGGCAGCACCACCCGGTCCCCGCAGACACCCCGCGAGCCCCCGCACCTCGTCGTACACGCTCTCGATCTCGTTGAGCAGGCTCTTGGAGCGCAGGGCCTTGGTGTCGTTCTGCTTGAAGTTCACGGCCTGGTGGTCCAGCGACTTGAGGTACGCCTTCTCGTACTGCTCCCGCCACACCTTGTTGAAGCCCTGCTGCGCCTCCCGCCACTCCTCCTCCTTGGCCTTCAGCCTGCCCGGGGCACAGTGGGGGCAGGGGTAGGGGCTCAGCGCCTGCAGGACCCGAGGCGCCCGGCCAGGGAGCCACCGAGGGCGGCCCCGACGGCCCCCGGCCCGAGCTGCGCGGGGGCGCCCACTGCCCCGGGCCAGGCGGCACCGCGCATGCTCCGAGCGCGGGCCGGGGGCGGGGGCGGGGCACCTTTTGAGCACCACGGGCACGGCGGTGACCGGGTTCTTCTTGAGGCTCTCCACGATGTCGGGGGCCTTGTCGCCGTAGATGCGGTGGATGGCGCGCCGCTGGATCACCTCGGACGTGCCGCCCAGCGAGTCGTCCAGCCGGAACTTCTCCTGGTCCTCGGGCGCCATCCGCGACAGCTTCTTCTGCACGCTCTCCAGCACGCGGATGGTGGCCAGGTTGGTCTCCAAGACGACGTCCAGCTAAGGGGAAGGGGGGCGGGGTCGCACGGTCGGGACCCCGCCCCTGCCCCTCCCAAGCTGCGCCACCCGCAGGTGCCGCGGCGTGTGACAGGACGGCAATGACGCCAATTCAAGTTCCCATTAGAAGTCCAGTTCTAAGGGGGGGGGGACTCCACCCAACGTGCCGCCGGCTCTGCGAGCAGGCAAGGTCGCCCCGGAGCGCCCCCTGCTGGCCGCTCCCGGCCCCGGGGCGAGCTGCACCTCGAAGCGCTCGTCCTCACAGCGGTGCAGCTGCTCCTCGTAGGGCGTCTTCTTGGAGCTGACGAAGGTGGAGTCCTCCGACCACGAGGGAAAGGACACCCAGGTGTCGTTCAGCACCTGCGCCCGGGGCGAGAGGGAGAGGGGAGGGGGTACTGGGGGCTCCCGAGCGGCGCTCGGCCCAGCCTCTCTCCCTAGCAGGCAGCCACCGGCGGCACTAAGCCCTGGGCTCCAGCATGGCGCCCCGGCCGGGACCCTGCACCTGCGCCACCCGCTGGTGCCGCGGGGGATCCCGGGAGCCCGCACAGGCGCCCGGGGCGGGGGTGGCGTCCCATCCACGCGGCCCCACCTCCTTGCAGATGGCCGTGCGCCCGCTGCAGCGCGGCTGCTGGTAGGTCTTGGGCAGCGCCCGGTAGCTGGAGCCGATGCGCTTGCAGGAGGCGTAGTCAATCTCCCGGCTCATCCCGTCCCCGGACCGCTCGCTCATGGGCGGCGCGAACGAGAGCTCCTTCACCCCCAGGAAGGACTTGAACTGTGCAAAGAGTTCCGGGAACTTCCTGCCACGAGCAAACACGGGAGAGTTGGCCTGAGACTGGAGGGCCCCCTGGCCCAGCGTTCAAGGCCAGGGACGCGGGGTTGGGGGGTGCGGGCGGAGATGGCTGCAGAGCCCCAGGAGCACTAGTGCACCTGCCCTGCCACTACCTGGGCCCGTTCCCACGGACCTAAGGTGCCCAGAGCCCAGGTGCGGACGCTGGCCCATCTACCCGCTGCCCGCTCTTGTTAATCAAGTTTTATCAGCGACCCCTGCAGAGGCCCCGGCTGTGGCCGCTCTGCCCGAGGGCAGAGTTGAGAAGTTTCCACAGGGCCATCGGGTCCTTCCCAGGCCAAGGCAGCCGATTGCCGATCCACAGTCTCCCCTCTGCGGGCCGCGTGGCCACCACGCACGTGCATCTAATATCTTAACACCCCCGACCCCCGCCCCGGCATTTCTGTCTGACGCAGCATCAAATACGCTCACACCTATGTGTTCCTAAGACGCTTACAAGACAAACCAAGGGCGACCCCAGGGAGCAGACTGTCTGCCCAGGACCCAGCGTGGGAACAAACCCGGCCTGCTGATCCCTGGCCAGGCAGCCGGGTCTCCCACGTGGGTACAGGGGCCAGAGGACTGGAGCTGCCCCCTGTCGCCTCCCAGGGTGCGCATGCGCAGCAAGCAGGGCCCAAAGGTGCCCTGACACCCCTGAGACGCCACGTTAGGGGCTGCGGGAGCGGGTGCTCTTGGAGCTCCCGGAAACTGCGGGGAGGGAACATTTCACGACCCCCACTGGCGAGGCAGCCATTGCACGCCACAGGTGCGCGGGACCCAGGGCTGCGGGCGTGAGCGTGAAGCACGCATGCGCAGTCAGCTCCCGAAGTCGCCAGCCCCTGGGCCCTACAGGGGGTGCTGGACGCTGCTGTGGGGGCACGCGAGGTTCCGGGGGGCCAGGGCTTCTGAGGGGTTGGTTATGGGGGGGGGGCTCTCTAGAATTGCACTACATCCTGTGAGGCTTCCGAGGTGCAGGCCAGTCGGGTCTGTAAAGGCCTGGCCAGGGCACAGCAAGTGCAAGGGTCCTGTGTCCCGACGTGGGGCGAGCACTCAGGCCTCGAGGGTGCCGGGGCTGGGCACAGCTCCACGGCGGCCCTCAGCTCCCCGCTAACCACGCGCACCTGGGAGGCGGCAGGGGCGGCTCAAGCGCGTGGGGCCCCGCCCCTCACGGGGAGCCCCGGTTTTGGCCGAGCCCGGCCCACCTGCTGCAGGCAGAGATGATGGGAGCTCTGGCTCTCGAGCTCCCCTGCAGGGCGGGGCCCACCGGCTCCGCCTCCCGCACAGGGGGCGGGCACAGCACGGGGCCAGGGGCGGAGCGCGGTGGGGAAGGCGGCACCCGGGGGCGGGGGCTCACCCTAGGAAGGGGCTGACCAGCTGCAGGAGCTCGGAGCCCGACACCAGCTCCTGGTTGAAGAGCGCGATGCAGCGCAGGAAGTTCTCGTACACCTCCTGGCTCTTGAGCACGCGGCGCACCTGCGGGGGCGGGGGCGGCTCAGCTCCGGCGGGGCGGGGACAGGGGCTCAGCCCCCCTCACCAGGGCCCCCGCCGCCCCGCCGACCTTGTCGAAGAAGGAGAACTCCTGCAGGGTCCCGTACTTCCCCACGGCCGCGATGGACAGGTCCTTGTTCCCACGAAGCTTCATCTTCTTCTGCGGAGACGAGCGCGCCGCTCAGGCCCGCCGCCCGCCTCTGGGGCCCGGGGACCCCGGCGCCCGCAGCCCCCGCCCGTTACCTTGGCCGGCGCCGACACGGGCCGGAGCAGCGAGGGCCGCGAGCGCTTTTTGCTGTGCTCCAAGCCCCTCTCGTGTCCGGCCTTGGGGACGCTGCTCGTCTCGCACGGCCCGTTTCCTGTGAACTGAGGACGGGGCGTGGGGTGGTCAGCGAGGGGGCCGGGTTGCGGCGGGGGAGGAAGAGGGGCCCGGAGCCCCGCAGGCAGGCGCCTGTGAAGCCAGAAGCTGCCGGAGGTGCTCCCCGCCGGGGCCACCCCACCGCCTGCACGTGAGCGCCCCGGAAATGGGGGGGAGGGGCTGCTGTGCACCAGGCCACCGATGGGAGCCTGGACACCAAGGTTTGGGCTCTTTCCTTTAGAAAAAAAAGTTCTCTACTTCTACTTATTTCAAAAGTGACAGCACGCCCGCCAGCCGTCCACAACAGCCAGCGCTGGAGCCAGGAGCCAGGAGCTCCATCCGGGTCTCCCACGTGGGGGCGGGGCCTGCCCAGGTACATTTGCAGGGAGCTGGGTGGGAAGTGGAGCCAGGTGCTCTGCTGTGGGATGCGGGCGTCTTACCCACCGCACCCGACACGGCCGGGCTCTCTCCTCTGTGGGACATAAGGGGGCTGGGCCGGGAGCTGGTGGGGGGCCTGCTTCCTGGGCTAGCCGCCAGCCCTTGCTTCTCCCCAGCGGGCACCCGGGCCTACACAAGCGGCTCTGGAACGGCCGACTCAGCACCAGGATCTTCACCCGCAGTGCGGGCCATACAGCGGCAGCGCGGCCCAGTGGGGAAGCCGCCCGCGGCGCCGGCAGGCATCCCATGTGGGCGCCGCTCCGAGTCCCGGCTGCTCCACTTCTGATCCAGCTCCCTGCCATGGCCTGGGAAAGCAGTGGTTGCTCCTGCACCCGCGTGGGAGACCCGGATGGTTGCTGGCTTTGGACCGGCCCAGCTCTTTCTCAACGCACAAGGGCGCTCTTGTGCCCGAGTCACTAACGATGCTACACTGACTTTGTTCCTGGGCGATGCGGCTCCCGCATCGGAAGGGCCGCCTGGCGAAGGCTGAGTTGCGCCCACCAGAGGGCGCTGTGGCCACAGCCACCAGAGAACCAGAGTGTCCCCCCACCCCCGACACCCACTGGGCAGGAACAGATCGGCCGGCCTGTTTCCCCCATGGCAGTGTCCACTGTGCACGCCCCACAGCCCAGTAGACGGAGCCCCACGTGCAACACTGACCCCAGGACACGGGGGGGGGGGGTCACTCCGGCCGGGACTTCCCTAAGCAAACTTTTCTCGGCCTCCTCCCCGCGGCCCACAGGGGGCGCTGATCCCCCAGGCTCCTACCCCAGCGCCTCCCCTCCGGGAGGCAGCCACAGCACCTCCTGAGACCGTGAGGGCCAGACCGCCCTGCCCGCTCAGTGCTGCAGCGGTGGCTTGGGGAGCCCAGCGTGGACACCGCAGGTCCCATCTGGGGGCAGCGTGCTAGGCGGAGCGCTGCAGGTGTGGGACACAGCGGTGACACCCAGACCCAGGGGGGACCACCCACAAACAACACCCAGCGGCCCCGGGGACAGCGGGGGGACACGGGGGCCCACATGGCCCACCACGCGGCTGCGCCACACAGGCAGGCCTTGAGACCCGTCTGCTCCGCGGGTACCGAGTCCCTGGAGCGGGCAGGCAGCCAGGGCCCCAGGAAGAGGCAGGGGACAGGGCAGATTCTGAACTTGAGAGCGGGCAGGGCCCGGAATTCAGGGGAAGGCGCATCAGAGGGCAGGGGGCCGGGACACAGGCTTGCGGAAGAGGGCCGTCCCTGTCCCTGGGGGACTCCCGTAGCCCCGCCTCCAGTACTCCCGGGGGTCTTCCCCAGGCCAGGCAGGGCGAAGCCTGCAAGCTCCAGCCCACACCTGCTTCTGCACGAGGGCCCAGCGTCTACACCTGCTTCTCCTGCGTGAGGGCCCCGCGTCTACACCTGCTTCTCCTGCGTGAGGGCCCCGCGTCTACACCTGCTTCTGCATGAGGGCCCCGCGTCTACACCTGCTTCTCCTGCGTGAGGGCCCCGCGTCTACACCTGCTTCTCCTGCGTGAGGGCCCCGCGTCTACACCTGCTTCTCCTGCGTGAGGGCCCCGCGTCTACACCTGCTTCTCCTGCGTGAGGGCCCCGCGTCTACACCTGCTTCTCCTGCGTAAGGGCCCCGCGTCTACACCTGCTTCTCCTGCATGAGGGCCCAGTATCTACACCTGCTTCTCTATCACAAATGCCCAGCATCTACACCTCCTCCTGCACGAGTGCCCGTGTCTACACCTGCTTCTCCGGCAAGAACGCTACTGCCCTGCTGGGTCCCCACATGACAGGGAGCCGACACACGACCTGGGGGGTCAGGAGGGCTGGAGCCCCCAGAGTCCAGGCCCTTGAGGGCACCCAGCTCCAGGCACTAGGATGGGGCCAGAGAAGAGACGGAGGTTGTCCAACCCTGTGAGTGCCCCAAACGCCACTTGGAGATGGTGAATTTTGTTGCCTGAATTCCACATCAATAAAAGGAAAAAACCAAAATTGCAGGCTCACTGGAAAGAGGGTGAGAAAAGAGGAAGTGGACAAGACAGCACCGGCAGCGGCCTGCCCCCTCCCCCCCACCCCCACGTTCCCATCCACCCCGAGGCCGGCCCCAGTCCCACCCAGCACCTGAGAGGTGGTGGCCACCCCCGCCCCCAGCGCCAGTTTAAGAACCACTGCGGGTGGAGTGGCCACACGGTGCAGCCGGCGCGGGCTGGGGGCAGCCCACGGGTCCAGGCGGTGTGCCGGCCTGGCGCGGGCCCGGGCACTCACCAGGGAGCGCTTGGCTTCAGGCAGGAACTGGCCGAACTCGGAGAGCAGGTCCTCCTGGCCGCGGAAGAGGCTGGCCACCTCGGCGAACACCTCCTCCTCCGACATGCCACGGAACGGCCGGCCCTTGGCACCCAGCTGCTCCTTCTGCCGCCCGGGGAGGCAAGGGGGCGGGGAGGGAGCGTCAGCCGGGGGGCCGGGCTCCCCGGGGCCTGCACGAGGCGGAAGCCTCCGGGGACCGGCCGGTGCACAGCCGTCTCAGCCCCGGCTGCAGATGGGCACCCGGGGGCTGGGGAACCACAAGGTCAGAGTCGGGCGCACAGCCGCTCCCACGCAGAAGGCGTGGGGAGCCAGCAGCGGGCCACGCTGGGCAGGCGGCCCGACCAGATCAAGGCAGTGACCGGCACCGGGGGGCCAAGGCCAGAGGACAGGAACCAGCCAGCTGCACTCAAGTTGGCAGTCAGAACATGAGGGAACTTCAAACAGGTTACCCAAAAAGCGAATTAAAAGGTATGTTTCACGGGGCTGGCATTGAGGCATCCCATATGGGCATCAGTTCGAGTCCCAGCTGCCCCACTTCTGATCCAGCTCCGTGCAGTGGCCCAGGAGGGCAGAGGAGGATGGCCCAAGTGCTTGGGCCCCTGCACCCACGTGGGAGACCCGGATGGAGCTCCTGGCTCTGGCCTGGCCCAGCTCTAGCCATTGCGGCCAACTGGGGAGTGAACCAGTGGGTGGAAGCGCTCTGTGTCTCCCTCTTTTATTTGGAAGTCAGTTACGCAAGCTTGCTCCTTTGTAGTACAAAAGAAAGCAGTGAGGGTGACGCTGTGCCTGGCAGGGAGTCTGCCCTGCCCGGGCAGGAGGTGGACAGCCGGGAGCCCCAGGCCTCCTGGAGGGGCCCCACACCCTGACTGCTGGCAGGCACTTTTCCCCACCCGGCTCCCTGTAACAGGGAGCTCCCGGGTGTGGCGCAGGCCCATCAGGACCACCTGGGGTGCTAGCCGAGCTCCGTGACCTTGGGGCTGATTGGAGAAGCAGAGCGGCACCCATATCCCATATCGGTTCTCCCCTATAGGGTGAGCGCTGCCCTGAGTTAGCCACACCCCCTCCACCTGTGTGGTGGTTAACTTGTCTCCGGTGTTTCTCGTGGAAGAACGCCGTGGCCCCACCATCCCAGCAGCGCCGGGGCCTCGCGGCTCGAGCCCGCACAACCCCTGCCTGCAGCGCCGGCATCCCATACAGGTGCAGGTTTGAGTCCCGGCTGCTGCACTTCCGCTCAGCATGGTGACTTTTACGTCCTATATACCTGAGCACGGTGCAAAGAAATATGGCCCGGGAGCCGCCCGGAGCCGGCGTACCTGGTAGGTGTGCAGGATCTCCAGGAAGGAGCGGTAGATCTCGGGGTGGTCCAGGAAGCGGGTCTTGATCTTGTTCACGTAGCTGATGGCGTTGTTGAACTCCACCGAGTCGGACTCCAGCGCCGCCTGCGGTCGGTCCTCCTTGTACGGCGCAGGCTGCTTGACATCCCCGGCGCAGTCCCCGTGGCCGTGTCCATGCGCGTCCTCCTGCAGCGACAGGCAAGGAGACGGGGAGTTACCCCTCGCTGACACCCGGCACACAGCCTAGAACTTTCTACGGGACACCGAGGTTACTCCTGGGGGGCTCGAAGGGGGCACAAACGGAACAGGCTCACGGCCAGCAGAGACTGCCCCCCAACACTTCCCAGCCCTGCTCTGGGAACCCCGCGAGGACTTCGCACGCGTGGGAGAAATGTCCAATCCTCTGCTGAGTTTTGGGCCATCTGGGAAGGCAGCCTTCTAGCACCTTCTAAGACGGGAAGGGGAGGGACCCTCTGCTGTCGGCACTGCCCGACACCAAACCTGCTACCGACCTCGACCTGGAGAAGCCTGGGGCAGGCAAGGCCAGGTGCACCGCCCCCCGCCCCTCCCCCGTGGAGTTGTCACGGCAACAGGGGCGGTGATGGGGGTGGGGGTGTCCTTGGCCACAGCCGCAAAGTTTCACAGGTGGGAGGCGGGGTCGAAGCAGCACGAAGCCGTTTTCCAAGCCGCTCAGAAGGCGTGGGGAAGCCCAGAGGTTCCCGCGTAGCCGCTCAGTCTCCCCCCTGCGCGCGTGCGTCTGCGTCCCTTCACCCTCTGCTGCCACGGACGCTGGGTAGGGCCGCCCCCCAGCAGCCATGGGCGGGAGCTCTGGCGAGGCCCCCTGCGGGCTCCAACACCTGCCAAGGCACGGGTGCCCCCTAAGGAAGGGGCGTGGCCTTGGCGTAGACGGGGGTGGGGGCGTCTCGGGACGACCTGCGGGCGCTGAGGCGCGCTCCGGCGTCCCGCCGCGAGGTTCTGGACAGGTGTGGCCTTTCCCCTAGTGCGTTTCCACCGGCAGCCGGCTGGCTCCGCCGACGTGGACACGTGGGGGAGGTGGTGGGAGCTGTGAGCCTCGGTTCTGTGCCCGCCGCTGCTGTCCCCCGCCCCGCATCCCCAGAGAGGATGAGAGGAGGTCCAAGTTCACGGCCCCACGGTCGGCGTCCACTGAACGCAGATGGCTTCCGCAGCGTGCCCGAGAGAAACCATAACCAGAGAGTCCCAGGTGCAGACCCGCTGCCTGCTCCCAAGGAACAAGAAACAGCCGCCCAGACAGCCCAGGCCAGTGTTCTCAACGGGCAACAAGAGGTTCTGGGAACACCCCCAGCCTCCGGCCGCGGGTGAACAGACAAACGAGGTGGCCCAGCCGCCCACAGAACACCACTCGGCCACAGTAGGGGCCAGCGCTAGCGCCTCGGGGGCCTGGAAACCGCCCACGGCCTGGGGCTGCACAGACCGAACGTCCAGAACACGCAAATCCACGGGGACCGGGAGCCGTGGAGGGGCTGCAGGGGCGAGAGTGGGGTGGCAGGAATGTTCTGGAATCAGGGGCGAGGATGCTAAAACCCCACCGCACAGGGCACACCCCCACGGGCGGGTGGGCCAGTTTCACGCCAGGTGGCTTCAACATGCGCCTTGGAAAACGCAGGCTCACAGGGGCCGTGGCCCTCAGGCCCCAGGAAGTTCCGGAATAAGCCAGCACTCCCCTCACTGGGTCAGGAGCTGCCTGGTGAGGACGACGCGTCCACCCCAGCCCTGTCGGAATTGCAGGGGGCAGCTCAGGCCCACCTGGCACACACACAGGCCACCTAGTGCACTCGCTACCACCACCTTGCACACACGCACACACCACAGCGCCGGCCCCAGTGAACTCTTAAAACCACCTTCCCATGCGAGAGCCCTGGAGGAGCGGACACCCAGAGCAACTGCTTCTCCGTGCGGCTGTCTAGATTAGGGCATAGAAACCGGAAGTTATGGAGCCGACCGTGCCGCGTCACGGCATCCACCCAGTGCACACCACCTAGAGCACGCACTACCAGCACCTAGCCGAGCGCCACCTAGCCGAGCGGCCTTTGGGCCAGCCTCACAGGACCTCGGCAGAGACCTTGACCTCGCCCGGAGGAACAGGCACCGACTGCCACACCTGCTGCCCCCATCACACGGGGCCTCCGCGGGGCTCATGACCGACGCCTCAGACCACAGGAGGCCCCCCGGCACCCCTCCGTCCACAGTCGGCGGCGTAGCACCTGCCCCCGCCCCAGCGGCCCCACCCACCACGCCCCCTCCTTGGCCTGTCCCATCCGTCACGGCGTCCGGCACAGACGCCCCGCCCACGGCCCGTGCGTGCGCGAGGCCGCGCAGGCCCAAGGGCTCGGGCGCTTGAGAACCTGGGCCTGGCCTGCTGGGAACCTCTGCAGCCCCGATCCCGGCCGCACTGCACGTCACAGGTCTGCACCGGCCGGGGGCTCCACCCACACCCGGTCCCCATGCCTGGCCTGGACGCCGCCCCCAGGGGCCGAGGCGGGAGGTGGTACCGGCCTGAGGACTCACGGCTGGCGGCGCAGGCAAAGCGAGCAGCAGCACCCGTCAGGCCCCTTCCCACCTCAGCGGCTCTGAAGACGCGGGACTCAGCGTGAGGGGGCTCGTGGGGGGAGGCTCCTCTGAGCGAATGGGGTGGGCATCCGAAATTAAGACCCCTGCGCCACGGATGGGAGTGCCTGGGGTCACGTCCTGCTCCGGCCCCGCCTCCCAGCCTCCTGCGGACGCCCACCCTGGGAGGCTCAAGACCCCTGCCCCCACGGGAGAGATGAGACTGAGCTCCTGGCTCCCAGCCCAGCGCTCTCCTTGCCCTGGGAGGGGGGTGCGTGTGTGTGTGTGTGTGTGTGTGTCCAGGGGCACCTAGGCTGTGTGGCTGGCGCAGCCCTACCCCCCACCCCCCGGCCGCTCCGGAACGCCGATGAGAAATGAAAGCGACACAAAGCAAAGCTTGTCCGTGTTTTGGGAGGCTGACAACCCAATCAGAAATGACCAGCGCCAGGGCACGGGCGGGGCGGCTGCTCGCGGGGAACTCCAGGGCTCACGTCGCCTGCATCTGTCGTAAGCCACCGGAGGTCACGGCCTGGACTACTGAGGAGCAGGAGGCTGAAAGGGCCCGGCCCCCGGGCGCCCCTGCGGGGGGGACACCTGTCCAGGTGAGAGAGGAGGCGGCTCAGCGGCTTCCGGCTGCAGCGAGAGGCGCCCCGTCACATAGCTACACAAGGCAAAGTCCTGACCTCACAGCCTGGGGGCGCTCTGGTCACCTCCACCCCCTGGGGAGGGGACAGGATCGTGCCCGCTCTCGTCATCTGGACAGCAGCCCTGGGGGACAGCGGGGCCCTGGGACTACTGCCGGGAGGCACCCACTCCCAGTAACCCTCCCGGTGCGGCTCCTGCCGAGACCTGGCCCGGGGAAGTGGGGTGACCCCCCCACTTAGGGGGTTAGGGGTGGTGAGCGCTGTGAGCGGGCGAGGGTGGGGACATCCGGGATGCCCCGGTGTGTACAGAGCATGCAGACACGGGCGACGCTGCTGCCCCGCACTGGGGAGCTGAACCCGCTAAGGCTCTGGCGGCCTGAAGCCCCGGCCCCGCCTCCAAGCCTCTCCCCATGGAGACGCAGGCCGCGGCTCAGTCCTCAGTGGCGAGGGGGCGGTGCTGCTGTGTGGGCAAGCCGGGTTTACACGTGCGCCGTGCACGCACGGGGAGGGGCTGGCCCCGGGCACGTCCCCGCGAGCTGCTCTCTGCCCAGGTCCTGATTCCCGGACACATCGGCCCCTCTGCAGCCTCCACCCGGTGCTTCCAGACCTGCCCCTCGCTGACGGGGCGGGGCATGGGCTGGAGGCGGAGGCGGAGCCGGCTCCCTCACACCAGCGGGGAGTACTGGGGAGGGGGCGGGGCAGGGATGCCGCAGGTGGCAACAGCAGGAGGTGCAGGCAAAGCCCTCGGTCACCTCCCGCACCTGCAGCTAGGCGGCCCTTCGTTGCGTCCCAGGGGCTGGGAGACCGGGCAGCTGTCACCCCGAGACAGAAGGAGCCGTGGCCAACAAGCCTGAGCTGAGCCAGTGCCCCAGGAGCAATTAAACGAAGCAAAGCTGCTTGCACGCGCGCGTGCACACACACACCCTCGAGCCTGCCTGGCACGCTTGGGAAAGCCGCACGCCACGGCTTCACGTGGCGTTTCCGGCTCTGACGTGAGATTCCGTGTCGGCAGGGCGCCGCCCCGAGATCTTCCACACAGACCAGTCAGGAGCCCAGGGACGCGCGTGGAGGTGGCCCCGCCTACTCTGATCGCGTGCTGGGAGCCGCGCCTGGGCAGCAGCAGGCCAAGGCCACGCCCACCCGCCCGCCCCGCCCCACCTGCCCCGCCCTCCCGCGCGTACCTGGCCTGACGGGGGCGACTGCACATTCAGCTTGCCATTCTTGGGGATGTCGATCCTGTACCCCAGCGGCAGGAAGGCGTTGAACCCCACGATGAGGTCGGGGTGCTCGTGGAAGAGCTGCGACACGCGCCTGATGACTCCGGGGGTGTCGATGCTGCGGGAGGGGCAGACACGGCGGCCGGTGGGCCGGGGAAGAGCCCCGCGCCTCCGCTCCCCTGCAAACCCGCCCCTCGGGCGACCAGGGAGAGGGGTCTCGGGGCTCAGCTCCCCCAGACGCTGCTGGCCACGCACTCCGTGAACAGCAGAAGGGCCCGCCGCCTGGCTGGGGACGCCACGTGCTCAACCCCACGGTACCGGATTGTGACACAGGCTCCCATCAGAGCAACGGGATTGCGACAAAGTATGGGAGGCGCGGGAAGAACGCCAGGGCAGAGCCCCCCCCCCCCCCCCGTGCCGGGCCCCCGCAGGAGCGGCCCAGAAAGGAAACCTGTCCAGCCGGGTTTCCGCGAGTCGCGGGGACAGGACCCACGGGCCACGGCCTGCGCCGCCCGCATCCCACATGGCAGCCCCACTCCAGACCCCGGCGCAGCGAAGGAAGACTTGGGGGTCCCTGCACCCACGTGGGAGACCCGGATGGAGCTCCCGGCTCCTGGCTCCAGCCTGGCCCAGCCCTGGCTGCTGCAGCCATTTGGGGAGTGACCCAGCGGATGGACGCTCGCTCTCGCGCGCATGCGCTCTCTCTCTCACGCGAATAAATAAGAAAACAGTACACACCTGAGGGTCTGGGCCCCCTCTACCTCCAGCTTACCAAGACAGCGTTCCCAACAGTCTGGGCGCGTGGCAGGTCCCTCCCTAAGCCTTTGGTACCCCTTACTTCTGAGCAGCCCCGGGGCTAGCGGGAGCCAATGAGGACCAAACTGAACTTTTCAAAACCAGCATTTTAAAATAAGAGACCCCAACCTCGCACCCCCCCCCAATCGTGGCTACAACTCCTTCCCCAATTTTTTTTGGGTTTTTTTTGGAGGGGTCGAAGCCCCGGGAGATGAACCCCTTGTGCAAGGTCACCCCGCTGGGAGGCGGCCCGGGGAGCCGGGTCCCCCAGTCTGCTTGGCCCGATTCCAGCCCGCGGCGGGGGGTGGGATGGGGATGGGGGGTCCCGGGTACCTCTGGCTTTTGAACTCCTTCATGATCTCCAGGAAGCCGTTGTAGGTAGCAGGGTCGCTGCCGAAACGGATCTTCACCTGGTCCAGGTAAGTCAGCGCGTCCTCGACCTGCGGGAACGGGGAGGGTCCCGGTGGGCAGGGGTCGCGGGGGCGGGCAAGGCACGGGACGGCGGGGTCCCGGGCAGCAAGGGCAGCGGGCTGCGCCTCCGAGGGGTCGGTCTGGGGTCCGGAGTCCCGGGCTGCGCAGAGGGGAGGCCGAAGCGGGGCCGGGTGGGGCCGGGGTGAGGGGGCGCAGGCCGCGGGGGCCGCGCGACGGGGGTCCCCGAAGGCAGGCAGGGGGTGCCACTCACATGCACGGGCAGCTTCTCGTGGCCCGCGGAGCCCGAGCGACCCCAGCGGGCGCCGCTCAGCCCTCGGCCCGCGGAGCCCCCGACGCCGCTGCCGCCACCCGCGTGCGCCATGTTGGAAGTCAGAGCCGAAGCCCGCCCCGCCTCCGCTGAGTCCCCGGTCGCGCACGCGCGGCTCCTCCCCGGGGCGGGGCCGATGACGTCGAGGAGTGGGCGGGGCCCTGGGGCAGGTGTAGTTCTGGAAGTTGGAGGTCCTGGCTGCTGACTGACAGAGCAGAGCAGGGGCTAAGCGTTTGTCAGGCCCCGCTTGATGGAAGAAAATTCTGTGTTTGTAAATAAAGTTTTATTGAAACACAGGCCCGAGCACTGGCTGCTTTCGCCCAGTAGCAGCAAAGCAGCCGCGACCCCTGCCCACGGGGACCCCCCCCTTGCTGGCTCTATGGAAGACGTGTGTGGCTCCCCTGCTGTGCAGGGCTTGAAGTGACCCTGGGGTACAGGCCTGAAGCACCCCGGGGCCTGCTCGGGGCCGTTTTGGCTACAAGGTCCTTGACTTTGCCCCTTTCCTCCTCTCTCCACTTCCCGTCTCCCCATCATTTTGCAGCTGGACCCGCTCCGGGGCCGCCAAACCAGAGTTCCCGAACTCGGTGCTCTTGTGGACTTGCGTCAGGAGTGGGCATTTGGAGTGAACCAGCAGAAGGAAGACACCTCTCTCCCTCCCTCTCCCTCTCTCTCTCTCTTCCCCCTGCCCCCACCCTGTCGTTTTGGCTTCCAAATAATCCTTTAAAAAATAGCCTGGTCCCCTCATCATCTAGAAAACACAACCCAAACTAGACTCTTTTTATTTTTATTAAAGATTTCTTTATTTATTTGAAAGAGTTACACAGAGAGAGGAGAGGCAGAGCGAAAGAGAGAGAGAGAGGTCTTCCATCTGCTGATTCACTCCCCAATTGGCCGCAACGGCCAGAGCTGCGCTGATCTGAAGCCAGGAGCCAGGAGCTCCAACCGGCTCTCCCACATGGGTGCAGGGGCCCAAGCACTTGGACCATTTTCTACTGCTTTCCCAGGCCACAGCAGAGAGCTGGATTGGAAAAGGAGCAGCCAGGACTAGAACCCGCGCCCATATGGGATGCTGGCGCTTCAGGCCAGGGCATTAACCCACTGCGCCACAGCGCTGGCCGCTTTATTTTTACTTTTTAGTATTTCTATTTGAAAGACGGAGATCTTACATCCACTGGTTCATTCCCCCCCAACCCCCCCAGCCCAGGTTGGGCCAGGTCAAAGCCAAGAGGGAGACTCCACCCAGGTCTCCCAAGGGGGTGGCAGGGACCCACGCACACACACTCCCCAGGGTGCACATCAGCGGGGAGCAGAGCTGGGGCTGGAAGCAGGTGCTCCGATGGGCGACACAGGCGTCCCCAGCGGCGGCGTAACCACCGCACCCCAATACCTGCCCTAGCAAACCCAGTGCTGACCTGAGCTCTCTGGAGTCCCAGCCCCCACGTGGGAGCTGCGGGAAAGTGGAGGCTGCGTCAGCTCGGAACGCATCCTGGGCCGGGCGCTGCAGCCCATGGCGGACAAACCCGGGCATTGTCCTGGGGGGTGCGGGGCGGGCGGAAGGGGTGGCAGATAAGAACCCATCACACTCACGCCCCAGCTGTCACAGATACAGCCCAAAGAAGCTGCAACAGTTTCAAGTGCTTTTTTCCAAGGCTGTGGGGACAAACCAGCCCAAGGTTGTGGAGCTCAAAGTGACCAGGACAGGAGCAGGTGTTCGGCCAAGTGGTTAAGAGGCCCACGGCGCACTCCAGAACGCCAGGGGCTCCACCCCCAGCCGCAGGCCCCGACTCCAGCTTCCTGCTAACACAGACACGGGGTGGGGGGCAGTGCCGATGGCTCAAGCAGGTGCGGTGGGAAACCTGGATTGAATGTAAAGCTCCCGGTTCCGGCGCTGACCCAGTGTCTGCTTTTGTGGGCATTCAGGGAGTGACCAGCATGTGGGACTCTCTCTCACTCTATTTCTCTCTGCTGTTTATTTGATTTTATTTTACTTGAAAGTCAGAGTTACACAGAGAAGAAGAGGCAGAGAGAGAGAGAGAGAGAGAGAGAGAGAGAGAGGTCTTCCATCCGCTGGTTCACTCCCCAAATGGCTGCAATGGCTGGAGCCAGGAGCTCCATCCGGGTCTCCCATGCAGGTGCAGGGGCCCAAGGACTTGGGCCATCCTCCACTGCTTTCCCAGGCCACAGCAGAGAGCTGGATCGGAAGAGGAGTAGCTGGGACTCGAACCAGTGCCCATAAGGGAAGCCAGCATGCAGGCGGCGGCTTTACCTGCTACGCCACAGCGCCGGCCCCTGTCTGCCTCTTGAAGAATAATAATTTTTTAAAAAGCCAATGACATGCTTGTACTGTCCAATCTGCACTACTGGGAGAGATTCACAGGGAGAAGCCCTTGCCAGGCTCCAAGGCGGAGGCCAGGGAATCTTCCGAACATAGGCTCCCCTCCGCCAGTCGCTCGCCCCCGGCTGGGAGCTGAGAACCGTGCAGGGGCTGTCACCGGGAACACCTGCCCGGGGCCTCCTGGCGCTCTCTCAGCTCGCTCACAGCCTGGCCGCTGGCTTCCCCAGCTGGTCTGAGAGTGAGTGCCGGAGCCAGCCGAGCGGAGGCCACAGCGCCTTCCTGCTCCCAACTGGGAAGCCACACAGGTGGGGCCAGGTGTTTGGCTGAGCGATTAAAGATGCTGGCACCGGGGGCTGCCGTGGTGCAGAGGGTGAAGCCGCCGCCTGTGACGCCAGCATCCCACATGAGCAGTGGTTCGAGTCCCAGCTGCTCCGCTTCCTAACCAGCTCCCTGCTAATACACCTGGGAAAGCAGCAGCAGATGGCTGGAGTCTTAGGCCCCTGCCACTCACATGGGAGGCCCAGATGGAGCTCCGGGCTCCTGGCTTTGGCCTGGCCCAGCCCTGGTTGTTGTGGCCATCTGGGGAGTGAACCAGCGGATGGAAGACCTCTCTCTCTCTCTAACTGTGCCCATCAAAATGCCTACATACCATAGGGGAGCGTGTGACTCCACCTTCCTGCTAACGGTAGCGGATGAGAGCGGAGAGACACATCAGAAGGCAGAGCTGTACAAAGGTCCTGAGGTGGGAGGGCGCCCTTGGGAAACTTGAAAGAAAGCCCAGTGGCCCCAGCCAGAGGGCACAGACCACACAGCGCCTTATGAGGGCACTGGGAGAAACAGGAGCTCCATCCAGGTCTCCCACGTGGGTGGCAGGGGCCCAGGCCCCAGAGCCATCACCTCTGCCTCCCAGGCTGCGCCAGGCAGCCTGATGTGGGACGCGGGGGTCACAGCGGCACTGTAACCCGGCACGGGGGCTGCAGACAGAGGTGCCGCAGGGGGAGCAGAGCGGCAGGAGGAGGCAGGGAGGGTGCGCTGGCTGGGACAGCGGGGTCCTAGCACAGGGAGGGAGCGGCAGCCGTGGGAGGCAGAGAAGGGGAGGAAGGAGGGAGTGTGGCGTGGACGTGGCTCCCCCGCAGTTTCAGAACCTCCCCCCTCCCCGAGGTAGCAGCCGCCGCAGGCTATCTGGACAGACCGTTCTACACCTCCTGGCAGCCTGTCCCCAAAGCCCAAGGACACATGTGCGACCCAGACAAGCCGACAGGGGCCGGCGTGGGCCTGTATCCCATATCAGAGCAACTGGGTTTGAGTCCCGGTTCTACTCCCTGCTAATGCACCTGGGGAAGTAGTGGGAGATGGCCCAAGTGCTGGGGCCCCTGCGCCCGCATGGGAGACCCGGATGGAGCTCCTGGCTCCTGGCTCCTGGCTGTGGCCTGGCCCAGTCCTGGCTGTTGCAGGCATTTGAGGAATGGAAGTTATCTTTGTGTCTCTCTGTCTCTCTGCATTCCAAAGAAAAAAGCTATTTAAAAAATAAAAAGAAAAGCCGACAAGGGTGGGACTTTTGCCTAGTGATTAAGATACCAGGGAACATGCAGGTGCCTGGGGCTGTCCTTGGGGCACAGCGGGTGAAGCCACTGCTTGGACAGAACACCAGCGTCCCATGGGAATGCCAGGGGGGTCCTGGCTGCTCCACTTCTGACCCAGCTCTCTGCTGTGGCCTGGGAAAGCAGTGGAGGATGGCCCAAGTCCTTGGGCCCCTGCACCCGCGTGGGAGACCCGGAAGAAGCTCCTGGCTCCTGGCTTCAGCTTGGTTGAGCCTCGGTTGTTGAGGCCATTTGGGGAATGAACCAGAGGATGAAACATTTCTCTCTCTTAAGTAAATAAATAAAAGTAATTTTAACATTCATTTCATTTATTTGAAAGGCAAAGGGGAGAGGCAGGGAGAGGTCTTCCATCCACCGGTTCACTCCCTGGATGGCTGCATCAGCCGGAGCTGGGCTGATCTGAAGCCAGGAACCAGGAGCTTCCTCCGGATCTCCCACGGCGGTGCAGGGGCCCAAACACTCAGGCCAGCTTCTACTGCTTTCCCAGGTACACTAGCAGGGAGCTGGATGGGAAGTGGAGCAGCCAGGACTCGAACCGGTGCCCATATGGGATGCCAGCACTTAACCCGCTATGCCACAGTGCCGGCCCCAGTAAACAAACTTCTAAAACCTTATTCCCATGCGTGAGTCGTATGAGTGGACACCCGGGGCAACCGATGCTTGGTGAGGCTGTCCTGCTTCCGGCAGAGACATTTTAAACCTGAAATTGTGGAGAGGATCGCGCGGGGTCTCGGCACCCACTATGTCAGCTTCGGGTGGACCCCCAAGGGTGAGCCCCTGTGCTCACGGGCTCCCCCTGGAGTCTAAATGCGCTAAGCGCGAAGGACAGGCGCAGGGTGCACGCGCGCCTCCGACTCCCCGACACCTGCCGTCCAACACGCGCGGGCGTGGAGCTGGAAAGCGGAATTGGAGGCTGAGGGTCGAAGGTCCGTCTGGGAACCCTGGTTTGGGAACTGAATGAGTGAGGTCGTAGGTTTGCAAGGTTGGGTGTTCTGAGACTCTGGGCTGGAATGGAGCGGGAGGGCGGACAGCCGCCTGCAAGTGTGGATGCCCCGGTCGGTTCTGGCAGAAGGCCTAGAAGCACAAGGCACGGAGCGTGCAGGATGGAAGGTGCTGGAACACTGACCTTGCACACGTCAGATGACCCCCAAGCAAAACAGAGATGTCAGCGACGCCTTCCGCGCTTCCAAGAGCGCCCCCCAGCCCCGTTCCTAAGGTTTGTTTTGTTTGTTTTAAGCATCTTTATTGCAATGCTTGGGAGCCAGGGACTAGGGATGGAACAGCGGCTTGAATCAGGAAGCCAGCTCACCCACGAGACACAGGCCAAGGCGCCCATGTGAGCCCGCACAACAGTGGGTTTCTGGCTTTGCTTATGCAGGGAGGCCTCGCGGGTTCTGGGCTACAGTCGGGACGCCCGTGCCCGCCCTGCACGTTCCCGCCGGCTCCCCATTCCCTGCTGTGGCCCACTGGGGTGCCTGGAGACCACCTTGATGGCTGCTGGCCCCCGGCCGTGGGCATCCGCGCCTGCTACCTGCCGAGCCGTGGCCCCGATTCTAAGACTACAATTGGAGGGAGGGGACCCCACCCGGGCCGGGACACACGAGGCTCCTGGCTCTCGAAGCTCTTCCACACCTCCAACTTGTGCCCTGGAGCAGATCACAGCTATGCGCGCAAAAGGCTCAGTTTGCTAGACTGTAAAATGGACACACAAGACTCCTGCCCCTCTGGGGCCCACATCAGCGGTCTGGGCAGTGTCACCCTCACCCAGCGCCAAGCCAGCACCCCATCTCCCTCCCAGGGACACCCACTTCCTTTCTCGGACCACGTGGTTCTGTCATCGCCGCCATCTTAGCCACAGAGAGGCCGGCACTGGGTCAGCCTAGCCAATCAGAGCGACGCATTCCACCGACGAATGGGCATGGGAGCCAATCAGAACCACAACAGTGCAGTCAGGGCCGGGACTTCCGCGGGAACTTCCGGTCTCAGGCCTCCGATCTTAGCGACGAGGCCATATTGGCCATCCTGTTGCTACCCTGGGGATGGAGGGAATCGCGGGAGAAGGCGGGGCCCGGGACGCACGATCCTGGGGCCTCGAGGCCGGGTATACACCAGCAAACACGCTTCCTTGGCCTGGGCCGGGTTGGCGGCGGCTGGCTCACGGGGCGGCTACACGATCACGCAGACTTGCGAGCGCCTGTTGGGCGTGGACTCCTTCCCAGGGGCCCGCTCCGACCCCGAGGCCCCCGGAGCTCCCGCGGCCGCCGCCCGCTGCTCTCTCTGCCTGGCTCTGACCATCCACGCTGCCTTCTGGAAGGTGTGCAACGGCTCCTGCTGCGAGGTTCTCGCCGCGGGGCGCTGGAAACGCTCGCGGATGAGATACCCGTGCCTGCTGGGGGCCAGGAAGCCCCCAGCCGTGGGGATGATTCTGTCCACCACGGTGTGGACGAACTGGACGGCCAGCAGGGTGCCTGGGGGAGGCGAGGACACGGGCACAGATGAGGGAAGGCGGGGGAGGGCGACGGCCCAGCCCCGCGCAGCGCTGAGCTGGCCGTGGGCCCCTCATCAGCTCCCATTGAAACTTTGCCACTCCATCTGCAAAACTCCATCTGCAATACAGAACCTAGCTATGCAGGGGGAATCTTGCAGATTGAAAGACGTGATGTTGGGGCCGGCGCTGCGGCATAGCGGGTAAAGCCGCCGCCTGCAGTGCTGGCATCCCATAGCGGCGCCGGTTCGAGTCCCGGCTGCTCCACTTCCCATCCAGCTCTCCGCTATGGCCTAGGAAAGCAGTGGAGGGTGGCCCAAGTGCTTGGGCCCCTGCACCTGCGTGGGAGACCTAGAAGACGCTCCTGGCTTTGGCCTGGCCCAGTTTGGCCATTTGGAGAGTGAACCAGCGGATGGATGACCCCCTCTGTAACTCTTTCAAATAAATAAAAAATAAATATATTTTTAAAAAAGCTCTCTGTGGCCTGAACCCGCTCTCTTCCCACCCCTAGGGGCCTCTCGTGTGAGATCCTGGCTCACAGCTCAACACCCAAACCCCGCCTCCCCCACCCTGGCAGTGCGCACAGCAGGCAGCACAGGTCACCTGCGCGGAGGGGGCGGGGTCGCGCGGTGAGGGTGCTCTGGAGCCGCACACGGTGGGGGGGGGGGGGCAGAAGCAGGCTCGTGGGCTCATAAACAGCTCCCGAGACCGACAGACTCAGGCAGAGGGGCCAGAGCAAGGGTCCCAGGCTGGGGCGGGGCTGTGCAGAGCGGAGCCCCCCGCCCCCGCCCCGCAGCCGAGCCGCTCACCGTCCAGAGCGCTCCACACCGTCACCGAGCAGTCCTTCATGCCCGCGTACACGTACTCGTCGTCCTTGGAGAAGCGGGCGCACTGGACACCCCCGCAGTAGGAGCTCTGCGGGACAGACAGGCAGGGGCTGCAGGAGGCCGGGGACCGACCCCGGGGTGGGGCCTGCCTAATCCCAGGGCGTCCGCGTGGGGTGCGGTGGGGTGAGGGCGGGGCTTGGAAGCATCGGAGAGAGGATTCGGTTGTTTCCGTCCCTTTTTAGTTCTACGATCGCTGTGGAAAGCGCTCTGCCCGGACTGGAATGGTGCGGCTGCCGGTTCGAGTCCCGGCTGCTCCACTTCCCATCCAGCCCCCTGCTGATGGGAAAGTACTGGAGGATGGCCGAGTGCTCGGACCCCTGCACCTGCGTGGGAGCCCCGGATGGAGCCTGCTCTGCCCCTGCTAATCAGCCTTCTCACGCACCGTACAGCTCATCTGGAACTTCCACCTGCGCGCCTGCAGGTCCCAGAGGCAGAGCAGGGCTTCCCCGGACCCGCTCACGGCCAGCTGCTCCCCGTGGCTGACGTCCACGCAGCCAACACGGCTCCCGTGGGCCTCCAGTGGGACCCCTCGGGAACTGGCACACTCGTGGAGGAAGAGGCCGCCGGCGGCCGTGCCGTACAGCACGCGGGAGTCGGCCAGCACGGCCACGCTGGCGATGGGCTCGGGCAGCCCGGGGGAGATGGTGTACGTGGGGCCCTCGATGACCGGGCAGGGCTCCCCGGGGCCGATGGCCAGCACCAGCACGACACTGTCGTAGGCGACGGCTAGCCACTTCTCGCTCTTGCTCAGGGCCATGCAGTTGACGGCTCTGCGGGCTTCGGGAGGGGGGATGCACATGACGTCCTGCCTGGAGTGCAGGGGGAACACGAGGACCACCCCCGAAGCGAGCCCCGTGAACAGCAGCTTGGCCTCCTCGGCCACCTCCAGGCACCGGACCTCGCTGGATGTGTCCAGGGCGTCTTGTTCTTCACCTGGGGTGGGGGGGATGGCACGGACAGAGGGAGAGAGGGAGGGAGGGAGGGAGAGAGAGAGGGAGGGAGGGAGGGAGAGAGAGAGGGAGGGAGGGAGGGAGAGAGAGAGGAAGGGAGGTCGGTCTTCCACCTGCTGATTCACTTCCCAAATGCTCACAACAGCTACAGCTGGACCCGGCTGAAGCCAGGAGCCAGGGCCTCCATCCGGGTCTCCCACGTGGGTGGCAGGGACCCCAGCACTGGAGCCACCCCCTGCTGCCTCCCAGGGCATTGCATTAGTGGAGTGAGCTGGAGTCAGGAGCCGGAGCCGGGACTCGAACTCAGGCCCTCCGGTGCGGGATGTGGGCATCTGAAGCCCAAGGCTGACTGTGTGGCCCCCTGGTACCCACATGGGAACCCCGATGGAGCTCCAGGCTTCAATCTGACCCCAGCCCTGGCTGTTGCAGGCATGTGGGGGAGTGAACCAATGGATGGAACACCTCCTCTTCTCCCTCCCTTTCCCTCTCTCTCTCTCTCCCTCTCTCCCTCTCCCTCTTCCCTCCCCCCTCCTCCCTCTCCCCTCCCCCTCCCCTCCCCCTCCCTCTCTCTCTCTCTCTGCCTTCTCAAGTCACTACAGATTTTTAAAAGCCACCCAGCGGGCTGCGACCTCACTCCACCAAGTGATTCTTCAGCCCTGAGAGCCCCGGGTGGGTCGTGCAGCCTGGGACAGGGGCCCTCGCTTCTCACCCACACCCCCGCCCCCGCGTGCGTCTCACAGACCTTCCGCCACGTCCCAGACGCTGACGGCATGCCGCTCCCCGACCTTGGGGAAGTACACGAAGCTGCCGTTGTGGGACACGGCGGTGAGCCCCGTGCGGCCAGGGAAGGTGGCCGCGGCCCGGGGTCTGTGAGCGGCCCGGAGGTCCCAGACTTGGCAAGAGGATGAGAGCGGGGAGGCAGATGCCACCAAGGCCCCAGCCCGGGCCAGCAGGCTCACGGGGGCCCCGATGCCCTGGAGGACGTCCAGAAGTCTCCCCTGTTCCGAAAGACTCCACACCTGGAAGACGGGGGAGGAACAGACCCGTCCAGCTCAGGAGGCCGCCAGCGCCCACGTGGCCCCTAAGGCGCGCATTCAGGCTGTGGCCTGAGGCTTTCATGTCTTTGCACCTTCTTCACCCCAAGCCACAGCCAATGCATAGCGGTTCTCAAAGTGTGTCCCCGGGGAACCTCGGGAGGGCACCCCGCCCCTCCTAGGACCTTCCAGGGGATCTGCACGATCAAAACTGCTTTCATGAACCTTCCTAAGTTGGGGCTGGTGCTGTGGTGGAGCGGGTAAAGCCCCCGCCTGAAGCGCCAGCATCCCACGTGGGCGTGGGTTCGAGTCCCGGCTGCTCCACTTCTGACCCAGCTCTCTGCTGTGGCCTGGGAAAGCAGTGGAAGATGGTCCAGGTCCTTGGGCCCCTGCACCCGCATGGGAGACCTGGAAGAAGCTCCTGGCTCCTGGATTTGGATCGGCCCAGCTCCGGCCCTTGCAGCCATTTAGAGAGTGAACCAGGGGATGGAAGACGCCCCCCCCCCCTTCTATCTCTGCCTCTGTGTAATTCTCTGCTTTTGAAATACATTTTAAAAAAAATTTAAATGATGTTTTCCATTGCAGAGGTGGGGAGGTGGGGCCTGGGTCTCCCCGTACCTGGATGAGCGCGTCCCGGGACCCCGTGACGAGCAGGTTGTTCTGGGGGCCGAACACCGCTGTCTCCACCACGTCCTCGTGTTTCAGGTCGGCGGCCAGGAACCGGTGAAAGCCGCGCCCGTCAGCCAGGAGGATGCGCACGCACCTGCCAAAGCCTGGAACAGCACCCAGGGTTGCCGACTCCACTTCTGCCTGCCACAGCCCAGCAAGGGAGACTCCTGGAGCACTGGCTATGACGCAGTGGGGGAGGGCAGAGAGGGGGGAGGGGGAGGGGGGAGAGGGCAAAAGCCCCGGACGCCAGGCTGGGAGCGGGGTCCCTGGCTGTCACTCATCGCTGAGGCTGGCATTGGGCTGGGCGGTTACGACACCTGCGTCTCGCGTGGGGCCACCCGGGTTCCAGTGCCCCCTCGGACTCCCTGCTAACGTAGGCTCTAGGAATCAGCAGTGACAGGTCAAGTGCTCGGGGCCCTGCACCCACGTGTGGGAGACCCGCGTGGAGCCCCTGGCCCCTGGCTCCCGCCTGGCCCCGCCCCAGCAGTTGGAGGCGTTTGGAGAGTAGACCGTGGGTAGGAGTTCTTGTCTCTGGCTTTAAGCTTGGTCTTAATTTTGTGCCTCAAGCCTTGTTTTTCTTCTTTTGTGCCTATATCCCCTGTGAGAGGTTAAAAATTATTGGAGGGGCCGGCGCCACGGCTCACTAGGCTAATCCTCCGCCTTGCGGCACCGGCACACCGGGCTCTACTCCCGGTCGGGGTGCCGGATTCTGTCCCGGTTGCCCCTCTTCCAGGCCAGCTCTCTGCTGTGGCCCGGGAGTGCAGTGGAGGATGGCCCAGGTGCTTGGGCCCTGCACCCCATGAGAGACCAGGATAAGTACCTGGCTCCTGCCATCGGATCAGCGCGGTGCGCCGGCCGCAGCGCGCCGGCCACGGCGGCCATTGGAGGGTGAACCAATGGCAAAAAAGGAAGACCTTTCTCTGTCTCTCTCTCTCACTGTCCACTCTGCCTGTCAAAAAATAAAAAAAAAAAATTATTGGAGAGGCAGTGGGGGGGGGTGGGAGAGGGAGGGGGAGAGGGAGGGAGGGAGGGAGAGAGAGAGAGGGAGAGAGAGAGAGGGAGAGAGAGGGAGAACAAGCGCTCCCATCTGCAGGTTCACTCTCCAAATATCCACAATGGCCGGGGCTGGGCCAGAGCCAGAGCCGGGAGCCGGGAGCTCCACCCAGGTCTCCCGAATGGGTGGCAGGGACCCAACTGCTGCCTCCCAGGGCCTGCAGGAGCAGGAAGTCGGGGTCAGGAGCCAGCGCTGGGGCTCCGAGGTGCGATGCCCCCAGCCCAGTCTGCACCCTCCCCCACACCCCGCGCCCTGAGCCTGGGGCGCTCGCACCTGCGGCGAGAAGGGACTCGTCTTCCGAGAGCACCAGGAACCCCACGGCGTCTGGAAGCTTCTCCCGTAGCCTGTCCTCCTGAGCCGAGACCTGCGCACAGGCGGGCGCCCGTCAGCTGTTTCCACGGGGCTCAGAGCTGGGCTCTGCCGCTCCCCGGCTCTGCCATGCTCAGCAAGACTAAGCGCCAGAGCTGCTTACCAAGGAGACGGAGCCGTCGCTAAACCCGGTAACCACCTTCCCTTGCTTCTGCGCCAAGATCGCACAGGTGGGGGTCTCTTCTGCGATCCCGGACACACGATGCTCCCCCTGCAGGCTCCCGGTGGCTGAGTGCCACAGGCGGACCACGCCTGCCCTGGACACTGCCAGCAGCCTGGCCGGGGAAGCCAGCACGGCCGTGCACAGCCAGGGGTCCGCGGGGTCGCCCAGGACGCGGAAAACCAGCTGGGCAGATTCCAGGTTCCAAGCACTGATCTAAGGGGGTCGGGAGGAGGGAGTGACATCTCAGAGACCCCGGTAAATGCGAGATCCACTCGTTTTCTTACGGTTTTCAGATTTTTTATTAGAAAGCCATAGAGGCAGACGGCAAAGCCGCCGGCGGCATCCCCATATCAGAGCGCTGGTTCGAGTCCCGGGTGCTCCACTTCTGATCCAGCTCTCTGCTAATGTTCCTGGGAAAGCAGCGGAGGATGGCCCAAGTTCTCAGGCCCCTGCACCCGCGTGGAAGACCCGGATGGAGCTCCTGGCTCCTGGCTTCCACCTGTCCCATCTCCAGCCTTTGTGGCCTTTTTGGGAGTGAACCAGCAGATGGAAGATCTCTCTCTCTCTCTCTCTCTCTCTCTCTCTCTCTCTCTCTCGGCTCTCTGTGACTCCGCCTTTCAAATAAATAATTAAAAACACTTGGTGGGGGGGGGGGAGATCTTAAACTTTATACCAGGGTCACTCATCCAACACAAGGCTTGAAACCCCCTGGCTCCGCCCGTCTCACTCCCACCCCCATGGCTCTGCGCGCCCGTCTCACTCCCACCCCCCTGGCTCCGCCCGTCTCACTCCCACCCCCATATCCGTAGCCCCCCTGGTGGCGCTGGCCCTGGCTTCTCTTCCCAGCCAAGCAGGCAGCTGCTACCTGGGAGCCGGGGGCCGAGTACAGGACCCCGCCGGCTTCGTCCACGTGCAGGCTCCAGGCGCAGGGTGCTGGGGCCGGCAGGCTTCCCTCCTGAAACATGGACTTCTCCCAGCCACGGCGCAGATCCCACAGGCGCAGCGTGCGGTCGCTGGAGGCGGACACGGCGCTCCGGCCCGCGCAGAACACCCGCAAGCCCCTCACCTCTCCTGCGGAGACAGGCGGTGGGCAGGGTAGGCGAGCCGTCCCTGTCCCCAAGCCAGCCGCTCATCCCAGAACCCAGGGCAGCGTTCAAATATCTTCAAGGGAGACAGCGGGAGGTGGGGCCGGCATCGTGGCGCCGTGGGTTAGGCAGCCACCTGCGATGCCCGACACAGGTTCGAGTCCCGACTGCTCCACTTCCCATCCAGCTCCCTGCTAATGCGCCTGGGAAAGCAGTGGAAGATGGTCCGAGTGCTTGGGCTCCTGCACCTGCGTGGGAGACCCGGATGGAGCTCCTGGCTCCTGGCTTTGGCCTGGCCCAGCCAGGGCTGTTGCAGCCACTTGGGGAGTGAACCAGTGGATGGAAGACCTCTCTCTCCCTCTCCCTCTGCCTCTCTATAATTCTGCCTTTCAAACAAATAAATACATCTTTTTTTATTTTTTTATTATTTTTTTTTTTGACAGGCAGAGTGGACAGTGAGAGAGACAGAGAGAAAGGTCTTTCTTTGCCATTGGTTCACCCTCCAATGGCCGCCGCGGCCGGCGCGCTGTGGCCGGCGCACCGCGCTGATCCGATGGCAGGAGCCAGGTACTTCTCCTGGTCTCCCATGGGGTGCAGGGCCCAAGCACTTGGGCCATCCTCCACTGCACTCCCTGGCCACAGCAGAGAGCTGGCCTGGAAGAGGGGCAACCGGGACAGAATCCGGCACCCCGACCAGGAGTAGAACCCGGTGTGCCGGCGCCGCAAGGCGGAGGATTCGCCTAGTGAGCTGCGGCGCCGGCAATACATCTTTTTTAAAGAAAAAGTTACAACATCCAAGGAATATGTATGTTCAATAAACATGTAGAAACAGTAAAATACTAGAAAAACTACAGGATTTTTTCCTATAATTTTTTACTCTTTTTTAAAAAAGATTTATTTATTTACTTGAAAGTCAGAGTTACACACACACACACACAGAGAGAGAGAGAGAGAGAGAGAGAGAGAGAGAGAGGTCTTCCATCTGCTGGGTCCCTCCCCAGATGGCCACAATGGCCGGAGCTGGGCTGATTTGAAGCCTGGAGCCAGGAGCTTCTTCTGGGTCTCCCAGGTGGGTTCAGGGGCCCAAGGGCGTGGGCCATCTTCTAAGTGCTTTCCCAGGCCACAGCAGAGAGCCAGATGGGAAGTGGAGCAGCTGGGACTCGAACCAGTGCCCACAGGGGATGCTGGCACAGCAGGCGGCGGCTTTACCTGCTACACCACAGCGCCGGCCCCTTTTGCCTAAAATTGTTACAATCTTGAAGGCAAAGCATAAAATGTGGAAGATTTAAGTGGGAAAAACTGGCCACCTGGACCACGTAAAAATGTGAAGCCGGCTGCCGTGGCACCGTGGGCTAAGCCACCACTTGGGACGCCCGAGGGAACCGGGACACAAGCCGGGCCATTTTAGGTTCCTGGTAGCCCTGCTCTGTCCCAAGTCCCATCCTCCCCCCACCTCGCCGCCCCCACCCCCGGCCCTGCATTCCTCCCTAGGTTTGGAAGCCGACGGCCAAACCTGAAGAACCAGTACCAGGAAGCTCACTGCCTACGGCCCCCACACCCACCCAGCCCATCTAAGCTGTAAAAGGGTCCGGGCTGCTGGGGTCGGGGCCTTGGGCCTCTGCCACCCGCTCAGGCCGCGGGTGGACCCCTGAGCTTGTCTTCTTTGAATCGATTCAGCTGGGCTGTGAATTCCTGTTCTTTTTCCTGCTTCTGGTGCCCGCGTGGGGGGCGCTGATCTGGCCCCTTCTCCCCGACCCCGCTGCTCTGCTTTTGCTCAGCTCCCTGCTAACGCGTCCCAGGAGGCAGTGAGCGACGTCCCCACCACCCACGTGGGAGGCCCGGATGGAGCTCCTGACCCAGGCTCAGCTGTTGTGAGCATTTGGGGCGTGACGGGTGGTGGTCTGCCTCCATCTCTGTCTGTCTGTTCCTCTTCCTTTCAAATACATGGACATAAATAAACATTTTAAAAAATTTAAAAATCATGAAACCAGGGCCGGTGCTGTGGCATAGCGGGTAAAGCCCCCGCCTGCAGCGCCAGCATCCCCTGTGGGAGCTGGTTCGAGTCCCGACTGCTCCACTTCCCATCCAGCTCTCTGCTGTGGCCTGGGAAAGCAGTGGAAGATGGCCCAGGTGCTTGGGCCCCTGCACCCGTGTGGGAGACCTGGAAGAATCTCCTGGCTCCTGGCTTCGGATGGGCCTTGATCTGGCTGTTGTGGCAAACTGGGGAGTGAACCAGCAGATGGAAGACCTCTCTCTGTCTCTGCCTCTGCCTCTCTGCAACTCTGCCTTTCAAATAAATAAATAAATCTTTTTTAAAAATGCAGTTGGAAGACAGATTGGGGGAAATATTCGCACCAGATAAAGCACAAATGGAGACTCTCCTTAATAAACAAAGAGTTCTTATGAACAAACAAGAAAATTACAAATAAGCTACTCACTAACTGGACAAAGAATATAAGCACAGAATTTATAGGTATAGGACCAATGAATAATGAACTTTACTCCCATGGCCCTGGGTTCTCTGTCTTTGGCTCCTGGAACCGGGCCTGATACCCAGCAGTCAACAGTCCCCGTAGAAGTCCGGGCCAGGGCTGGAATGTGTTCCCTATGGCTGCAGCGTGCAGAGAGGGGGACTTCCAAGCTGTGGTCTTTGCCATGGAGGCTCTGCCCTCGGGGGTGGCTCGAGGCCGTTGTCAGGGGAGTGGGTCAGAAGAACCACCCTGCTGAGCCCAGCCCGAGTTGCTGCCTTGCAGAAGGTGAGCTACAGGGGCGGCCTGTGGGGAGCTGGTGGGGCCGGGGGAGATGCGTTTTCTGTTTTGTTTTGGCAGCTCGAGCTGACAGACGCAGGCACAAAAGCCAGGGTCTCAGTGGACGGGCTCTAGGAGACCTGGCCACCGACGCCCTCTGCAAGCCTCACCCGAGTGTCCGCTTAGGAAGTGCACCACTTGCTGCTCCTCCGTGTCCCACACGACCACAGTGCCGTCCTGGGTGCCGACCACCAGCAGCTCCTCATCCGGGCTCCACGCCAGGGCGGTGATGCCTGCAGCCACGAAGAAATGGCCACGGTGACCTCAGCAGCCACGTGCTAGGGTGCAGCCATGGGGGGGGGGGTGCATCGGTGAGCTCCCATTGCACAGATAAGAAAACTGAGTCCAGGCACGTGCACACAGCCCGGCGGTTGAGACACAAGTTAAGACTTCTGTGTCCTCAGGGCAGGTGTGTGATGCAGCGGGGTAAGCTGCTGTTTGCAACACCGTGTCCCATGCTGGAAGGCCAGTCTACATCCTGGATGCCCCACTTCCCATCCAGCCCCCTGCCCAGGCACCGGGGGGGGGGCAGCAGTGATGGCCCCCGTGCTGGGGCCCCTGCACCTGTGGGAAACCCGGATGGAGCTCCTGGCTCCTGGCTTCTGCCTGGCCAGCCCCGGCTGTTGCATCCCTTTGGGGAACAAACCAGCAGGTGAAATTCTCTCTCTCTCTCTGATTCTGAAATAAATAAATACATCCTTTTTTAAAAAAGCAAAAGCTTGGCCGGCGCCATGGCTCACTAGGCTAATCCTCTGCCTGTGGCGCCGGCACCCCTGGTTCCAGTCCCGGTCGGGGTGCAGGGTTCTAGTTCCAGCTGCCCCTCTTCCAGTCCAGCTCTCTGCTGTAGCCTGGGAGTACAGTGGAGGAAGGCCCAAGCGCTTGGGTCCCTGTACCCACATGGGAGACGGAGGAAGCACCCAGCTCCTGGCTTTGGATTGGCGCAGCTCTGGCCATAGTGGCCGTTTAGGGGGTGAACCAATGGAAGGAAGACCTTTCTCTCTGTCTCTCTCACTGTCTAACTCTGCCTGTCCAAAAAAAAAAAAAAAAAAAAAAGTATGAATAATGGGACACGAAAACACAATGGGTGGGTGGGAGGGTGGATAGATGGGGGATGGGTGGGTGGGAGGGTGGATGGACAGGAGAGGGATGGGGGCAGGGAGGACTGAGCGGGCATCAGCAACAGGTTAACTTGTGCTGGGGACACCTGAGGAACCGGGACGCCAAGATCTCGGGTCAGGAAAGCTGAAGGCAGATTGTCCCAGCTCTTGCAAAACAGAGCCGGAGCTTGGACAAACAACGATAAGGTCAGCAGACGCTCCCTGGCAACATTCCATCCGCGCCAAGCGCCCGAATCAGCCTCCCTGAGCTCCGACGGCCCTCCCTCTGGGCACACGACCTCCTCAGTGAGAGCTCTGGGCGCTGGGTGACTTCACCCCCCTTCATCCCGCACCCTGTTCTGTGTCGTCACTCCTCCCCCGGGGTAGGACAGGGATGGACGGAAGGGAGGGAGGACGGGTGGATGGGTGGTGGAAGGCAGGTGGAGAGGTTGGGTGGGAAGTTAGATGGACAGATGGGAGACAAATCGGAAGACAAATGGATGCCAAAAACGAAATCCACTTTCCCCCACACTGTGTGGTCCCAGGGGCCGTGCACGGTCCCAGCAGCCTCTCTGGGGCCAGCCGGGCACGGAACCCCAGCTTCCAGTTCCCCGTAAGATGGTGCTAAGCTCCTTGAGGGGCAGCCTTGGGGGGGGAGGGGACGTCCCCTAGCTGTGCGCTCATTGGCTGTACTGACGCTGGGGGAGGGGCCGAGGGCACTGACCCCGGGGGCCTCCTGATGGACAGAGGGGAGCCCCAGAGAGCAGGCGCTGGCCGCAGGCGGCTCGGGGCCCCAGGGGGACTTCTGCTCCACTCACCTTTGTGACAGCCGGTGAGGGTGGCGCGGAGGGGACCTCCCGGGGGCTGCAGGAACCCTGCCAGGGGCACCAGCACGGGGTGTGGGCACGCCCGGAACCAGCTCTGGGCCTGCTGGCACAGCTGCCCCACCAGCGCTGGGTGTGAGGTGGAGAAGAAATGGAGCCTGGCCAGGAGTTCTGTGTACAGGATGCTTCTCTCTACAACACAGGGAATGTGGGTTAGGGCGCCTGTGTGGAGCCCCCCTCCCCCCCCAGTCTCTACTGCCTACAGGGTCTGCGGGAGGAAGAGGAGAGGCATCTACCCATCAGCTGTGCAGACGCGCCTGCCCCGGCTTCAAGTGCACCACACGGTTTCCAGCCCCAGGACCTTTGCACCTGCTGTCCCCGCTGCCTGCACAGCATCCCCTCCCTCCCCCTTTCTGGTGCCAATCATCTCTTCCCCCACTGAAAGCCTTCCTAAGGGGGTGGGCATTTGACTTCCAGTGCCCCCGCCCCCATATCACAGTGCCTGGGTTCGAGTCCCAGCTCCACTTCTGATTCCAGGTTCCTGCTAATGCCCGGCCTGGGAGGCAGCAGGGGGTGACTCAAGTCCTTGGGTCCCTGCCACCCACGTGGGAGACCCGGATGGAGCTCCTGGCTCCTGGCTTCAGCCTGGCCCAGCCCTGGCTGTTGTGGGCATTTGAGGAGTGATCCAGCAGATGGAAGCTGTGTCTCTCTTTCTCTATCGCTCTTTTTAAAAATTAAATAAATCCCTTTTTAAGGGAAAAAATGCATGGACTTCAAAAATTCATATTTCTTTGCATCAATATAAAATTCTTTAAAATTCCATTTCCCCATGAAGTACTCCCCGGAGACTGTGTGGTTGTTCAGCAGCGCCCTCAGGTGGAGACATTCGTTCCTGCAACTCCTCCAAGCGCTAGGAGAACCAGCCAGGCGCTCAATCAAGGTGTTTTTGCCAAGAGCGTTCTGAGATTTGGGTTTTTTAAATTAAAGTTTACATTCTTTTTTTTTTTTTTTTTGAAAAAGAGAGAGCGCTCCTATGCACTGTTTCATGCCCCAAATTCTCACAGCAGCCAGGGCTGGGCCAGGCCGAAGCCAGGAGCCAGGAGCCAGGAGCTTCTTCCAGGTCTCCCACGCGGGTGCAGGGGCCCAAAGACTTGGGCCGTCCTCCACTGCTTTCCCAGGCCACAGCAGAGAGCTGGATCGGAAGTGGAGCAGCCGGGACTCGAACTGGCTCCCACATGGGATGCTGGCGGGCGCCACAGGTGGGGGATTAACCCACTATGCCACAGCACCGGCCACCCAAGTAGCATCTTAACCACTGTACCAAATGCCCACCCCGAGAAGTGAGGTTTTAAATCTTCCCTTAAACCGGGCGCTCCTGCCCAAGGCCACTTCCAGGGAAGCCTGCCTGGTTCTGTGCTGCAGCGGGTGGAGCTGCTACTGTGACGCCAGCATCCCACTGGGAGCACAGGTTCAAGTCCCGGCTGCTCCGCTTCCAATCCAGCTCCCTGCTACTGCACCTGGGAAAGCAGTGGGGGATGGCCCAAGTGCTGGGGCCCCTGCACCCACGTGGGAGACCTGGAAGAAGCTCCTGGCTCCTGCCTCTGGCCTTTGGGGAGTGGACCAGCAGATAGAAGAGCTCTCTCTCTCTCTCTCTCTCTCTCTCTCTCTCTCTGTCACTCTGCCTTCCAAGTAAACAAATTTAAAAAGAAAGAAAGGAGTCCACCACTCACTCACGTTGATGAGTTCCTGGCTGGGGGGGGGGGGGGGCGGAATCCGGGCGCTGCTGTGGGCATGATAACCCCTAGGGGCTGACCAGCTGCCCTGATGATTTTTTGTGTGTGTGCAAAAAATTTTTTGAAATCCACACACATTTTTCTTCCACAACACCCGTGTCACACGAGATTTTGGAAGACCCCTCTGATAAGTGCAGATTTCGACGGCGCCATCTTGTAGCCCTTTCTAGGAGGCTCTGGTCCCTGGGAGGACACTGCTTTTTGCTGGGTCTTGCTTTCCAAACCCCCCCCCCCTCCGGGCTCCATGCAAAATTCTAGAAGTTGGTGCTGCGAGGAAACCCACAGGTGTAGCAGGAAGAGCAGTGAGGGTGCCTAGAAGGCAGTCGTGCAAGGCGCAGCCTAGCAGCCCGGCTCACCCGCGCCCCGGAGCTCCACGGCGGGGCGGCAGAGCTGCAGGGCCCCGCGGATCAGGTCGGCCTCAGGACAGCCCAGCGGAGGGGCGCACAGGCGGAAGTCGTCCAGCAGACTCTCGATGCCCCCCGACTCCGCCCGGCAGGAAATCCAGCTCAGGTTCCCTGTGGTGGACCAGGGGTTGGGAAGCGCTTGCCTCCCCCCAGCCCCGCCCCAGCCCCGGTGCCTCCTGGGGCTCGCAAGGGCGGCCTCTGGACGTGGGGGGGGGGGGCTGGATTATTCTCGGGGGTGAGGGCTGAGCTGCCGCATGGCAGGAAGTGGCCTTCGTCCACCAGACGCCCGCCAAGTGTGCCAACCAAAAATGTGGGCAGGCATTGCCAAGGATCTCCTGTGGACAGGGTCCCCTCGGGCTGCAAATCGCAGGGGCGCACACGGGTGGGAGCAGAGATGGATGATGGGTGGGTGACGCGAGGATGGATGGATGATGGATGGATGGATGATGGATGGGTGGACGCGTGGACAGATGGATGATGGGTGGGTGGGTCAACGCGTGGACGGACGGATGATGGACGGGTGGGTGGGTGAATGATGGATGATATATAGATGATGATAAATGTGATAGATACATGATAATGAGGTAAACAGATGATAGATGACAGATGGATATATGGCAAATGGATGGATGACAGAGACGCTTTCCTGGTACAGCGCCCCCTCCTGGGCACCGTCAGCATCCCGGGGCTGATCGCTCTCTGGGGTGGGCGTGTCTCGGGGCTGATCCCTCTCTGGGGTGGGCGTGTCCCGGGGCTGATCCCTCTCTGGGGTGGGCGTGTCCTGCACACAAAGTCTGAGTGGCGCCGCCCCCGCCCCCAAAGATACTGGCAGGCAGAGTCGCTCCTGTGGGAGCAGCCACGGTTCCCACATGAACTCCGTGCGCTCCCAGGCTCCGCAGGCAGGGGCTGGGGTGGGGGCACCCACGGGACCCGCCCCCTCCCCTTCCTTACCCAGCACCTCCTGCTTCAGCTCCGCCAGGCGCCCCGCGTGCAGCAGGTGCCAGGGCAGCTCGTGCAGCTTCCGCAGATTTGCCGCAGAGTCCGAGAACCACAGGGGCTGCGGGGCGGGCTGCGGGGGAGGGAGGGGAGGGCGGCTCACCCACGCACGCCCACTCCACAGGGGTTGCAGGGTGGGCTGCGGAGGAGGGAGGGGAGGGGGGCTCACCCACGCACGCCCACTCCACAGGGGTTGCAGGGTGGGCTGCGGGGGAGGGAGTGGAGGGGGGCTCACCTACGCACGCCCACTCCACAGGGGCTGGGGTCGGCCTGCTGGGGGAGGGGAGGCTCACCCCACACATGCTCAGTCCACACCCACTCCACACACAGAGGCCCGGTCTGGCCCCAGGCACTCCTGGACAGCACGGGGAGACACACAGGCAGAGCTGCAGCTCAAGTAGCTGATGGCAAGGGCTGGGGCACCCGAGGGGCTTGGGGAACCCACGGCGAGGCACAGGGGCACCGGGCGTTGGAGGAGAAGCAGAAGAGTCCCGGCATTCCAGGGCAGGGTCCCGGCAGGGGCACGGGCCCAGAGGGCATCACTGCCTCTTTATCTGAGAAACAGACAGAAGGTGGCCCGTCTGCTGGTTCACTCCGCAAATGCCCTCAATGGCCAGGGCTGGAGTGAGGAGCCAGGAGCTCCAGCTGGGTCTCCCACTTGATTGGCAGGGACCCAAGGACATGGGCCATCCCCTGCTGCCTCCCAGGAGCCGGAGCTGGGAATCGAACCTGTGTACTCTGATAGGAGATGCGGCTGTCTCACCTGCTATGCTAAATGCTCATTCCCAAGCTATAGGTTTGAGGGGCAGGCAGAGGACCAAGACAGAGGCCCTGGGGAGCTATGGGAGGTGTTGGAGGAGAAGCATGGGCAGGTGGACTTGGATAGGAGGCCCTGAGGCTGGGAGAGCAGAGAGGGGTCAGACCAGTCCCAGGGGGCCGGGAAGGCTATGGGCACAGAGACTGGGTCTATAGAATATGGGTCTGGGGGTTGCTGGGGAGGAGAAGGGGTGGAGTGAAGGAAGAATCAGGCTGATCCTGCATCCCAACCTCCCCTGTCCAGCACCACAGACCAAAAAACAAAGACAACTCATGCTGTAACAGAAGAAATCAAAGTGCAGATATCACACAATAGAAGATGGATGGGTGGAAAGACAGAAGATTGACAGATCATGGAGGGATGGATGGGTAGATGGACAGAGAGATACAGATGATAGGCAGATGATAGATGGATAGATGATAATTATATATGGATAGATGATGGATGGATGGATGGACAGATAGACAAATGGACGGATAGATAACAGATGGACAGAAGACAGAGATTAGACAATATATGATGCATGGATAGATGCATAGATGACAGATGGGTAGGTAGATGTTATACACAGGTAGGTAGATTACTGACAGATGATAGGTGGGTAGGTAGAGGTTATACACAGGTAGGTAGATTATTGACAGATGATAGGTGGGTAGGTAGAGGTTATACACAGGTAGGTAGATGACTGACAGATGACAGATGGGTAGGTAGAGGTTATACACAGGTAGGTAGATTACTGACAGATGACAGATGGGAAGATACAGAGATGACAGGTGAGATGATGGACAGATAGGCAGATGCTGGATAACTAGATAACAGGTGGGTAGATGATAGACACATTGATAGATGAGATGGATAGGTGACAGGTGCATAGCTGATGGATGGATGGATAGATGATTATACACAGATGACAGGTTATTGATAGGGAGACGACACATAATGATATACAGATAGAGATGATGGATGATAGATGAGATGGATGATAGACAGATGATAAGTACACAGATAGATGATTGACAGATGACAGATGGATACAGAGATGATACATGATCAATAGATGGATAGCTGTGTAGCTAGGTGACAGATGATAGATGCATGGACAGATGATTGATAGATGAAATGTCGATAGATACATAGATGACTGACACATAGAGGATTGATAGATAGCTTGGTTCCTCGGTGTCTGTAGGGGACCGGTCACCCTGCGGACGCACCGTGAGCCCTGATGATGAAAAGCCTGCCTGTGTCCAGCCCGGGCGCAGCGTCCTCACCGCCCAGCATCCTCACTCGTGGCCTCAGGGCAGGAGCGCCCACTGCGGCTGCATGGGTTCAGGATCTCACCCCGGGGTGGGAGGCGGGTCTGATACCCTTGCAGATGCTGTGTGTGCAGGTGCCGGGGGGAGGGGGTCGCACTCGCCTCACCTGCCACCCCGACCCCCAGTTACACCCAGGGGCTGAGAAGCGACCATGGAGAAGACAGCCCTGCGCGGTGCAGGACGGTGCGGGCAGGGGCGGCAGGTGCACAGGCGTGGAGGCCCTGAGCTTCCTCACCTGGCGGTCCAAGTTCAGGGGCCTCCCCACGAGCGGCAGGGTGATGAGTTTCTTGGTGCCCTGGCTCCAGGCGCCCGAGAAGAAGTCGGCTAGGACGCTGTGCCGCCTGGCTCCCTCTGGCCCCGACAGGTAGCGCTGGCGGATCACCTGGGCTAGCTGTCTGCAGAGAAGGGAGAGCGGCCGATGCCTCCCCCTCCCCCGCCCTGGGGCTCCCGGGAGCTCGGATGGAGCCCACGGGGTGCCCTGCAGGATCTCGGCACTGTTTCATCTCTCAGTTAGCTCATCCGTTCCTTAACTTACTCAACACATGAAAACACATTCATCTATTCAAGAAGTTAAAAACAGGACCGGCACTGTGGCTCAGTAGGCTAAGCCTCCACCTGCAGCGCCAGCATCCTATACAGACACTGGTTCGAGTCCCGGCTGCTCCTCTTCTGATCCAGCTCCTGGTTAATGCACCTGGGAAAGCCGCAGAGGATGGCCCGAGTGCTGGGGCCCCTGCAGCCATGTGGGAGACTTGGAAGGAGCTGCCGACTCCTGTCTCCAGCCTGGCTCAGCCCCGGCCGTTGCAGGCACGTGCCGAGTCCCAGCCAGACGCTGAGACAGGGGCTTACCTGTGGGCGATGGCCAGGAGTGTGCAGCCGTCCCCCGGCCGTCGGGCCAAGCAGTGACCCAGATCCCGCCGCAGCCGCACCCACAGCAGAGGCGGGAAACGCAGCAGCTCCTTGCTGGGCGGGGTCCACTCCTGGTACACGGCCTGCAGCACCTCATCGTCCAGGGACAGGATGTCCTTGAGCTCCGCCTCTGAGAGACCGTGCCTGGGGGGGGAGGGGCAGGGAGCACTTGGGACCACGTCTGGGTCTTGTGGTCTTGTGCATTTGAGAGAGAGAGAGAGAGAGAGAGACACGCAGCCACCCGCAGTGTCCTGCCCGAACGTCAGCACTTGGACAGCGCCCGGCCAGTGCCCACACCTGCTCAGGGTCCCCCGCCCCCACAGAGCCGTGAACCACCCACCTCCCCAGCTCAGGGGAGCCCAGGTTTGCTGAGCTCAGATCCAGGGTGGGGGGAGTCCTGTGAGCTCTCAACGTCTTCCCCACTGCACGGAGGACCACCGAGCCGCCAGCCCGTGATGCCCTGGGGGCGGACGGCACCCACACGGCAGGGGGAGTGAAGTGCCAGGGCGGGCCTGGGGGAGGGGGTGATGCAAGGGGAAAAACTCAGCACAGCCCCCGCCCCACGTTCTGCCCCAGGCTCTGCACGGCTGAGCGGCAGCAGGGTCGGCAGGGCACCTCCGTCCATGCCCACAGCTGCACGTCTGTGTTTGCGTTCCAGCTCTGGGTCCTGGCTCCAGCTTCCTGCTCACGCGCACCCCGGCAGGCTGCAGGTGCCAGCTCAAGTCCTTGGGTCTCTGCACCCACGTGGGAGACCCCAGCTTCTAGCCTTGGCTCAACCCAGTCCCAGCTATTGTGTATTGGGGGGTGGGGCGCGGGAACAAGCAGATGAAAGATCTCTTTCTCTCTCCCTCTCTCAAATTAATAATTAAAAAAAAAATTGGCCGGCACTGCGGCTCACTAGACTAATCCTCCACCTGCGGCGCCGAACCCCGGGTTCTAGTCCCGGTCGGGGTGCCGGATTCTGTCCCGGTTGCTCCTCTTCCAGTCCAGCTCTCTGCTGTGGCCAGGGAAGGCAGTGGAGGATGGCCCAAGTGCTTGGGTCCTGCACCCCATGGGAGACCAGGAGAAGCACCTGGCTCCTGCCTTCGTATCAGCGCGGTGCGCCGGCCGCAGCGACCATTGGGGGGTGAATCAATGGAAAAGGAAGACCTTTCTCTCTATCTCTCTCTCTCACTGTCCACTCTGCCTGTCAAAAAAAAAAAAAAAAATCAAGGGCTGGGGGGCCGGCCCTGTGGCATAGTGGGTGGAGCCACCACCAGCAATGAAGGCATCCCACATGGGCGCCGGTTCAAGTCCCAGCTGCTCCACTTCCGATCCAGCTTTCTCTGCTATGGCCTGGGAAAGCAGTGGAAGACGGCCCAAGTGCTTTTTGCCCCTGCACCTGCACGGGAGACTCGGAGGAAGCTCCTGGCTCCCGGCTTCAGCCTGGCCTAGCTCCGGCCATTGCAGCCAGCTGGGGAGTGAACCAGCAGATGGAAAACCTCTCTCTGTCTGTCTCTCTCTGTAATCCTGACTTGCAGATAAAACAAATACATCATAATAAACATAAAAGTCAGAGACTGACCGTGAGCACACGATGTAGCCCAGCACATGGGCCACTAGCAGCCGCCCATGCGTCTGCTCCAGCCGGGCACAGAGCTGGTGCGTGGCTTCCTCGGGCGTGGCGGCCAGAGGGGCCGGCGTGGTGAAAGACGCCCACTGGCGGGCCTCCTCGAAGGCCAGCCTCAGGCGCCCCGGGTGCCCGCACTCGGGGAGGCTGGCCCAGAGCAGGTCCCTCTGCGGCCGGCTCAGCGTCCTGTTCGCAGTGGTCAGCAGGAGTTCCATCATCTCCCGCCCCTGGTTCCCAGAGAGGGGCTGCACCTCCCAGTAGGAGTCTGGGTCACCGAGGGTCTCCCGCAGGCTCTCCAAACGGCCCCCTGGCCCTGAACAGGCCGAGAGGACGAGATGCACCCTCGGTGGGCACCGGGCCGGCAGCCAGGGCATTCTCTGTGGCCAGCGGCCAGGGTCAAGGTCATCCACAGAATCCAGCAGGAGCACCAGCGACTCGAAGTTTCTGCAGGACACGGTGTGGAGCAGGGCGTGGAAAAACTGGACCACCCTGCAGTGGGCGGCCAGGACCTGGGCCGGGGGCGGCGGCAGCCCGTAGGCCAGGCACACCTGGAAACACAGGCTCGGGAGGAGGCCGCGGGTGTCCCGGCTCAACGGAGACGTCCCTAGCAGTCTCAGCACGGTCACCGTCCTGGAGGGCAGCAGCCCCGGCGCGGACGAGATCCGCTCGGCCAGCCGGCACATCAGGGCGCTGCTGCCCACGCCCGGGGGCCCCCAGAGCACCAGCGGCGGGTGCGGGCGGCCGTCGTCGTCGTTGAGCCGCCGCCCGAGCTGCGCCAGGAGCTCCCGGCGCCCGCAGAAGGTGCGGGTGAGCTCGGCGCTCTGCCGCAGGTGGTGGCAAATCTCCCGGTAGAGCCAGGCCGAGCCGAGCGGGGCGGGCGCCTCCAGCTCGCGGAGGTGCCGGAGCACCTGGTGGGTGGCCCTGGCCACGAACTGCTCGCTCAGCTGCTGCAGGTAGGGGGCGTGGGCTCGGCTCTTGCGCGTGCCCAGGTCCCGGCTCCAGGGCAGGCGGTGGGATCTGAGCGCGTCGGGGTGCGCCTCGGCGACGCGACCCTTGAGGCTGCTGAGAAGGGCTTGGGCGCCGAGGTCCGGGCAGCCGTCGGGGAGCCGGTCCGCCGTCGGCACGGCGCAGTCTTCCAGCAGGTGCCGGTGCAGGTCCGCGATCTCTCGCACGAACACGGTGGCTCCCTGGGCTCCCGCCGCCGAGCGCAGAAGCCCCAGCTCCAGCTCCCACGCAGTGACTGCGGGGGGGGGGGGGGGAGACGCGAGGGGGGGGGGGCTTGGGTCCTCAGCTTTCTGGGCACCCCCAGGCCACCTTGTGGGGGGTGGCTTGATTCCGCTCAGCTCACACCGCTTCCCAGAGGTCGCCTGGACAGAGCGGGGGCGGGAGCCTGGAATCTGCATTCTACCGGACTCCAGGGACTGCGGAGGGGACCAGTCCCAGAGAATCCTGGGTTGGGGAGGGGCAGCGCTGTGGCTGAGCCTAAACCTCCACGTAGGATACCAGCATCCCGCAGGGACGCCGGTTCGAGTCCTGGCTGCTCCACTTCCGACCCAGCTCCCTGCTGTGGCCTGGGAAAGCAGTGGAAGATGGCCCAGGTCCTTGGGCCCCTGCACCCGTGTGGGAGACCCAGATGGAGCCCCTGGCTCCTGGCTTCAGTCTTCTCCAACCCTGGCTGTTGCAGGCATTTGGGGAGTGAACCAGCACATGGAAGACCTCTCTCTTCCTCTCTCTTTCCAATAAATAAATAATGTTTTAAAGTAAAGACAGTGCTCTCAATTAGGAATGCTTCCCTCACATATTCGCTATTGCTTTTGAGATTATTTACTTGAGAGGTAGAGTCAGAGAGAGAGAGAGAGAGAGAGAGAGAGAGAGAGGTGTCTTCCATCTGCTGGTTCATTCCCACTTGGCCGCAATGGCCGGAGCTGCACTGATCTGAAGCCAGGAGCCTGGAGCCTCCTCTGGGTCTCCCACCGGGTGCAGGGGCCCAAGGACTTGGGCCATCCTCCGCTGCTTTCCCAGGCCACAGCAGAGAGCTGGATAGAAGTGGAGCAGCTGGGACTCGAACCGGTGCCCATGTGGGATGCTGGCACTGCAGGCGGCGGCTTTACCTGCTACGCCACAGCGCTGCCCCCTCATTCAGTATTTTAAAAGAAGATTTATTTACTTGAAAGATACAGTGAGAGAGAGAGAGAGAGAGAGAGAGAGGGATCTTCCACTGGTTCATTCCCCAAAAGGCCACAGTGGCCCGGGCTGAGTCAGGCCAAAAGCCAGGAGCCAGGAGCTCCGTCCAGGCTTTTCACATGGCTGCAGGGACCTGAGTCTGAGCCTCCATCTGCTGCTTCCCAGGTGCATCAGCAGGGAGCTGGATGGGAAGTGGAGCAGCCGGGACTTGAACTGGTGCCCCAGCATGGGACGGTCAGTGTCCCTGGCCATGGCATCACCCCTATTCAGCATTTAGAGCCCCCAGGGGGCTGGCCCCTGTCTCCCGCAGTGCAGATCCTGCAGTGAGCACAGCACAGAAATGTCCGCTGCCTGGTGGAGGGGGAGTCCTGTCCAGCTGGATAATGGAAGGACAAGCAGAGCTGTCCCGGGCACACGGGGTGGGTGGGCATTGCCGGCCGCAGAGAAACCTTTGCTTGGACATGGAGGCAGGAAAGAGCCGAGAATGAACTTGGAGGCCCAGAACCCAGGGAGATGGAGACCAATGCCTGCCTCTCTCTCTCTCTCTCTCTCTCTCTCTCTCTCTCTCTCTCCATTTATTTATTTGAAAAGTGGAATTAGAGAGAGAGAGAGAGAGAGAGAGAGAGAGGTCTTCCATCCACTAGTTTACTCCCCAGATGGCCACAATGGCTGGGGCTGGATGAGGCTGAAGCCAGGAGCTCCATCCGGGTCTCCCACGTGGGTGCGGGGGCCCCAGCACTTGGGCCACCTTCCGCTGCCTTCCCAGGTGCCTTAGCAGGGAGCTGGAAGGGAAGTGGAGCAGCCAGGGCTCGAATCAGGGCCTGTTTGCGATGCTGGTGTCACAGGCAATGGCTTAACCCCCACCAGGACGCTGGCCCCGAACTCAGGTGCTTCTGAGAATGGGGTTGGCACGGCCGTGGGCCGAAACCGGCTGCTGGATGAGACTGCCAAGCCCCGCCCCCAGCACACTTCCCAGAGCAGCAGGCCCACGCCGACCTCTCCTTGGAGGCCGCCGGTTGGAAACCTCAGCTTGCAGGAGTTATTTTCTGCACCTGCTCTGGCTCACTGCGGCTGAGCGAGCTGGGTCCTCGGAGACGGGGCCTGAGCTGAGTCACAGACAGGCGTCAGACTCCTGCCTGCTCAGCCTGGGGGCCACGATGCCCACGTCCCACAGTGGGGGCGGGGTTCCAGTCCCAGCCCCCTGCTGATGCACCCTGGGAAAGCAGTGGAGGATGGCCCAAGTCCTTGGGCCCCTGCACCCAGTGGGAGACCCAGAGGAGGCTTCAGGCTCCTGGCTTCAGATTGGCGCCGCTCCGGCCATTGCAGCCAACTGGGGAGTGAACCAACGGATGGAAGACCTCTCTCTCTCTCTCTCTCTCTCTCTCTCTCTCTCTGCCTCTCAAATAAATAAATCAATTAAAACACACACACACACACAGAACACCCGTTCCTAAGCACCACATTGGTTCCACCAGCACAGCCAGGTTGGGCTATGTACTGAAACGCAGGCTATGGCAGGGTTCTTTGGCCACATTTCTGCAATCAAGGTCAAGTTCATGTGCACCTCCCCCCTCCCAGGAGTCCCCACAGCCTCACCTGACCAGTGGTAGCGGTGCCACTGCTCCTCACTGATGCGGCCCCGCCTCCAGGCCTCCTGGGCTCCCGCGTACAGGACAGACGCCAAGGTGGCTTCCTCCGGCCCCCGGGTCTCCTCGGCGCCGGGCACCTGCAGGATGTAGGAGGCGGGGACCGCGTTCTCGTCCTTTCGGAAGTGGCGAGCTAGCAGCTCCAGCTCCCGCGGCCTGGGGGCCAGCTGGGACCGCAGGGCTTCCCACTCCTCCTCCTCCATGCACCGGGGGACGGGACGGGGGCCGTACTGGTTGCCTAGGAGGGCCTGGCACAGCCGGAGCACAGCGTCAAGTCTGGACTCAGCTCTGTGACCGCGCGGGAGGTGGCAGTGGCCAGGGACGGTGGCAGTGAGACCTGGACCTGCACGTGACCATGGCCACGGAGAGCACAGGGCGTCGGACGGCCATCACGCCCCAGACAGCCTACGACCCCCAGCGGCCGCTGATTAACAGCCGGCAAAGCTGTCAGGCCCTGTGTGCCTGTCTGATCCCGCTCCCTGCCGGTGCACCTGGGAAAGCAGAGGGAGAGGGCCCGAGTGCTGGGGCCCCTGCACCCAGACCCGGACGGAGCTCCTGGCTCCTGGCTTCAGCTTGGCCCAGCCTTGGCTGTTGCAGGCAGGCATTCGGGGAGTGAACCAGCAGATGGAAGACCCCTCTTTTTTTCTCTCTCTCTCCCTCCTCTCTAACCCCCTCCTCCTGTTGCTCTGACTTTGAAATAAATATTTTCCCCCTGATGCCCTGGTTTGCAGAATGGAGAAACTGAAGCAGTTCCCAGCAGGTGCAGCCCTGCGTATGCCAGAATTGCTGGTGGCCCAAGGGACTGGAGTCTAGAAGAGGCAGCCCCTGGGGCGCCGTCCCCAGCCCCCGAGCTGCCTAATGACTTATTTTCCGCAGACGGGGACTTATTTACCACAGGGAGGGACTTATTTACCATGGAGTGGGACTTATGTACCACAGGGGGGGCCTCCATGGACACCCCCTGCCCCCAGTGCATCTCGATTTTCACGGTCACTCCCCTGCCTCAGAGCCACGGAGGACAGCAAGGCGGTGGCTGCTTGGCCTAGAGGGGTGATGCGTGGCTTAAGAGGGAAACAGGAAGTGGGGGTCAGCCATTCTCGGGGCCCTTCTGGAAGGTTCCCCAGGGCTGGGGGCTGGGGGAGGCTGTGGGATCCTCTCCCTGCCCGGTGCCTTATGGAAGCCTGGTTGCGCTTTTCGCTGCCCTGCCACTCGGGCTGCAAAACCGAAATTCCTCCCGGAGTTCTTCCTCTGCCCTGGCTCCTTGCTTCTTTCTCTTTCACTTCCGGTTCTTTTTTCAATTTCCCTTTCTTGGAAACTCAATGAAGTGATCACCAGGTTTCTTGGGAAAATGAAGCTGAGAAGACCGGAAATCATGATGGAGGCTTAGGAGCGGGGGTGCAGAGGCTCACGAACCTCAGAGTGAAAGAGAGAGAAAAGGGAGCCTCGTGCACCTGCTGGCTCACTCCTCAGAGGGTCACAGCAGCCAGGTCTGGGCTCAGGACGAAGCCAGGAGCTCCCTCCAGGTCTCCCCTGTGGGTGCAGGGACCCCAGTCCTCGGGCCATCCTCCACTGCTTTCCCAGGTGCATTAGCAGGGAGCTGGATCGCAAGTGGAGCCACCAGGACTTGAACCTGCTGCTCACATACAAGATGCCAGCACCAGAAGTGGCGGCTTAACCCGTTGTGCCACAACGCCCACCGTCAAATTTAAATGTCCTACAAATTTTTTGAAGTATCCCCCAAAAGGAGAGCACCCTCCCCTACATCCAGCTCCACTCCTGGAGAGGGTGCAGGGGAGTCCTCCACAGAGTGAGCTGCTCGGAGCCCCGTGGGCAAAGCTGTTGCTTTTCCACCCTTTGCCTTCCTGGATCGAGGCCCTGCTCATCTCCTGTTTGACTACTCATGTCTAGATCCCTGCTAGCTCTTTGGGAAAGGCGTGGTGTGATCAATTAGCAATGTCTGCCACGGGCAGGCCGCAGGCATGGGTCTGTTAGCAGAAATACCACCCAGTTCTCTCTGCTGATCCATGTGGCTGTGGGCCGGTGGGGGTGGGGACAGGGCAGGGCCCACATCCGGGTGCTGGGAGGAGGCGTAAGAGCTGACCCAACCCTCCCAAGAGGCTCACCACAAACGCTGGGCCTGTGGATGTTTGCTGGCATCTGCCAAGCTCCTCCAAGCATAGGTCGGGGGTCAGGAGGGCCGTGGCCTCTGGTTCGCGGATGCCCCACCGCAGATCAACGGCCTGGAGGCGACAGGCAGGGTCTGGTCAGGGGACCACATGACAGGCCAGTGTCCCTCTGTTCCCACCCACACAGCATAGCTTTGTTTTGTTGCTCCAGTGTGGCATCTCCACACATCGTGCAGCCTCGAACCCAGGGCCGGGCAGGTGCCTCCGTGGGCGGGGACGTCCTCGTCCCACATCAGGGGGGTCTGGGTTTGAGCCCCGGCTCCTGTGGACCCCGGCAGGCGGCGTCATGGCTGCAGGACCTGAGGCTCTGCCACCCACGGCGGTGGGGGGAGGGATCTGGATCGGGACCACCCATCCCCTAGCTTAGGCTTGGCCCCCAAGGCTGCTCCATGTCCCATCCAGCTCTCTGCTGTGGCCTGGGAAAGCAGTAGAAGGTGGCCCGAGTCCTTGGGCCCCTGCACCTGCGCGGGAGACCCGGCTGGAGCTTCCGGCTCCTGGCTCTGTGTGTACGTCTCAAGCTAACACTCCAAAGCCCGGCATGAATTTCAAGCCTCGACGAGGAATCACAGAACCGAGCCTGGCGCCCCTCTTGGCCCAGGTGCCCCGCAGACCCCCGGCGGCGGGCAGCGCTGACGCTTACCTCAAACACCAGGCCATGTTTCTGACAGAAGATCCGCAGCTCGGGGTAGGCGCTGCGCTGCAGGAACTCCCTCTCGGCCTCCATGTCTGCAGGTGAGGGCGCGCGGTTAGCGGAGAACCCAGCGCGCGCCGGCTCAGCCAGAGGCGCCCTGCACCCCACTTCCTGAGCTATGCGGCACATACCCACGCTGAAGGAGAAATTCTTACGCAACAAAACCCAGACAGCCCGCCCGTGCAGGGTCGCCTGGTGTTAACCCTAATAGAAAAATCCCACGTCCTGGGCAGGTGGGGAAGATGCCTGAGTCCCCGGTGCTGGGGCTTGGTGGGTAAAGCCGCTGCCTGCAGTGCTGGCAGCCCATATGGGCGCCGGTTCGAGTCCCGGCTGCTCCACTTCCAATCCAGCTCTCTGCTGTGGCCTGGGAAAGCAGTGGAAGATGGCCTACATGCTTGGGCTCCTGCACCCATGTGGGAGACCCGGATGGAGCTCCAGGCTCCTGGCTTGGCCCTGGTCCAGCCCCAGCAGTTGTAGTCATTTAGGGAGAGAGCCAGTATGTGGGCAAGCTCTCTTTCTCTGCCTCCCCTTTCTTTGCCTTTTGAATAAATAAAAATAATTTTAAATGTTTAATTAAAAGTAAAATTGAATTTACATTGGAACAGAGGACACCAAAAACAGAGCTTCCAAATTATTTTACAACATGTGATCGTTAACTGTGTTCTTGAGGCTGTTTACAAATATTAACACCTTTTTTGAATTTTTTCAGATGTATTTATTTGAAAGGCAGAGGGAGAGGGAGAGAAAGAGAATCTTCCAACTGCTGGTTCATTTCCCAAAATGGCTACAACAGGCAGCGCTGGGCCAGGCCGAAGCCAGGAGCTCCATCTGGGTCTGGGTGGCAGGGGCCCAAGGACTTGGGTTGTCACCTGCTGCTTTGCCAGGCCCATTAGCCGGGAGCTGGATCGGAAGTGGAGGAGCCGGGACTCGAACCGGCGCTCTGATACGGGATGCTGGTGTGGCACGCTGCAGATTAAACAGCTGGGGCACAATGCTAGCCCCATTCTTTTGATTTTTAGTTGCTTTAGGGTTGTATTTCTTGAGAGGCAGAGAGAGAGAGAGAGCGCGCGTGCTTCCATCCACTGGTTCGCTCCCCCATTGGCTGCAACAGCCAGGGAGTTCGGGTGGGGGAAGAAGAGACGCAAGTTCAGAGTGGCTCCCTGTCCCCGGTGCCCTCATGGGTCACCAGCTGGCCTGCACTCGCATCCGGGACTCCTGGGGTCCCTGGGCACCATGCGCACTGTGGGGGGTGCTGAGCCCCCAGCCCTGCCCTGCCCCTTACCTGACAGCACGGAGCTGATGAAGATGGCCACGCCGCTGGGCGGAGGCGCTGGCAGGGGACCCGGCCGGCCCTGGAGGAGCCGTCGGCGGGTGCCGGGACTCAGCATGCCGGCGCTCACGCTGCCAGCCCGCCAGGGCCTGGGGCGGACGGATCTCAGGCGGCTGCGCTGGGTGACCAGCGGGGCGGGGCCATGTGCCAGTGGAGCACCCTTGTCACACGCCCGCTGCTCCCTGCCGCTGGCTTTAATTGAACAGCCGGAGAGGAGGGGGACAGGTGTGGGACAGTGGCTTCCCAGCCGATGCCCCGGGCGCACGCACTGGGGAACTTTCTCCCCAGCGCCATGCCCTGGTAGCTCCGTGGTCGCCATAGCGACCGTGGTTTCCCTGGGCCCTGACGCCCAGGGACCAGTCGGCATCTCCAGCATCTGGGTACCCTGGGGCCTCCGTGTAAGCTGAGCCCGGGGCCCAGGTGTGCACGGGGAGGCCGGGGGGGGGAGGGGCTGGGAGCCATGCGCAGCCCCAGCAGGGCAGGCCAGGGGCACACAGAGGGGCCAAACCCCGCCCCATATAGGGAGGCCAGTCCTCCAGGGGCCAGGTACCATGTGTTCTATTCAAACCTGGGGCTCTCAGCCCCAAAGCCATCCTGCCCCCCAACTCCATCCTCCCAGGGAACATTTTTTTTAAAGTCATATACATATAAGCTACAATTTTGTGTGCTTTTTTAAAAAAGATTTATTTATTTATTTGAAAGTCAGAGTTACACAGAGAGGAGAGGCAGAGAGAGAGAGAGAGAGAAAGTCTTCCATCCGCTGGTTCACTCCCCAGATGGCCACAATGGCCGGAGCTGCGCAGATCCAAAGCCAGGAACCAGGCACTTTCTTTGGGTCTCCTACACGGGTGCAGGGGCCCAAGGACTTGGGCCATCTTCTACTGCTTTCCCAGGCCACAGCAGGGAGCTGGATCAGAAGTGGAGTGCTGGGATTCGAACCAGTGCCCCTATGGGATGCTGGTACTGCAGGCAGCTGTTTAACCTGCGGTGCCACAGTGCTGGCCCCAAAATTGTGAATTTTTTGCATCCTGGATTTTGTCTGTATTCATTTTGATCTTTAAAAATACTACTTCCAGGCCAGCGCCGTGGTGCAGCGGTAAGCCACCGCCTGGGATGTCTGCACCCCAGGCTGGACTGTCTGGGTTTGGGTTGTGGTTCTTCCGCTCCGTTCCAGCTCCCTGCTAACGCAGACCCTGGGAGGCAGCAGTGGTGGCCAAGGACTGGGTCCGGCCGCCCACGTGGGAGACACGGGTTAAGTTCCAGGCCTCTGGATTCAGCCTGGCCCAAGCCTGGGCTCCTGTTGCAGTAGGCAGGCATATAGGTTAAAATTGATCAGATTCGTGAACTGGAAGACCACGCCTTCACCACGCCCCTGTGTGACCTCATGCCCCTACCTGATGCCTTTGCCACGCCCCTGCGTGGCCTGATTCCCCTACCTGGCCACACCTGGGTGCCCACCAGCCAATCAAGTTAATTAACCACTCCCCTGGGGAAGTGGGTTAAAAGCCTAGGGCACAGTGTGCCTGGCCTGCTCTTCTTCCCTGGCCTCTTGCTAGGAAGGGGCTTGCTGTAGCCCTGCACCTCCAGGGTGCATGGCCTTCTAGATGCTCATCCATGTGGCTGGTTCCTGGTGCTCGGTATGAACCCCTATTTACCTCTCTCTCTCTTAAACAAAGCTCTCACTCTCCTATGCATCTTTCTCACTAAATAAAAGCTTAAAACATAACATGCTGCCTCGTTTATCTGTGCCGGTATTTAGAATTCTTCTCTAATACTAGGCAGGAACCCTCTCGGGCTTATTACTATTGGGGATTTGGTAATAAGCCTGTGGTGAAATCGTAAGGCACCCCAAATTCCGGTAGCACACGTGGCACCCCGGATAGCATTTCTAGGGAACTTTAAGGGGCCACATTTCAGGGTAAATTTTAGGGGGTCCTCTCCGATTTCACTGCTAACATCTTGGGAATGGGCTAGTGCTAGAAAAATCTCTCTCTTTCTAACTCTGATTTTCAAATACATAAATAAATCTTTTTATAAAAAATATTTTTGAAAAGCAGAGAGAGATCGTCCATCTGCTGGTTCACTCCCCTGATGGTTGCAACGGCCATTGCTGATTCAGGCTGAAGCCAGGAGCTCCATCCGGGTCTCCCACGTGAGTGCAGGGAGCTGGACCGGAAGTGGAGCAGCCAGGCCTCTGCTCCCGACTCCAGCTTCCTGCCAGGGGAGACGCCGGGAGGCAGCAGGTGACAGCTCCAGTAATCCGGCTCCTGCCCCCACCACCCCCGATGCGGGAGACCTGGATGGAGCTCCTGGCTCCTAGCTTTGGCCCGGCCCAGCCCTGATCATTACATTTGAGGACTGAACTAGTCATGGGAGCCTTCTCCCAATCTGTCCCTCTCTGCCTTTCAAATTAAAAATAATAATAATGATAAAGAGAGAGTCACCCAGCCCGGAGGTCGTGCAAGTCTGTTTCCAGCCCTGGGCAGGTCTGTTGCAATGACTCAGCTCCCGGATGTAGCACCAGGACAATTACAGACAATTACGGGAACAAATGGCGTGTGGCTGTGTGCCAATAAACCTTTATTTACAAACACAGCTCAGGGGCCACAGCCGACCTGCCCTTGACCTCCTCCTCCTCCTCCTTTCTTCCCTTGGGGAGTGGTCTGTCTGCCCCGGTCTCGGGGCCAGTGAGTGGCCAGGCCAGGTCTCACCAGCACCTGTGGTCGCCCTCACCGGCCCCTGGGGGTCCCTGCACTGGCTGAGCCGGGCCTCTTCCCAGAGACCTCCAGGCAGGTCCCAGGAAGCCGGGTTCTCTCCGCCCACGTCCCAGGTGGCTGCTGGCTGGGGGCCCGGGAACTTAATTTACCTAAAGCCTGCTCTGTGCCAGGGACCACGCGCTTCTTAGGATTGAACTCTGCTTGCTACTATTTTATGGTTATTATTTGAGAGGCGGTTTTTTGTGATGTTTTAATTACCAGGTGATCTGAGCACAAGTAGTTTTTAATTACTAAATACTTCCAGCAGAAGCCAGGAGCTTCTTCTGGGTCTCCCACGTGGGCACAGGGGCCTAAACAATGGTCCATCTTCTGCTTTCCCAGGCGCGTTAGCTGAGAGCTGGGTCAGAAGTGGAGCAGCCGGGACTCGAACCGGCGCCCACGAACCTCCAATTTTATAGCCAGCCTAAGGGATGTCCCTGTAAGGTCTCCGGGAGTGCGGTCACTCAGAGATCTTGTTGGCAAGCACCTCTGGAGGAAGCACCCCCATGAGCTAAGCACCCACAGGGTTCAAGACCAAGGGAGCAGCCCCGCCCCTTGGGTCGGCATTGGCCGGGCGTCTTTTTCCATCAGGAGGCCCAAGATAATCCGCAGCGCCCAAACGGAGAGCGGAGGTCACCGCCAAGATGGAGCACGGAGCAGACCTAGACAGGAGCCGGCAACGTAGCCGAAGAACTCGGCCGAACCGCTAACCACACAGGTGCACCCTGCCAAACCGCTGTTCCTTTTCTGCCTTCGGCTCCTGGCTGGTGTGGAACACCCCATTTGGGGGCGTGGGGCAGGGCTGCTGGGAAGGCTCGGAGTGCCCCCCACTTCTGCAGAGGGCGCTGGATTTCCGCCCAATCGCCTGCCAGAGATAAGGTCCCCTCACCTCCAGCTCACGGGGTCGGGGGGGGAAGGCCCACCATGGAGGCCGGCTCCGAGCTCACTCCATCCCCTCGCCCCCATCCCAGGTCAGGTCCCCGTCCCCGCGCGCGTGGGGTACCTGCGAGGGGCGGCGCTCGAGGGCCGCGGGGCTCCGACCCCGGGTCTGCTCCCCTGCGCCTCGGCGCGCCGGCGTTCCGGTTGCCATGGACGCAGGGCGGCCCGCGGGCCCTGCCCACCTGGCAGCCAATCAACAGTGCATGGATGGGCGTGGCTGCGGTGGCCGGGGGCGGGGCCTGCCCGGGGGCGGGGCTACTAGGGGCGGGGCGTTCTGCCGTGATTTGCGCTTAGGAATTTCTTGCTCTGAACTTGAAAGCACCGCCTCTGACCCTCACCTGTTGTACCGAGGAGGGAGGCTCTAGGCTCTTCCCTCTCTCGTTGCACTTTGTAACGCTCAGAATCCGGCGTAGGCGTCGCGAGCCCCAACTCCGAGCGGCGGGGCTGCACGCCCGGGTCCCACAGCGCGAGTGGGAGCAGCACAGGTTAGAACCCCCGACTGCCTGACTCCAAAGTCTGGGCTCCTGCAGACTCCCCGCGCTGATGCGAAAGACCCCAGCCCAGCCCTGCACGGAGCTGGGGCGCAGGCGGGGCTGCCTGAGGGGGACAGGAGCCGGTTGTTGGGGTTTGCCAGGCAGCGAAGCCAGAGAGGGGCTGCCTGGGAGAGGGCCCAGCAGGTACAAAGACACAGAGGGCTGGGAGCGCGGGGCGAGCCCAGAGAAGGGATGGGGGCAGGCCGGCACCCCGGGGACACAGCCCCAGAGGGCGGGCAGGCACGGGGACCCCGGGTACCGCCGCCTGCAGCAGGGGAGGAGCCCCCTCAGCTGTCAGGGCGCTGCTCCAGCGTGGGGGTCACGGACACAGACCCTCTGCCGCATGCAGTCACCGAGCACACGGAGAACTGAAGCGGAGTTGCAGGGCAGCTCCAAGTCCACAGACAGCAGCGCTCGCCTGGGGCTGAGACGCCGGGAGGGGCAGGGGGAGCTCACACGCTGGATTTCCCAGGCCGACACAGAACTCTGCTGGCACACTAAGAACTGCTACAAATAAACCTGGTTTTTGCCACTCTGTCCGCTGTCAATTCTTATTTTTCTTTTGAAGATTTCTTTGAGAGGCAGTTCAGAGAGGAGAGAGCGAGAAGAGAGAGAGAGAGATAGGTAGGTCTTCCATCCACTGTTTCACTCCCCAAATGGCCGCGATGGCCGGAGCTGGGCTGATCCAAAGCCAGGAGCCAGGAGCTCCATCCGGGTCTCTCACATGGGGGAAGGGGCCCAAGCACTTGGGCCATCTTCTACTGCTTTCCCAGGCCACAGCAGAGAGCTGGCTCAGAAGTGGAGCAGCCAGGACTAGAACTGGCGCCCATATGGGATGCCAGCACTGCAGGCCAGGGCGTTAACCCGCCAGACCCTGTAACTCTTTCAAATAAATAAAATAATTCTTTTTTTTTAGAAGCAGAGGGAAGAACAGGAAAACACGAGTGAAACCGCTGCCTTGGAAGGCACTTCCACGGGAGACGAGCTCAGATGCAAGCCGCCCCCACGCCACGCCGGATGCGGGGCTCCTGGAGTCAACACAGGGCGTGGCAGCGGGCACACGGCACGGTTCAGACGCCGACCGAGGAGCGCCGGGTTCCGTTCCCGGCTCTGGCTCCCGACTCGGGCCTTCTGCTCACGGAGACCACGGGCGGCAGCGGTGATGTCTCAGGTAGCTGGGTCCCCGACACCCACGTGGGAGACCTGGAACGCACTCTCGGTTTCAACATCCGGGCCCAGTCAGCCATCGTGGGCCTTTGGGGAGCGACCCAGGGGACAGGCGCCAGTGTTCTCTGCCTCTCGGGTGATAAATTCGGGTGCATTTTCCAAGGATCTTACGAACACTGCTCCTAGTTCGGGTTTCCTATGCGGGAGGAGGATGCAGAGTGGAGGGCAGCAGCGGGGTGGGGGTGGGGGTGGGGGTGGGCCCGGGCCCAGGCCCGGGCCCGTTCCCCTTCTACTCAGCCCCAGCGGGGAAGATAACTGAGTGCTCCGGCACTCAGGAAGAGGTCTTGCCCACCGTGGCCACTCCCAGAGCAGGGTCCTCCCCAGGGTTCCTGACAGGCAGGATGGGGCGTGGGGCTCTCGGACCCTGGTGCTCCCTCCCTGAGCCCCCTCCTGCAGCCTGGACATGGGGCCTGTCTGGTCCCACGGCCACGGTCAAGGCCAGCCAAGACCCCGGGAGCATCTGGAGTCTGTGGGCTCCCATGGGGGGGGGGCTGGCATCCTCAGAGGTAGCAGAGCGGCTGGCTGAGGTTGGCACCTGCTGGGGGGGGGGAGCGGGCCAGCCCCTGCCCTTAGGGAGCAGCAGCCTTGGGATGTCCACTCTGGGGTCTGGGGGCAGAGTTGGGATCTGGATGCCCCCAGGAGAAGGAGCAGGGAGGAGCCGCTGCAGCTGGTGCATTGTCTGTAACCCCCCCATCCACAACTAGGGAGCAGGCCGAGTCCCAGGCACACCAGCTGGGGGACCCCAGACGCTGTCCTCGCCCTGACCTGGGTCCGAGTCGCTCCACACCCCAGCATGGGGGTCACGGACACAGACCCTCTGCCACATGCAGTCACCGAGCACAGGGCTGGATGAGACCCAGTGCCCAGTGCTCCCAGGGGCCTGTCTGACCCCTTCTCACACAGCCCCCCACCAGCAGGCCACCCCAAGTCCCGACATGCTCGGCTGTGGGTGTGGGTGTCTTAGCCTCTGTGTGCTGCCTGCCGTCCTGCTCCCCCGCCCCAGCCCAGAGGCTGGAGAAAGAAGCCGCACGTGGGACTCGCTTACTGCCCACCTACATTAAATAAATGGGGTGTGTCCCCGAGATCACACACACAGTGACGCCAAAATCGTACAGAATGGCACGAAGGAAGCTGACACATGGCACCACCTGGGACGCTGGCATCAGTGTCACAGTGCCGGTCCACGACCAAACCGCTCCACTTCCGGTCCAGCTCCCTCTATGGCCTGGGAGAGCAGTGGAGGATGGGCCAGATGCCTGGGCCCCGGTACTCTCAGGGTAGACCCAGGTGGAGCTCCTGGCTCCTGGGTTAGGCCTGGCCGCTGCAGCCCTTTGGGGAATGAACCAGCAATAAGCCGGCCTGCAGGCTGTTGGGTGCACACTGAACAAGGGAACTGCACGGTTACACTCGCTCCATCCCCAGCTGTCTCCTGCCGTAACCCAACATTCGGGAAATCTGAGGAAGTCTAAAATCTGGGGCGCCCCGGTCTCCAGCACTCCGGGTACGCGGCACCGCCCGTGATGACCGGGGGTCGGGAGCTCAGGGGACCCGGACACAGCGCGCCCCGCCCAGCCGGGCTCACCCACAAAACGCGCGCTTCCAGTGCAGAACAGTTTTATTTCAACGCGGCAAACAACACGGTCCAACGGCAGCCGATAAAGTGCTCAACTGTCCAGGGCACCCCAGGCGAGGCCAGGGCTCCGGGCAGGGGCGGCCGGGCTCACGGGGGCCCTGGCTGGTCCTGGGAGAGGGGCCGCTCCCCGCGGGCGCCGTCCTTGCGGAAGTACCAGCGGCTGGGGGCCGCCGGGCCCTGCGCTTCCTCCCAGGCGCGCTGGTTCAGCAGGGCGGCCTCTTTGCTCGCCTCGGCCGACAGTTCCAGCACCTGGGCGAAGCTCCTGGGAGAGAACGGGCGCAGACCCTCAGCGGGGCGGAGACCCCCACCACGGGCAGACCCTCAGCGGGGCGGAGACCCCCACCGCGGGTGGCCCAGAGCGCTGGGCATCCAGGCAGGACCTGAGCACTTGAGTCCTCGCAGCTGCTCCCCAGGGGGCCAAGCAGGGAGCTGGACGTGGGGGCGGGGCGGGCACTGATGTGGGGGCGGGCACCCAAGCCCAGCCCCTCGCGGACACTGGCGATCGGATCCGGTTGAAGCTGCTGTGGCAGAGCCCATGGACACGGAGGCCACCTGCACTTTACCGCGCGGGAACCTTCCAGAAACAAGCGGACTCTCAGACCATGGGCCGCCGGGGGGCGGCAGTGAGGGCTCAGGGGGTGGGGGCCGGATGCGGTTCCCATGGGGCTCTTTGCTGTCCCGCCCAGTCCTGGTGCTGCGGGCATTTGGGGCTGGCCCGGCAGGCAGGAGCTCTCGGGCTCGGATAACTGCATGAGCAGATCGGGACAGGACGGCGACCCGCAGAGGACGGGCCAGGGCTGCCGCCCTCCTCTCCCGGCCTGCATGCCCCTCAGCGGCGCGGGTAGTGCTCTGCCCAACCCCCTCAGCCCCCACGCTCTGGGAACCCAGGGTCTGGCTCTGATCCCCGCGGCACCCCACGCCCCCACAACCTCAGAACCCACGCCAGGGCGGGCCGGAGACGGGAATGAGCCGACCCCAGAGCCGCAGGTGGACAGACTGAGTGTTGTCTGGGCCCGGACGACGGCGACACCTGCTGGCCACTCCCTTACCTGCAGCCGGCCTGCGCCCCTGCAAATGCCCGGGCAGCCTCCCTGCAGGGCCCCGCCCGCCCCAGCGCACCCCGTGGGCGGGAAGGGTCCCCCGGGATACCTTCGGAGCTCCACGTCCTTCTCCACGGCCAAGCCCTGGAGCTCGCTGAGCAAGGCCAGCGCCTGCGTGGGCTCTGCGCTGCAGACCCCCAGCTCTCCCAGGAGGCGGCCTGGGAGTCCCAGCTCCTCTGTTTCCAATCCAGACCCTGGAAGGCAGCAGCCATGAGTACCTGGGTCCCTGGCACCCCCGTGGGAGGCACAGATGGAGCTCTGTGCCCGACCCTGCCCAGCTGTTGCAGGCCTTTGGGGTCCTGGAGTCCAGTCCTGGGAGGGCTCAGCCTCGCCCTGCACCCCACCTGCAAATACTGGAAGAGGATGCCTCATTGGAGGCGTCGCCTGGCTGGGCAGGTGGGGGAGGCCGTGGGCGGCGCCTCGGCGCTCATCTGTCCTCTGTCTCTCCGTTGGGCTCCAGGTCTGAGTCCAGGGCTTCCCGGCTGGCTCACACTAGGTTCACGCCCCTCTGCGGGCGCCCCAATCCAAGGGGCCCAGGTGATCGTCGTAGGTGTAGGACCCGAGGCTGGGGGCGGCTGCTCTGGAAGCGAGGGGGACCTCGGGGAGGGACCTTCAGGAGCTGGGAGTGGAGAGGGGAGGAGGGGAGGGGGCGGTGGACAGGGGGGCGCCACGCCCACGGGCGGGCTGGCCCCTGCACCCATGTGGGAGACCTGGAGGAGGCTCCTGGCTTCGGATCAGCTCAGCTCCAGCGATCATGACCATTTGGGGAGTGAACCAGAGGATGGAAGACCTCTGTCGCTCTCTACTTCTCTGTAACTCTGCCTTTCAAATAAGTAATCTTTTTAAAAAATTTAAAAGGAACCCCCCACCCCCCGCAGCACTGCGCCGCCCTTGGCCTCCGTGGGTCTCGGCCAGGACCCTCTAGGATGTGGAGGAGAAAGTCCGCTCCGCCCTCTTAGCCCCACCCCGAGCTCCGCCCCCTTCTCATTCACTCCTCCCCCTGCAAACCCCACCCCCTCGGCACTCACACCCCACCCTGAAGACTCACTCTGCCCTCTTTCCCTTCCACCCCCAACCTACTCACTCTGCACCCCCACCCCAACTCCCCACGACCTCCCCAGCCACGCCCCCTGCAGTTCACCCCAGCGCATTTCCCAAGACAAGCCTCCTGCATTAATAGCCCCGCCCCCTGCCCTCTCTGCACCCCCAACTCAGCCCCATCCCATCCCTGCTCAGCACTCTCAGCCACGCCCCCTCCGTGGCCACGCCCCTGTCACGTTCACTCCCCAACCACACCGCTCAGGCGTGCCCACCAAAGCCACCCCACAGCCACGCCCCCGCACCCCTGCCCGCCCCTCCTGGGTCCCGAGAGGCACGTGCTGGGGATCTGCGGGGACAGTGGGCGGCACCAGGCTCCCGGGGGTGCTGAGCTAGTCTCCAGTGCTCTGTGGTGCCCCCAAGACGGGAGCCCAGAACTGGCTGATTTCGGGGTGCCCGGCAGAGATCTCATCCCATGTTCAATTCCGGGGCTCCCGGCTGGGGAAAAGGGGCCACACCTGCTCGGATTTGTGCCTGCGTGTGCGCGGCACAGAGGCCATTCCTAAAACCGTGCAGCCGCTGTCGCCTCCGGAACGTTCTCCCACCGGGAAAGGAGACCCCCCCGCACGCCATCAGCCCTCTCGCCCGCCCTGTGGATCTGAGCGCTCTGGGGACCTCCGGTACGGGGAGTGCTCTGTTCTCAGCCACGCGGCCGCCCTGGGGCCAGCAGTACCCCGTCAAAGTAGAAGAGTGACCCAGTGTTCGGCCACCTCGTACCCCTGCCAAGGAGCCGCTGGGGGAGGAAGCCCAAATCAGGGTCAGCCCGGCCCCTCTGCCCTCTGCTCAGGCAGGCCTGGCCTCCCGGGGGGTGGCAGAGCTGAGATACAAGGGTCCTGGGGGCAGTTCCTGGGGTCTAGGGTCTGAGTGGGGCGGATGGGTTAAGGGTGCGCACCTCCTGGGTCCTACCAGGAGAGGGCGCTCAAAGCTGGGCATCCCCTGCCCATCCCCACCCCAGGGGGCGACAGGGCTACCTCCTCTGTACCCCCACCCACCACAGAGCAGGCATGAGAACCCCAGGGCGCCCTCACACCGGCCTCATTGACGAAGAGCAAAGCTGGTCACCCCCAGCCTCACACCCCCTACCCTGCCCCCTCTGCAGGCAGGCAGTCCGTCTTTGCTCAGAAAGGCAAAACCAGCAAAAACCCGACAACTGCGACAGGTGTCCCCCACACAGCACAGCAATCAGGATGCTGCACCCCGCCCGGGGTCACCCCGGGAGGCAGCAGGGGGTGGCGCCAGTGCTGGAGCCCCTGCCACCTGCATGGGAGACCCGGATGGAGCTCCTGGCTTGGCCTGGCCCAGCCCTGGCCGCCCGATTCATTTGGGGGAGTGAGCCAGGAGATGAAGACCTCTCTTTTTCTCATAACAACACTAATAATAAACGGTGACAACATTTCACAAAAGGCTGGAGCCCAGGTGCCTGAGCCCTGCCTGCCACTCCGAGATCCCCGCTTGGGCCTGCAGGCCCCTGGCCAACACCGGCGGCACCTGCCTGCCCTGCTCCAGGCTCTGGAGGTCTGCCCGGAAGCTGGACAGCTGGGGCATCCTGAGAACAGCCATGTTGGAGGTCGCTGCGTGCAGCCACCTTCTCACAGAGGGGGAGGCAGAGGGGACTTTGAGATGGAATTCACAGCCCCCAGCCCACACCAGCCCCCACAGCTGACATCCTGGGGTCTGTGCCCATTCTACAGTCGGGACAGTGAGGCCAGAGGAGGGTACATGGCTTTGCTGGAGACTATGATGTACTAGGCTAAGTCTCCATCTGTGTCGCTGGCATCTCACACGGGTGCTGGTTCGAATCCCGGCTGCTCCACTACCCATCCAGCTCTCTGCTGTGGCCTGGGAAAGCAGTGGAAGATGGCCCAAGTGCTTGGGCCCCTGCACCCACATGGGAGACCTGGAAGAAGCTCCTGGCTTCGGATTGACTAAGCTCCACCTGTTGCAGTCATCTAGGGAGTGAACCAGCGGGTGGAAGACCTCTCTCTCTCTCTCTCTCTCTCTCACACACACACACACACACACACCCATGTCTGTAACTCTAACTTGCAAATAAATAAATCTTTTTTTTTTAAATGACCAAAAGCCTAGTTAACATGTAAACCAACAGTCTAGTAGCTTATTGTCATTATCAAGTATTACAAGAGTTCCTCCAAATGTGTCATGAAAAAAAGAATTAGGAGATGCTGGTTTTGGCGCAAAGAATCTGAAACCCACAAACCGCAAAAAAGTATGCATGAGTTTCAAAAAATAGTGTGTGGCTCCTGTGAAATACTTCTGTATTTGAAAGTTAGAGTTACAGAGAGAGAGGGAGAGACAGAGAGAAAGGTCTTCCATCGGCTGGTTCACTCCCCAAATGGCCACACGATAGGATCAGGGTCCATCCGAAGCCAGCAGCCAGGAGCTCCATCCGGGTCTCCCACACGGGTGCAGGGGCCTAAGGACTTGGGCCATCCTCTACTGCTTTCCCAGGCACATTAGCAGGGAGCTGGATTAGAAATGGAGCAGCCGGGACTTGAACCGGCGTCCCTGTGGGGAGCTGCAGGCAGAGGCTTAGCCCACAGCGCCAGCTCAAATTACAATTTTGTGGTTTTTTTTTTTTTTTTTTTGCACCAAAATAAACTTATCTTTGAATTCCATTTCTCCTTGAACTTCAAGTACCCTCATACATCCGGTACATAACTGGCTGTGTTCTTGTGTTGTTTTTTTTTAATACAACCGGACGGGCAGTGCAGTGCTGTGTTTGCCGCTAACACACGAGGAGGCTGCTCTGCCGTGACGTTTGCTGCTATGACGTCACCAGGCAAGAGCAGGGTTTCCACTCCCCTGCAGTCTCACGGGCCCGCCGTCATGTGTCCATCTGGTCTACCGCTGGGCGGAGCATCCTCACCCCGCTCTGGGCGGAGCAGCCCTTAGCACCTCTGCTCCAGCCCCAGCAGAGCGCAGCCCGCCCTGGCCAGAGGGGTGCCTGCCTGCGTCCCCGGTTCAATGCTCAGTGCCCTCCCTGGTTTTCACACTACGTGTCCACCGCCCACTGGAGGTGGTCGGCCACCCCTTCTCCGTTCTCCCCGACGTGGAAGACAGCAGGCGGCCGAGGGGACCATGTCGGAGGTCTTGGTCACGGGGCAGCTGCAGCAGGAGGGGCTCTGAGAGGGGCCAAGGCGGGGAGGGGCGGGGAGGGGGCGGGGAGGGCAGGGGAGGGGGCGGGGAGGGGCGGGGAGGGCAGGGGAGAATTCTCAGTGTCTCCTGTCTCAGCAATGCCCTCCCCCCCCCCCCCCGCCTTCCTCCCCAGCCAATGCTGGCCCTGCACACGGGCACAGCTGGGGCACTGGCTCCAAAGTCCTCCTCCACAGCGTCCTGTCCCCCGGGGCACGTGGCAAGGCCTGGAGACGTTTTTTGAGCCTCGTCCCCGCCCCACTGGTCTCGGCATGAGAGACCCTGCCTGTCCATCCATTCACCCGTCATCCCCTCCGCCCAGCTCTGGCTCCTAACCCCAGCTCCCTGCTGAGGCTGACCCGGGGAACAGAGGTGACCACTCAAGGCACTGGGTTCCTGCCATCTAGGGACGGGAGCAGGATCGACTTCCGGGCGCCTTGCTTTGGTTCCAGCTCCTGTGCGCGTCTGGAGAGTGAACAAGTGGGTAGTCCTCTCTCTCATATGAATAAATGGCTATTAGGACCTCAAAGGTGGGTCCCCCAGAGCTCAGCAAAGCTGCCGAGGCCTGTTTGCGTGGGAGCAGCCAGCCAGGAGCGCCCACCACCAACCCTCTGCGGCAAAAGACCCCCACCCCGGGCTTCCCCCAGGGCTAAGATCCCCCAGGAAGGAACCACGAAAAGAGGGAGGGGGTCCCAGGCCTCAGGTGTGGGGAGACAGTGAAGACACTATGAAGCAAAAAAAAAAAAAAAAAAAAAAAAAAGGCCGACGCTGCGGCTCACTAGGCTAATCCTCCGCCTTGCGGTGCCGGCACACCGGGTTCTAGTCCCGGTTGGGGCGCCGGATTCTGTCCCGGTTGCCCCCCTTCCAGGCCAGCTCTCTGCTGTGGCCCAGGAGTGCAGTGGAGGATGGCCCAAGTGCTTGGGCCCTGCACCCCATGGGAGACCAGGAGAAGCACCTGGCTCCTGCCATCGGATCAGCGCGGTGCGCCGGCCGCAGCGCACCGACCATGGCGGCCATTGGAGGGTGAACCAACGGCAAAAAGGAAGACCTTTCTCTCTGTCTCTCTCTCTCACTGTCCACTCTGCTTGTCCAAAAAAAAAAAAAAAAAAAAAAGACACTATGAAGGCAGGGAGACAGGAGGAGGGGGGAGCGGCAACCCCAGGCTATGGCCGGCCCTCGCTCTACCCCCTCCCACCGCTGGCCCGCGCCGGCCGCCCACCCCAGTGCTGGGGGCTCATACACCGGCTTATCTGTCCGGATGAACACAGAGATGCCCGGCTGTCCGCGGCTGCCCTCGTCTGCCCAGGGTCCCTGGCCCCCGAGGCCTGTGGGGACCTGCAGGTGGGGGCCGGGGCTGTGGGAGGAGGGGTTCCCCTGGTCCAGGCCAGGATGCCGGGTGACGTCTCTGCAGCGCCCACCAAGGGACGGTCTCGGCTGCGGCCCAGCCCCCACAGTGCCCAGACTGGGCCCCAGACACCAGCAGAACCGTGGCCTGGCCGAGAAGGGCTTGTTCTGCTCGGGCTTGCGGGGCCTTTTATCGGTTCTGATGTTGCAAAGGCACAGAGCTGTGTGTACACACGACCCTGCAGAGAGAGAACCCTCTGCAGCCTCCCACCCAAGGGTGCTCACAGCAGGGGGCGGAGAGACCCCGCCTCCTCATAGGCACTTACATGTGTGCCCATGCACGCATTGTGTGCACACACTGCATGGTACATGCATGCATATGGGCACATGCGTGTGTGTGTGCGTCCACGCATGCGTGTACATGTGGGCATCAGTGTATACGCATCGCAGGGGGTGGCTTAACCGGCTGCACCGCGGCGCCGGCGCCAGAGCGATCATTTGATACAGGGCTACGTGTGTGAGGATCAAAGCTATGTATTCGCATTTCTATCTCCTTAAACATTTCCAAAAACAATTTACCGGGGCGGTGCTGTGGCATAGCGGGTTAAAGCCCTGGCCTGCAGTGCCGGCATCCCGTATGGGCACCGGTTCGAGTCCTGGCTGCTCCTCTTCTGATCCAGCTCCCTGCTACGGCCTGGGAAAGCAGTGGAGGATGGCCCAAGTCCTTGGGCCCCTGCACCTGCATGGGAGACCAGATGGAGCTCCTGGCTTCAGATTGGCTCCAGCCATTGAGGCCAATTGGGGAGTGAACCAGCGGATGGAAGACCTCTGTCTCTCTCTCTCTCTCTCTCTGCCTCTCCTCTCTCTGTGTAACTCTGACTTGCAAATAAATAAATACATCTTATTTTAAAAAAGCATAAACAAAACCATTAAACGGGACTTCAATTGAAACGCTTGCGGGAGCAGGCTTGGTGGGGTCAGGGTGCCGCTGCCTCACCACAGCGCTGGCCGCAGAAGGCCCTGGCCCCAGGACCACGCTCAGCTCTGTCCAGCTGGAGCAACGGCCACCATTCAGGGCCCTCGGGTCACACACGTGGCCTTCGTTAGGGGACGACGGTCTTAGTGCCTGGCCCCCGGCCGACTCCCAGGGCTCACACGTACGTAGCCCAGGCTGAGCGGGGACTGCCTCTTCCAGCCCTAACTCAGATCGGGGTTAGAGTCTTCACCCCGCTGCCCACATCGGGCTTCCGTCCTGGGACACACCAGTGGGTTGCATTTCACTCATTGTAAAGTCAGAGACTACGAACTTGTGCCTCCACAGGACAAGGTCACGGTTTGTAAGGGCAGAGCGCCACCTGGTGGCCTCCATCAGCACTGCGCCCTGGACATTGCTGGATTAAAGAGAGACGCGCTGCAGGTGCAGGAGCCCAGGTACCAGTCCGGAAACGAGTGCACAAGTTTGCAGGGTTTCAACGTCCAGGAGGGGAAAAAATCAGCACTGTCTGCCATCTTTCCTTCCCACCTTTGACCCCACTAGAAGCGAGGACGCCACCTAGTCCGCGCGGGTTACCTGTTTGCTGTCATCTCGGCCACAAGAGCTACCTGAAGAAGCTAACAGGTGGTGAAGCCCACCCGGGCCGCCCTGCGAATCTCCCCCTACGAAGTAGCTGGCGGGAAATTCTCCTCCCGGCGGCTTCATTCACTCCACCTGGCCAGAAACGTGGGGCGGCAACATGCGTATAGGCAAGACATTTCCCAACCCAGGCCCAGCCGGAGACCACCACCCAAGACCACAGCCGGGCTCATGCCAAGAGGAGGCGCTGTGGGGTGGAGGGCGCCCCCTCTCCTGTTCTGTCCTGGGGACAGGACCCCAGGTCCCCCACCATTGGCAGAGGCTGTGCGGCCTTAGACAAGTTGCGGCAAGCTCTCTGGACCAGCCCCCTCCCCCGACACCCCTACCCCAGAGGACACCCAGGCTATACCCCCCACCGCCCGGGGCAACCCATGGGGCCTGCGGTTGTGTGTCCCACGAGGAAGCAGCAGCGACCCGCAGTTTTCGGTTCCGCAGGGGCGCGGTGCCCGGGGAGGGGGGCCAGGGCGGGCGGGCCCAAGGCTGGCATCAGGGCCTGGGTCTGAGCTGCCGCCACCCGGCTGAGCTGGGCAGCCCCCCAGGACCCGCCTGGTCCCCAGCCAGGGTCCAACCCTCCGTGGGTCCTCCCCCAGACCCCTCCCTGGACCCAGTCGCCTCCCTCCTGGTCCTCCCTCCGGTCCCAGGCCTAAGCCTGCTCTCCCCCCCCTCCCCAACCACTCTCATCCCCACCCCCACCAGGCACAGGCAAGTCCTCTGAGTGCCTTCTGGCCACGTCCAGGGCCCCCAGAAGAGGCAGGATTTGCTGCGGCTGGGAGGGGACAGAGGACATGGTGGCAGCCGTGTACCCGCAGGGGGAGTGCTCTGAGCAGGTGCCCCCCCCCCAGTTCCTTTCCTTAGATTTATTTCATTGAATCGAAAGGTAGAGCTACACACAGACGGAGAGAGATCTTCCACCTGTTGGCTCAGCTCCCAAATGGCCGCAACAGCCAGGTCTGGGCTGGGCCAGGCCGAAGCCAGGAGCCAGGAGCTCCATCCGGGTCCCTGATGTGGGTCCCTGAGCCATCAGCAGAGGGTGCATTAGCAGAAGCTGGAGTCAGGAGCCGGAGCCAGGACTCGAACTTGGGTCGGAGCCAGGACTCAACCTTGGGTGTCCATGCTCTGGCTCAGATGCCCCCCCGGTGCCGTCTGCCCCCGTTCTCAGGGATAGCTCGGCCATCCTTGTCTGAGAGCTGTGTGGATGAGCCCCGTGGGACCCCTAAGAACTACCTGCCAGTCCCCCTGTTCTTGCCCCTCTCCCACTGGGACGCCCTCCCCCCAGCCCCTGCCCCTGTCACCCAGACCACCCACACCCCCCACTCAACCCGGTCCACAGCCAGCACCTTCCCTACCACCTGAGGAGTTATTCTAACAAGCAGATGGCACCCCCACAGGAAGCAGGGCCCCCTCACCCCCTTGTACCAACAAGGCCTTTCCCTACAGCACCTGCTGGGTCACGCAGCTCCCAGACGCAGCCAGGTGCCGGGCGGTGGCCTCCTCCCCCTCCACATCCACCCCCCGGAGGAGGGGATTGGTTTCTGGACCCTCCCTCCCCATGGATACCAGAATCCACGGCTGCTCGAGCCCCTTCTGTGAAATGCTGCAGGGGCCGGCGCTGTGGCGTGGCAGGTTAAGCATCTGGCCGCGATACTCGCATCCGATATGGGCGCCAGTTCAAGTCCCGGCTGCTCCACTTCTGGTCCAGCTCCCTGCTCATGCGCCTGGGAAAGCAGTGGAAGATGGCCCAAAGTCCTCGGGCTCCTGCACCCACGTGGGAGACCCGGATGGAGCTCCTGGCTGCTGGCTTCAGCCTGGCCCAGCCCTGGCTGTTGCAGCCATCTGGGGAGTGAACCAGCGGATGGAGACCTCTCTCTCTCTCTCTCTCTCTCTCTGTGTAACTCTGCCTTTCAAATAAATAAATAAATCTTAAAAAAAAAAAAAAAAAGAAGAAGAACAACTGTGGTGTGTGGCAAGAAGAAGGCAGCCCTCTTAAGAAGTCTTTTTGGCTTTCCTGTACAAAGTGAACTCGTGACTTAGCAGTTAAACACCTGCATCCTCTATCAAGGTGCCCGGGTTCAAGCCCGGGCCCCACTCTTGCCTCCAGCGCTCCCGCAAACGTGCAGCCTGCGAGGCAGCAGGTGAAGTGAGTTCAGACAGTGGAGTTCCTGGCCCCTACGGGGGAGACGGGAGACCCGGATTTCGTGCTTGGCTCCCAGCTTCAGCCCTGGCCCAGCCCTGGCTGCTGTGAACATCTGGAGAGTGAGCCAGTGGGTGGCAGCTCTCTCTGCTTCTGATAGATTAAAAAAAAAAAAAAAAAAAAGATTTCTTTACCTATTAGAGAGGCAGAGAGAGAGGTCTTCTATTTGCTGGTTCACTCCCCAAATGGCCTCAGGCTGAGCTGGTCCAAAGCCAGGAGCCAGGAGCTTCTTCCAGGTCTCCCACTCGGGTGCAGGGGCCCAAGGACTTGGGCCATCCTCCACCACCTTCCCGGGCCACAGCAGAGACCTGGATGGGAAGTGGAGCAGCCAGGCCTCGAACCGGCGCCCGTATGCTGCAGGCAGCGGCTTTCCCCGCTACGCCACAGCGCCAGCCCCAGATACGTTTTAAAGACACGTGAGCACTGGACAGGGTTTAACATCTGTGTCTCCTTGCTGTGAGCAGGTGAGTCGCCTTCCCGAACCTCTAGTTTCCTTTGTTAACAAGCATGTGCGGGGTGGGGCGGGGGTATCCTGGGCTGAGCTGTGTCCCCACAAAATTCAGGAGCGGCTGGTGTCACCCCCGGGGGCCTCAGCACGCGACTGTGTGGAGACAGACTTGAAACGAAGTATGAAGTTCAAGCTCAGAGCCAGACTCCGGAGGGCTTGGATGTGAGCCAGGGACACAGGCCACGGCCAGGACAAGGGAGGGGAACCCGGGCTGGTGGCCATGGATGTCTGTGTCCAGCGGGGTGGGGGCCGGCACCGCTGGGGTTCATCTGACGTCCTGTGCACAGAGGCAGGGCCGTCCGGGAGCGAATGTGAGTGAGGGAGACGGAGAAGGACGGACACGGCACTTGCGTGGCCCCCAGAGCAGCCACGTTCACGGACAGAGGAGCGTGGAGCCGAGGTGAGCAGGGGCGGGGTGGAGGGTGTTCCCAGGGCGACGCGTCCGGCCCAGCACCCTTCCTCCCTCGCTGTGGCTGTTTTCTCTCCCCTGCTCTGAGCTGGAAATTCCAGCTCATTGTGTCAAAGATCCATCTGGCTTCTCGTTGCTCACCCCCCGGCAAGCCCAGGCTCACGCGGCTGCAAGTTCAAGGCCTGGGCCCCCTGCTATGCTGCTGGGTGACCTGGGGCAGTGTGTGAGCCTCTCTGAGCGGGGCTGTCGCACCCCGTGAGCACTTGTGAGGTGTCTAGGCGTGGCCCGGGGACAGCCTGACCCTCCCTTCCGGGGCCCAGTGCCTGTGACCAGCAGAGCCCCCCCCCCCAGGTGACAGCAGCGTTTGGTAAGGCTGGTCCCAGCCCAGCGGTGCAGGGACCCTGAGGAGCCTGGCACAGGTGGCCCAAACACTGTGCCCGTCACCCGCGTGCGTGGGGACCTGGGTGGCGTCTCTGCCTCCCGCTTCTGTGTGGCCCCGCCCAGGCCATGATGCTCGTCTGGGGAGCGGCCCAGGGACGGATCTCGCTCAGTCTCCCTCTCTGCGACTCTACCCTCTATCTATCTATCTATCTATCTATCTATCTATCTATCTAACTTTTTTAATCGCACAAAGTCTTCAGCTGCAGGCACCGCCCCGTGATGACCGGGGGTCGGGAGCTCAGGGGACCCGGACACAGCGCGCCCCGCCCAGCCGGGCTCACCCACAAAACGCGCGCTTCCAGTGCAGAACAGTTTTATTTCAACGCGGCAAACAACACGGTCCAACGGCAGCCGATAAAGTGCTCAACTGTCCAGGGCACCCCAGGCGAGGCCAGGGCTCCGGGCAGGGGCGGCCGGGCTCACGGGGGCCCCGGCTCGTCCTGGGAGAGGGGCCGCTCCCCGCGGGCGCCGTCCTCGCGGAAGTACCAGCGGCTGGGGGCCGCCGGGCCCTGCGCTTCCTCCCAGGCGCGCTGGTTCAGCAGGGCGGCCTCTTTGCTCGCCTCGGTCGACAGTTCCAGCACCTGGGCGAAGCTCCTGGGAGAGAATGGGCGCAGACCCTCAGCGGGGCGGAGACCCCCACCGCGGGCAGACCCTCATTGTGGGCGGAGACCCCCACCGCGGGCGGCCCAGAGCGCTGGGCATCCAGGCAGGACCTGAGCACTTGAGTCCTTGCAGCTGCTCCCCAGGGGGCCCAGCAGGGAGCTGGACGTGGGGGCGGGGCGGGCACCCTCTGGGAGCCCGCAGCCAGCCTGGGTGGGAACTGCAGTGGGAAGGGCCCAGGGGCCCCAAAGACGCCGCAGCTGCCCCCCTGCACCCCGTGGGCGGGAAGGGTCCCCCAGGATACCTTCGGAGCTCCAGGTCCTTCTCCACGGCCAGGCCCCGGAGCTCGCTGAGCAAGGCCAGCGCCTGCGTGGGCTCTGCGCTGCCGACCCCCAGCTCTCCCAGGAGGCGGTGGGCGGTGTTCAGCTCAGGCTGCAGGGCATCTGGAGGGGAGGGGAGGGGGCCGTCAGCGCCGGAGGAAAGGGGCCCAGGCTGCCCGCAGCGCCCTCTGCAGTGCAGCACCCGGACCCCCACGCCGCCGCCCCCCCCCCCCAAGGCCGCCCCGCGCGGCCGCGACATCGCTCCTACCGAGCAGGCGCCGGCCGCCCCCCTCCAGGTAGACGGAGCGCACGGGCAGCTCGTGCCGGGTGCCGTCCAGGGCCGTGGCGAGCGCCGTGTACCCTTCCCTGAAGCGGCCGGCCGCTGCCTCGAAGGGCCGCAGCAGCTCCGTCTGTGGCGGGAGGGAGGGGCCGTGAGACAGGACGTCACCGTCCGCGCCCCCAGCACCCCTGGGCTCCCCAAGGCGGACGCGGCAGGCCCCCGGGGGCCTCTGAGGCTGCGCTGGGCGCCCCCGACCTCCCGCTCCCGGGCACGGTCCAGGCTGCGCCTTGCAAATACGCGTGTGCCTCCGCCGCCCGCGCTCACGGGGCCACCTCCGCCCTGCCCTGCCCGCCCGGGCGGTCTGGGCCCTCATGGCCGCGTGGGGGAGCGACAGGGACCTGTTCCGAGCCCTGAGTCCCCCAGAACTCACGCAGACGCTGAACCCCCCTTTCCTGCCCAGCGCTGGGGGCGGGGCACGGACCTGGGCTAACGCAGGCTCCGCGGGGAGGGCTCAGGCCCGGCTCCGGCCACTGCGGCCATTTGGGGAGTGACCCAGTGGATGGGGACCCCTCTGTCCTTCCCTCTCTGTCTGTAACTCCGCCTCTCAAGTTACTAAATACATCATTAAAACAGTGTGTGGGAAATGCATGTTACAACCAAAGGATACATGGATTACAAAGTTCTGCAAAACCAGTGGGTTTGATCTGTATTTTTGAGAGCTAGCGGGAGAGAGAACCTCCCCTCACTGTCCCTCCCAGATGCCCACGCGGCTCGAGGTGACTCCCAGGTGGGCGGCAGGGACCCAGTGCTGGAGCCGGCCTGCTGCCCAAGGATCCAGGCCGAGCAGGAAGCCGGGGTCAGGGGCGGGGCCCCGGGCCCTCCTGGCCTTCTCCGCGGCTGGCTCCCCAGACCTCTGTCCAGTCCTGTCCCCGGGACTCCGTGGAGGGGAGGGGAGGGGCCGCTCGTGTCTGCAGGGACCGGAGGGCAGGCCTGCCCTGGCCCTCAGCGCCCTGTGCTCCACTGGGGCGCACCCACTCGCGGCCCAGACCCCGTGGGGCCGCAGAGCCCAGCATAGCCCCTCCCGCCCGCGCCCGCGGCTGACCTGGGCGGTGAGGGCTCCCGCCAGCTCCCTCTTCCTCTGCGAGACCAGGAGCCTGCGCCGCAGCGCGTGGGCCGTCTCCCGCAGCCGCTCCCGCTCCTGGCCCAGGCGCAGCAAATCCTGCTCTGCCTGCTCCTCAAAGCGGGCCAGCCCGTTCTCCATCTGAGAGGGGTGCAGAGGCGCGGCCCGGGTCAGCGGGGGCCGCCCCCCCACCCCGCGCCACTCCCGGGCCAGGCCGCGGTCACCTTGACGGCCAGCAGGGTCAGCAGCAGCGTCTGCGACTCCATCAGCTCCATCTCCTCACAGAGGTCCTGGGGGGAGGAGGCCCCTCAGTGGCCCATGCCGCGGGCCTGCCCCTCCCCTCCAGAGGGACAGAGCAGCAGCTGTCAATCAAGGTTCAGAGGGGCCCCGGCCCACCCCGCTGCCACCTTGGTGCCAGGACAGCGTCCTGCGTCCCCTGGGCCCAGCCCCACCCAGGACAGGCGCCTGTCTGACCCCTTGCCCGGCACAGCGCCGGCACGAAATGGACCTGAGACCCCAGGTTGGCCCCCTACCGTACGTGCACTTGGGGAACTTCACCTCGGAACGATCTAGAACAGCTGAGGTCCCCACGGCTGTGCTCACGGCACGGCTGTCTGGGCTCTGGGCGCCCCAGGCCCCAGGGTGCCCGGGCCCCAGGCAGGAGCCAAGCAGACGCGTGGAGCGCGGGTGGCGGCCTCTCGCTCACTCACCGGGCCCTTCCTCCGCGGGGCCGAGAAGGAGGCCGACTCCGCCCTCTTGGACAGCGACCTGTCCAGCTGGGGGGTCTTCCTGAGTGCGCTGCGGTCTGAGAGAGAGGGGCACAGAAGAGGCACAGATCCGCGGGGGGGCCCCGGGCACCGCGGGCCACACCCCTCCCGTGGGAGCCTGTTCAAGTCCTGGCGCCTCTGCTTCCACTCCGGCTCCCTGCTAGGGGCCCACAGAGCCACAGGGGCGGGCACCTGCTATCCACGTGGGAGACACCGGCGGACTCCTGAGTCCTGGCTTCAGCCTGGCCCAGTCCCAGCTGCTGCGGCCGTTCTGGGAGTGAACCAGCGATGGAAGATGTCCAGCTACCCCCCACCTCCTCACTCTACCTTTCAACTAAATAACACGTCTAACAGGAAAACAAAATCCAAGCCCACGTCTCCAAGGCCGGCTTCTGCTGGACGCTCGGCCAGTTCCGAGCTTCGTCAACTGAACCGCGGCCGCCGGGGCCGGCTGGGGAGCGGCTGTGCGGGAAGCCCCGTGGTCCGTGGCCCTGGCGGCGAGGGGAGCGGGCTGAACTCTGAGCTGGGCTCTCACCGTTGATGGCGGAGAGGTCGAGGTCGGGCGGGGCCGCGCCGTGGCCTTCCAGCATGGTCGACTGCAGGTCCCCCTTCCCGAAGCCGCTGCCATCTGCCGGCCATCGAGGACGCCAGGGAGCCCTGGGTGAGGTGGGTGCCCCCGCGGGCGCCCCTCCCTCCTACACTCAGCTTCTCCTGAGTCCCAGTGGGGAGGGGGCAGTGAGGGCTGGGGGGCAGGGCAGGGCTGTGCGGGAGGCGCTGCCCGCACTTCCCTAGGGAGCACGTGGACGCGCAGTGAGCACCATGTGCGCCAGCTACGGCTGTGGGTGGGGGCTCAGGCGTGGGGGCCCAGCAAGGCAGCGCCGAGGGGAAGGGCCGGGGAGGGTGAGGATCACGGGGGCGCCGCCCTCAGGAGGGATGACCGCTGGACTTGGACGTGAACTCCCGCCACAGGGGGTCACGGGAAGGCACGGGCCGGCCCTGATCCCTGGCTTCCCGTGTCACTGACATATCTCACGCTCTCCCACTGCAGGCCATCGGCCAGAGGCCAACGAGGCGCACAGTGGCAGCCGGCTCTCCTCCACGGCCACGCAGGAACAAAGTGACCCCTCCCCCCGCCCGCCCCCGCTGAGCCTCCTGACCCCTCCCAGGAAGGAGGAGGGAGCCCCAACCCAGCACCTCGGCTCCTCTGGGGCTGGCTGGCTTTCCTCCCGCCCTCGGGTGCCTTCCCGCTGGTCTTTGCTGTGTCAGCTGCAGGAGGCTGGGAGGGGACACGGGTCGTCAGGGGATGACGCGGCCTACTCCCTGGGGGCCCTGCTGGGGTCGGCGCGGGGCAGGGAGAGTCAGAGCTCTGAGACTTGATCTCGTGCGCACAGGACAGAAGTCACCAGGTGCCTGCGGGTGTCCATCCCAAGGGGCTGATTTCGGGTCACCTCATAGGGACGGCTTGCCTACGGCGGGCGCTCGGCAGAGCGGGTCGGGGTCACTGGGGCCGCCTACGCCCCTGGCGGGGAGCCTGGGCTCACGTCCCACCCGGCTCTCCACTCCAGCTTCCCGCCGATGGGCACCTCGGGAGGTGCAGCAGGGGCCCGGCCGCCCTGTGGGAGACCCGGATGGAGTTGCGGCTCCTGGCGTCGGCCTGGCCCAGCCCTGGCTGTCACGCGCGTGCCGGAGCAGCCAGGTCATACGGGAATTCATCTGCGAGACTTACAGAGAAGCAAGCGAGCCAAGCAGGAGACCCGGCCCACAATGACCATAACTAACAGCAACAAGAACCCTGGAAGGAGCCAGAACAAGGCCCCGCCCACACCTCCCTCCCCTCCCAGGGGACGTTCTAGAATAAGCCAGAAAAGGCACAGAGGCCGGAAGGGAACACCAGAGCCCTGCGTTGTGCAGACGCGACCGTCGCGCAGGAAACCCTAGGACGTCTCCTAGACGGGCAGCGGGCGCGGCGTCCGCTCTGTCCACCCGAGGCCACAGGGTGCCCAGGGCACTCTTCTCTGTTGTTGTTAAGATTCAGGCTTTCCTTATTTATCTCTATGATTTATCTCCCCGCCTCTCTGACAGGAGAGACACAGAGCGAGCGAGCGAGTGAGCGAGAGAGAACCTTCCATCCGCGGGTTCACCCCCCACATGGCGGCCACGCTGGGGCTGGGCCAGGCTGAAGCCGGGAGCCAGGAGCGCCACCCCGGTCCCCACACGGCTGCAGGGACCCGAGCCATGTAAACTACACCGCGGCTTCAAACATGGGCGGGCGCGCGGCCCCACGTGAAGGCATCCACGTCCCACATCCCGCTCCCCGGGTTCGAGTCCCCATCCCGGGCCCCGGCCCTGCCTTCCTCCTAATGCAGACCCTAGGAGGGCTCCTGCACCCACACTGGGCTCCTGGCTCCTGGCTCCGGCCTGGTCCAGTCCTGGCCACGGAGGGCATTTGGGAAGTGAACCAGTGGATGGAGCCCTCTGTGTCTGTCTCTCTGCCTTCCAATAAATAATAAAAAATTAAAGAAATTATTAAAAATAAGCTCAGGAGAAATTATTTTAAAATGAAAACACGGCCTTCAAAGATCTCACTGTGCCCCATGCGAGACACATGGGGGCGCCGTAGCCAAGCGTCCCAGGCCCCTCTGAGGCCGTCCTGTCTGGGCTGTGACCTCCCCCACAGTCGTTCGTGGGAGGAGACAGTGGTGCGAGGCCCCTCCCTCAGGCCGACCTCACAGCGCACTCCCAGGAGTCCGTCAGGGCGGACACCGGGCACAGCGGGTCAAGCTGAGCTTCTGACCTGGCGCCCAGCCCACAGCTCGAACCCTGGCTCCTCCGGGCTCCCGAGCCAGCTCCCTGCGAGGCGCCTGGGAAGGCAGCAGAGGAAGGCCACGTCTCGGGCCCCTGCACCCTGTGGGAGACCCGGATGGAGCTCCGGGCTCCTGGCTTCAGCCTGGCGCAGGCATTTGGGGAGCCCAGCAGTGGATGGAAGATCTCTCTCTCTCTCTCTCTCTCTCCCCCTAGTCAGTAAGTGCATCTTAAAAATACGTCAGAGAGGCAGAGACGAGCGTCTAGCTCCGTGCGGGCACCACGCACGACTGGGACGGCCGAGTGACCCCAGCGTCACGGCATCTGTTTCCAGCAGCTCCTTCCCGGGACAGAGCAGGCAGTGGGGGCGCCGTGTGGAGCCCGGGGGTCCCAACGCCCGCGTCTCCCGTCAGAGAGCCCGGCCTCTGCACCCGGCACAGCTCCTGACAACACCTGCTGCCCCAGCAGCCCCCGGGAGTCCGCGGTGACGGCCCCCATAACCGGGTTCCTGCTCCCTGGGGGAGACCTGCGTGAGCTCCGGGCACCGCGGGTGTCTGGGGGTTCCCCAGAGGCTCGGGAGCTCTCTGCTCTGCCCCTGTGTCGCTCAGGTAAATAAACGAATAAATAAAACTAAAACCAACACAGCACGGCGCTGGGTCGTGCACTGTTCCCACCAGGCCTCGGACAAGGCGCGTTCTCACCGCGCACTCTCTCCTGCCTCCCGGGGCGGAACTCTGCCCCTGCACTGGGGCCCAGGCCCGAGCTCCTGTAGGCTGTCTCCAATACCCACAGGGCTTAAAGATTTATTTACCTGTTAGAAAGGCAGAGTTACAGGGAGGCAGAGGGAGAGAGAGAGGCAGAGGGAGAGAGATAGAAAGAGAGAGAGAGAGGGGTCTCCCACCCTCGGGCTCACTCCCCAGATGGCCACAGTGGCCAGGGCTGGACGAAGCCGAGTCTGGAATTCCACACGGGTCTTCCCCGGGGGTGGGGGAACCGAAGCCTTTTTCTTTTTTTTTAATGCCAGCTGTGCATCAAGACTCCGCTGGGCACGGCGGACCCTGGGCATCCAGCAGGTGGGCGCTGGGTCGGAAGCCAAAGAACGTCCCGTCCCACACGGGAGGGGCTGACGCGCTGGGCGCTGGGCAGAGACCCCGGGGTCGCCCCGAGCCGGTTCACGGGGAACAGGAGGTCGTAACCTTCTTGGCCGCCTTCTTCTCATACTGCAAGTACCGGGACTCCACCACTCTTCCCCCTGGGCGGGCCACACGGCGGGTTCACAACAGGGCGGCGACACTGCCCACGGGGACCCCACTGTGCCCAGACCCCCGCCCCTGAGCAAGTGCAGCGGGCCTTCCCGCTCCGCCCCGAGCACGGAGCTGCCCCGCTCCTCTCCCAGCCTGCCCGGTAAGGTGCAGGGGCAGGGGCAGGGGCAGGGACAGCGCCACGGGGCGGAGCCGACGCGGGCCAGGAGCTGTGCACCCAGTGCTGGCTCTCAGACGGAGCCCCCAGACGTCAGAGGCTCCGTGCCGCCTTCCTCCACGCGCGGACGGCCGAGCCCCGCGTGGGCCCCTGGCCCGGGCCGGGTCTGAGCGGGAGACGACGCTGCAGCCCTGAGGTTCCAGGATAGGGCCCCGTCTGCTCTTGCTCCCCACGGCGCCAGCCCCGCTCCGAGGCTGACCCACGCGCCCCGGGGCACCCCGCGTCCCTCAGGACGCCGCGGGTTTCGAACTCGCAACCCCGGCAGGAGTCCGCCCCCGAGCATGCGCAGAAGCCTCCGCCGCGGCCCCGGGGGAATCGGCTGTGGCCCAGCCCCAAGGGTCTCCGCCCTCCAATTCAGCCACCCTCGGCCACGGCCGCCCCCTCGGGCTTCCAGGAATCCAGGCCCGCGTCGTCGCCACTCACCCAGCGCCGCCGCGTCCTGAGGAATCCATTTTCCCGCCTTCCACTCAAAGGCCGGCTCCTCCCGGCCCCGCCCGGCCCCTCGCCGCGGGTCGGGCCATGTCGAGAAGCCCGAGAGGGGTGTCCGCAGGGCGCGAGCGCCGGCTGAGGGCGAGGTGGGCTCTTCCTGCGCGCGCACCTCCCCCTCCTCCCCTTACACTTGGTCTGGCCCGCCCGCGGCAAGGGGCCAGAGCGAAATAAGGGGCGGGGCTTCTGCTTTCCCGCCCACAAGGCTGCTAGTACCTGCTTCGGACCCGCGTGCTTGCTCGCAGGTGCAGGGTCGGGGCGCGCGGGGCGGAGCTGCCCGAGGGGCAGCGGGAGTGCGGGCAGGGAGCTGCGGCCGAGGCCCAGGTGAGTCCGGGCGGCCGCGGGTTGGATGCTCCGGCTCGAAGCGGGCGCTGGGGGCAGGCGTGAGGAGGGCCGGAGTTGAGGGGGTCGTGGGGGCCGCGCCGGCAGGGGTCGAGGGGGTGGAAACGGGGCTGGGGGCCGTGGAAAGGTTGCAGGAGACGGGGTGGAAGCGACGGGAAGAAGGAGAAAGGGGCTGGTGCTTGAGGGGGGCTGAGTGCGCGACCGTTGTGGGGCGGGGGGAGCTTTGGTCTTGTGGCTTGGAGCAACTTCTCCGAAGAGGACGTGGCTTCGGTGGTAGTTGGGGGGTCGCAGGAAACGGGGTGGGAGGGAGGGAAGGCAGGGGGCGGGGTTCGCGAGGCCCCGGCCGGGGGAGGGGGGACTGCTGGGGTGCGGCGGGGGGTAGGGGGCGCCCCGGCGGCCGGCCTGGGGGCGTCCGCCCCCGCGATGGCGGCGCCTGGCACCCAGTGGGCGCTCAGTCGGTGTGTGCGGTGCCGAGCCCACTGATGGGGCAGCCGGCTATGGGGAAGGGGCGCGGCGGGGGCTGGATGGGAGGAACGGGGGTGGGAGACCCGGCGGGAACCGGGGGCGGCCCGGGGGGGTGTGGGGATGCAGAGAGAGAGAGTAGGGATTGAGTGCCTTTCGCTTCTGTACTCCTTAGCGTGCTTGATCCACAGCACCCGGAGAGCCGATGCCGGCTTCATGTCAGGTGGGAAGAGATAGGCCCCGTCCTAGGGCCGCTGTCCGTGGGGGCGAAGGCCCAGCCGGCTGGAATAAACCCTCTGTGTTTTGCATCTGTGACTGCTGTTCGTGTGTTATTTGGGACTCAGGACACAGCGTCTGGGGGCTCGTCCTGGATCGGTCTCCGTGAAGCAGCCAGGACTTGAGGAGCTCCGTCTGCAGGGTAGCCTGGAACCGCCTGGGTCCACACCAGCAGGTGAGTCTTGGAAGCGGGGTTGAGGCAGCAGGCAGACGTGCCGGAAAGCCCATCCCGATCGACAGGGAGACGGCCCTCGGTCCAGTTATAAAGATCACTATGGAGAAGGGCCAGGACTGCCAGTGCTGTTGCCCCGCCGGCCCTGTGGCCCTCAGCGGAAAAGCCTGGACCGTCCAGGAGGGGCTCTCCGGCCGCTGAGCGTGCCCTTGCTGAGACCTGGTACTGAAGACTGGGCCCCTCCTGGGGTGACACTCCCGGTCCTCCCGAGACTTGGGCCACTTGTGGAGGAGGGGCATAAGGTGGGGGGGTTTTACCCCTTCCTGTGCCACCAAAACTTTCATCCCCCCCTGGGGGGGGCATGAATTTTTTTTTTTTTTTTTTGACAGGCAGAGTGGACAGTGAGAGAGAGAGACAGAGAGAGAAAGGTCTTCCCTTGCCGTTGGTTCACCCTCCAATGGCCGCCGCTGCAGCCGGCGCACCGCGCTGATCCGATGGCAGGAGCCAGGAGCCAGGTGCTTCTCCTGGTCTCCCATGGGGTGCAGGGCCCAAGCACCTGGGCCATCCTCCACTGCACTCCCTGGCCACAGCAGAGAGCTGGCCTGGAAGAGGGGCAACCGGGACAGAATCCGGCGCCCCGACCGGGACTAGAACCCGGTGTGCCGGCGCCGCAAGGTGGAGGATTAGCCTATTGAGCCACGGCGCCGGCCGAAATTTTTTTTTTAAATTTATTTATTTGACAGGTGGAGTTAATCAGAGAAAGACAGAGAGAAAGGTCTCCCTTCCGTTGGTTCACCCCCCCAAGTGGCCGCTACAGCCAGTGCTGTGCTGATCCAAAGCCAGAAGCCAGGTGCTTCCTCCTGGTCTCCCATGTGGGTGCAGAGCCCAAGCACTTGGGCCATCCTCCACTGCCCTCCTGGGCCACAGCAGAGAGCTGGACTGGAAGAGGAGGAACTGGGACTAGAACCTGGTGCCCACATGGGATGCCGGTGCCGCAGATGGAAGATTAACCAGGTGAGCCATGGCGCCGGCCCCATTTAACTTCCTTTTAATATGTGGTGCCGGAGCTGGGTTCTAGTCCTGGTTGGGGCGCCGGTTCTGTCAAGGCTGCCCGCAGCTTGCCTTGACCGAGGAGGGGAAGTGCGCCACCCGCCACTCAGCCTTCCCCAAACCCCGGGGACAATCAGGAGCGGTGGGGAGCCCAGTGGAAGCAGGTTCTCACTTTATTGTAGAAGGGAGGTGTATATATAGCTGAGGTACAGAGTGGATGAGCGGATGTGGGCAAGGGGCGGGTGATGTGATGCCACTCCTGTTATACCACCTTAATGATCCTTAGGCAAAAGCGCCCTGGGGCTGGGGTGTTTGCCACCAGGGATTTGAAAAAGACAGGCTTTTTTTTTTTTTTTTTTTTTTTTTTGACAGGCAGAGTGGATAGTGAGAGAGAGAGACAGAGAGAAAGGTCTTCCTTTGCCGTTGGTTCACCTCCAATGGCCGCCGCGGCCGGCGCGCTGCGGCCGGCGCACCGCGCTGATCCGATGGCAGGAGCCAGGAGCCAGGTGCTTTTCCTGGTCTCCCATGGGGTGCAGGGCCCAAGCACTTGGGCCATCCTCCACTGCACTCCCGGGCCACAGCAGAGGGCTGGCCTGGAAGAGGGGCAACCGGGACAGAATCCGGCGCCCCAACCGGGACTAGAACCCGGTGTGCCGGCGCCGCTAGGCGGAGGATTAGCCTAGTGAGCCACGGCGCCGGCCAAAAGACAGGCTTTCAAATTCACGGCAGGCTCAGGAAGTTCCTCTAGGCCTCTCCGGATTCAGCCTCCCCCACATCACCCCACCTGAGCCTCTGGGCCATAGCCTTCCCTGAACCACCCACTTGGGGGAAAATAAATGGAAACAACTCAGTGTGGCCCGGCTGAAGTTCCACCACCCAGATTGTGCACCCCGAGGGATTGTGGGAGATGGCTGAGCAGGTCAGGGGATGGAGGCTAGCCGTCAGGAATGCGTCCCAGTAAGAGAGACTGGGGCGGTTCTGGGAGGTGGTCTTGACTGAGGTGAGACCAGGCAAGTACCGGGTACAGATACTCATTGGTATTTGTAGACGCTTCCCCTGGCTGGGTGGAGACCTTCCCCACAAAGAGACAGCGGAGACGGTGCCTAAGACTAGGTTAGAACAAACAATTCCCAGGTATGGGACTCCCAAAATAATCGGCTCTGATAATGGACCGGCGCTTGTCAGTAAGCTAATTCCGCAGCTAGCTCAGGTTCTGGGGACGCACTGGAAGCTACGTTGTGAGTGTAGTCCCCAAGGTTCCGGTCAGGTGGAACGTATGAACCGGACGCGGAAGGAGACACTAACTAAATCGGCGATAGAGACTGGCGAGAATTGGGTGACGCTTCTTCCGGACGCCGTGTTCCGAGTTCGGAACACCCCCTGTAAGCTCAGTCTGACTCTCTTTGAAATTACGTGCAAGGCCCCTGCCCCAGTATTCGCAGCCCATCCGAGGCGGGGGCGCGAGCTCGGCCGTCTGGAACTGCTGCGAGGGCTGAAGGCCCCCGTAAACGTTCACGAGGAGCTGTGGCCGGTACCTGCTGCTCTGACCGAGAAGGTCTGGCCCCAGGCACCAGTTGGAACCCGGAGACTGGGTTTGGGTAACAAGGCCTAACGCCAAGACGTTAGCGCCAAGGTAGAAAGGGCCTGACGATGTCGTGTTGTCACCCCTGTGGCTGTTTAGGCGGATGGAATAGCGCCTCGGCCGCATCGTGCCCGCGTGAGGGAGGCGTCAGGACCCGAGTCTGCAACGACCAATCGCGAGTGGACAGTTGGCCGAGACCCCGTCAACCCCGTGAAGTTGCGGCTGGTCAGGAGCCACGGAGCAGAGCGTTTCCCCGAGCCACAGCCGGCCACGCACCGCAACCCACACGCCGGCGCCCCGCCGTAAGCCGGCCTCCTACCCAGCCTTCTGAAAACCCGGGACCTGCCACCTGCCACCTGGAAGTGACGACACCGGGCAGCTTGCCGGACGCACGGTCGGGCCTCGTATCGAACGCTGAGCCTTCATGAATGGTTGCTTATTTGCTACTTGTGATTACTTTAACTTTGTTGTGAAGCTAGATTAGGTAAGTGGATCAGTAGTTACAGTAGACTATACATTCAGATCCAGCAGTTAGAGTAGAGAAAACTGTTAGAAAAATAACAGTCAGAATGAACCTGCTCACCGTCAGCACGGTTATATGGCTCTCGGGAGTGCCCGTGACCACAAGCCAGGGCGACTACAGGTGGGTGCTGAGCAGGCCGGGCGAGGTGGTTAAGGCACAAACAGGAGCACTTGGGGATCCAGCGGCTTCCTCCTTTACGACGACCCTCTGTGACCTGGTCCCCGTGTGCGACCTGACCTCTGCGGGGGCTGACAGTGTCCCGTTCTACGTGTGCCCAGACGAGGGACCGTCCTATTGCAACAACTCGGCTCAGTACTATTGTCCCTACTGGGGTTGCGAAACGATAGCGCCCCTGTGGATAGAGGGGGCAGGGAAAGATCCAGACATTAAAATGGAATACTACCCGCCAGGCTGTGTCCCTCCACGCCCCTATGGAACATGGAGGGCTGTGGGCTCCGGGCGGCTCTCAAACTACAGGGTGCAACCCAGCAAACTGTGCAAGCAAGTCCAAATTAATGTCACCACTCCTAATAACACTAACTGGAACTACGGGAAGAGCTGGGGATTAAGGTACTACCAAGATGGGACCGATCTGGGAGGGATATTTTCCATCCAGAGATTTCCGGTGGAGGCCCTGAGCGCAGCAGGCCCCAATAAAGTCCTGGCCCCCCCAAAAAGGAATAAAAACCATAAGCTGGTTTCTTGGACGACCGAGAGGCCGCTTGTGTCGGGCCCTTCGGCTCTAAGCTATGGTCCGCCCCTAAGCTACTCCTCGCCTGTTTTCCCAACTAACGCCTCGGATTCCTTACCACCTGCGGGGGTCCCTGATGTAGGTCTCGACAGCCACCCTTTATGGACACTGCTCTCCGCAATGTACCAGGTCCTCAACGTGACCAATCCTAACGAGACGCGGTCCTGCTGGCTCTGTTACGAGATGCGGCTGCCTTTCTATGAGGCTGTGGGGATCACGGGAAACTATAGCGTCTCTCCGAACTCCCAAGGGTGCCAACGGGAGCAAAAGGCACCGGCAGGACTAACTGTGCCGTCAGTCACTGGGAAGGGGTTGTGCGTTGGTCAGGTAAACGACTCAAACCCCCTCTGTAGCCGGTCTGAGCCTATCCGAGAGGGGTATTATCTACCTCCCAACAACAGCTGGTGGGCATGCTCAGAGTCGGGACTCACGCCCTGTTTCAGTGGCCAGCTGGCCAGCCAGGCCAGGGAATATTGTATAATGGTCCAGGTGCTCCCTAGGATCCTCTATCACCCAGGGGATCAACTCTTAAATGACATAGAAAGTGACCACCAGCTCAGGCGCAAGAGGGAGCCCAGGACAGCCACCACAGTAGCCTCTCTCTTGGGCCCACGGCTGGCAGGGTCGGGCACAGGAATCGCCTCTCTTGCCCAACAGAGCCATCCGTTTTCCAATCTAAGATGGGCCACACATGGAGAGAGAGAGAGATTAGACACCGCTGTCTCCCGCCTAGAAAGGTCTCTCTCCTCCCTCGCAGAGGTAGCGTCGCGAAAGAGACAGGGATCGGCTCCCCCGTTTCCCGGGCAGGGGGCCCTCTGTGCCGCACTGGGGGAGGAGTGTTGCGTTTACGCCGACCATACTGGGGTGGTGCGGGACTCGATGAAGAAACTGCGGGAGCGTCTAGACAAACGAGAAAGAGAATTAGAGCAGCAGGGCTGGTTTGCGTCCTGGTTCAGTCTCTCCCCTTGGCTCGCCGCCGCGGTGTGCTCCTTCTTCGGGCTTCTGCTTATCCTGCTCCTGCTGCTGGCTGTCAGGCAGTGCGTCCTTAACCAGGAAACGGCATCTGCTAGAGACAGGGTCCACGTGGTCCACCTTGGGGTCTTGTGACAGAACTACACGCATCTCACGCGAGCAGGATTCCTCCCGTTAGAAAAAGGGGGGATGCAGAGAGAGAGAGTAGGGACTGACTGCCTTTCGCTTCTGTACTCCGTAGCGTGTTTAATAGCTAGATAGGAAGCACCCGGAGAGAGAGCCGATGCCGGCTTCACGTCAGGTGGGAAGAGACAGGCCCTGTCCTAGCGCCGCTGTGCGTGGGGGCGAAGGCCCGGCCGGCTGGAATAAACCCTCTGTGTTTTGCATCCGTGACTGCCGTTCGTGTGTTATTTGGGATTCAGGACACAACAAGGAGGATGTGGGCCGTGCGGTCACCCCGGGCTGATGCTGGGTGCAGCCCTGGAGAGTCGGGTGCCCCCCCTTTCCCCTTCCTGACGTCGAAGCCTGGGGCTGGGTCCCTGCACCCTGTGGCGGCTGTTTGGGGAGTGGACCCGTACATGGAAGATCTCTCTGTAACTCTGACTCTTAAGTGCATCTCAGCAATGGCCGCAATGGCCAGGGCTGTCCGTCCCGGTCTCCCACGTGGTTGCAGGGGCCCAGGCCGTGAGATCATCGCTGCACCCCACCCACCTGCTTTTGGAAGACCCTCCAGGTGCACGTATTTCAGTTCTCCCCCGACCTGAACTGAACTTTGGCTTCTGCGTTCCGAGGAACTGTGCGCAGGTGTTAAGTAGGCGCTGAGCCCTAGATGGGGGGATTTCTCCACCTCATTCCCTCTCCCTGCGAGGCTGACACCATCATCCCCGACTTCGAGATGCGGCGGACCTTGGAGTGACGGCTCTCGGGCCCCCGAGGAGTGGTGATGCCGCGCCCTCTGGAGGCCGACCCTGGAACTGCCGCGCGAGTGGGCAGAGGCAGCTTGAGGGGTCAATTGCGTCGTTGGGGGGGGGGGGACGCCCCCGGCCCCTAAAAAGCCAGCGAGAAAGATAAGCAGTATCTTTTTTAATTTTTAATTTTGGCCAAAGTATAAATAAGATTGCAGTTCAGTCCTCCTCTTAATTTTGAGAGGCAGAGAGAGGCAGCTGCATCAAACGCCTGGGAAACTGGAACTCCATCCGGGTCTCCCACGCGGGTGGCAAGGGCCCAAGGACCTGAGCATCACCTGCTGCCTCCCAGGGGCCTGGAATCGGGAGCTGAGCCAGCACTGGAATCCAGGCAACGTGATTTGGGGTGTGCATATGGCAGGAGCCATCTGAACGTGTGCCCCAAGCCCACCCATCCCGTGCAAATCCTTTTCAAAGCTCAGTGAGGGGCCGGCAAGTGCCGGCTGCAGCGCCGGCAGCCCGTCAGAGCGCCAGTCGCAGCAGCACCTCCCACCTCCCTGCTGATGTGCCTGGGACGGCAGCAGGTGGTGCCACGGGGCCCACTGCGCTGGGCGGAGCGGCGGCCTCCGGGGAATAGATGCCGTGTCCTTAACCTGGGGAGCCCGTGGCCGTCTTGGTGGATGTGACTGACTTCAGCTTGGGTAGCTTTTGTTGTGTTTGGAGGGGCACAGACTTCCCACCCGCTGGTTCACTCTGGCACGGTGCGGGGGTGGGGGGGATTCCAGCAGGGGTGGAGGTCTGTCTGTCAGAGCGGTGTGGGCCCACTCAAGCTGCACTCTGGGGGGTGCTGGGCCATCTCTTCCTGAGATCCGGACGCCCAGGGTGTGACGTCCGGGGCGAGGTTAATTGAACATTCCAAAAGGGTGGGGTAAGGGGCTGGATTTGAGTACCCCCTATTTCCTTGCCCCCCCCCTTTTTTTAAGATTTGTTTATTTGAAAGAGTTAGAGAGAGAAAGAGACACCTTCCATCTGCCAGTACACTCCCCAGATGGCCACAATGGCCAGTGCTGGGCCAGGCCAAAGCCAGGAGCTTCATCAGGGTCCCCCATGTGGGTGAGAGGGGCCCAAGTACTTGGGCCATGTCCCACTGCTTTACCCAGGCCGTTAGCAGGGAGCTGGATCGGAAGTGGAGCAGCCAGGACTTGAACCAGCACTTGTATGAGATGCTGGCATCACAGGTGGTGGCTTTATAAGAAACAAAATAGGTGCTGGCGCTGTGGCATAGCAGGTAAAGCCACTGCCTGCAGTGCCGGCATACCATATGGGTACCAGTTCGAGACCTGGTTGCTCCACTTCTGATCCAGCTCTCTGCTATGGCCTGGGAAAGCAGTAGAAGATGGCCCAAGTGCTTGGGCCCCTGCACCTGCGTGGGAGACCTGGATGGAGCTCCTGGCTCCTGGCTTCAGATCGACACAGCTCTGGCCATTGTAGCCATTTGGGGGGTGAACCAGCGGGTGGCAGACCTTTCTGTCTGTCTCTCCCTCTCACTGTCTGTAACTCTACCTCTCAAATAAATAAATGAAAAAATGAAATCTTAAAAAGTGAGAGATTAGGTTATAAAAACTGGGGCTTGGGTTGGGCATTTGGTCCAGCCACTGCTTGGGGTGCCCACATCCCCTATGAGACAGCTCAGGCTCAAGCCGCGGCCCAGCCAGCTTCCTGCTAACGAACACCTTGGTGGGGGTGAAGTGGGGAGGCCCTGCCACCCAGGTGCGAGGCCCAGTTGGAGATCTTGGCTCCTGGCTTTGGCCTGACCCAGCTGCAGCCATTGTGGACTTTTGGGGAGAGTGAACCAACAGATGGGGGGAAAAATCTCTAGTAAAATGCAAATAAATAAAATAAATTTTAAAATCCGTGTTGGAATCCTAACCCCTAATATGATGGTATCGGAGGCGGGGCGTTTGGGTGCCATGAGGTCATGATGGGAGAAGATCCCCCAGGGAGAAGGGCTAACGTCTTCTAGAAAGAGGAGGAGACCTGGCGCCTCTGCCCTCCGCCACGCAGCGGGGTCTGCCCACACCTGATCCTGGCCTTCCAGCCCCCAGAGAGAACTGTGAGACGCGAATGTTTGTGGTTTGCACCTCCTAAGAGAACCAACGGGCCAGATGTAGGTTAGGAGGGAGAGCTGGATGGAGCTCCTGGCTCCTAGCTTTGGCCTGGCCCAGCCCTGACCGTTAACATTTGAGGACTGAACTAGTCATGGGAGCCTTCTCCCAATCTGTCCCTCTCTGCCTTTCAAATTAAAAATAATAATAATGATAAAGAGAGAGTCACCCAGCCCGGAGGTCGTGCAAGTCTGTGTTTCCAGCCCTGGGCAGGTCTGTTGCAATGACTCAGCTCCCGGATGTAGCACCACGACAATTAGACAATTACGGGAACAAATGCGTGTGGCTGTGTGCCAATAAACCTTTATTTACAAACAAAGCTCGGGGGCCACAGCCGACCTGCCCTTGACCTCCTCCTCCTCCTCCTTTCTTCCCTTGGGGAGTGGTCTGTCTGCCCCAGGTCACGGGGCCAGTGAGTGGCCAGGCCAGGTCTCACCAGCACCTGTGGTCGCCCTCACCGGCCCCTGGGGGTCCCTGCACTGGCTGAGCCGGGCCTCTTCCCAGAGACCTCCAGGCAGGTCCCAGGAAGCCGGGTTCTCTCCGCCCACGTCCCAGGTGGCTGCTGGCTGGGGGCCCAGGAACTTAATTTACCTAAAGCCTGCTCTGTGCCAGGGATCACGCGCTTCTTAGGATTGAACTCTGCTTGCTACTATTTTATGATTATTATTTGAGAGGCGGAGACACACCCTCCCTGTGTCCTCCATCCGCTGCCTCGTTCTCCAAACGCCAGGCCACAGACGGGAGCCAGGAACCCCACGCGAGTCTCCCCCGTGCGGGCGGGGGGACCCAGGTCCTTGAGCTGTCACAGCAAGCGGAGCCGGGCCCGGCATCCAGGACGCTGCCTCTCCTTGTTTCCGTGTTATGTGCCTGGGAGCAGGTGCCGGGTCTCCACACTCAAGGGTAGGGGTTGCACAGGGATGAGCTGGGATGGGACTGGCAGCTTCCCAGAGTGCAGTGCCTGTGGGAGTCGCAGCCGCTCCTGTTAATGCCAAAGTGGGAGGTGGCAGGTGACAGCCCAAGTGCCGGGGTGCCTGCCTTCCACATGGGCGACCTTCATGGAGTTCTGGGCTCCTGGCTTCGCCGTGACCCAGCCCTGGCCGCTGTTGTGGCCATTTGGGTCATGAACCCGTGGCTGAAGATTCTCTCTCTCTCTGTCGCTGCGGGGACACCCGTACCCCCCATCAGGGTGCACAGGTGAGAGCCCTAGCTCCGCCCCCAACCCCAGCTTCCTGCAAGTGCGTGCCCTGGGAGGCAGTGGCTGAGGGCTCCGTACCTGGGTTCCTCCCTCCCTCCTTCCCTACACGGTGGGGCTGCTGCCGGCTTCAGCCTGGTCCAGCCCTGGCTGTTGTGGCTATCTGGGGAATGACCCAGCAGATGGAATCTGTCTGTCTCCCCCACCCCCTAACTCTGCCTTTCAAATAGAATAAATCCTTTTTTAAAAAGTAAAATCTGTATTTTGTATTGTAGCAACATTGTTTACAAATGGAGGGAAAAAAAAACGACCTTTCTGTTAATGCAAGACCAAGGTCTCTGAGCGGGGACTTCGGCTAATTTTAGCCCGGGCTTGAGAGCGGCCCCCAGGGCCAGCTTGCCCTGTCAATCATTCCCAGAATAGCCTGGGTGGCTGCCTGAGCACCATCTCTTCCCCCCAGGAAATCAGAGCCCAGAAGGTTGGGCTGGGGGGCGGACTGATCTCCCCCAGCCCGGCTGAGTGTCTCTGCGCAGGCGCGCGGCTGGCTGTGGTCCCGGCCCCTGCAGACCCCTCCCGCGAGCTGTCCTGGGGGAACTGGAGTTCCCTGCACAGCTGGGAAGTCCCAGAGCCCTGTCTCTGGTTTCCTTGTTTCTTTATAGATCCAGGCAGGACTTCGGCGTCCAGTCCCGCAGGTTCTGAGGATCCGCCGCCATCGCAGTCCACCCCGCCTCCCCCAGCACCTGTGACCGCTTGGTAGAAAAACGTCTGAACCACCCCAACCTCTTGCAGCCGTTCACTTGGTTTCCATCCCTTACATTAAATGCATAGGGAGAGCATGTGGGACAGTGGGTAGGACGCCGCCGGGGTCCCCCGCGTCCCACATCTGAGTGCCTGGGTTCAAGTTCTGGCTGTGTGTCTAACAATCCCAGCTTCCCGCTAATGCACACCCCAGGCGGCCGCTCAAGGACTTGGGTCCCTGCCGCCCACGTGGGCGACCCGGATGGCGTTCTGGGCTCCTGGCTTCATGGCTGCTGCAGGTGTCTGGTGGTGGTGGGGGGTGAACCAGCATATGGAAGAACTCTGTTTATGTCTCTCTCTCTGATGCTCTTTTAAATAAGTAAAATCTTAACAGAATAAAAGTGTACAAATGGGGGCCGGCGCTGTGGCGTAGCGGGTAAAGCTGCCGCTTGAAGCGCCGGCATCCCATATGGACGCTGGTTTAAGTCCTGGCTGCTCCACTTCCAATCCAGCTCTCTGCTGTGGCCTGGGAAAGCGGTGGAAGATGGCCCAAGTGCTTGGGCCCCTGCACCTGCGTGGGAGACCTGGATGGAGCTCCTGGCTTCATCGATGTAGCTGCGGCCATCTGGGGAGTAAACCAGGGGATGGAAGACCTCTCTCTGCCTGTCTGTAACTCTGCCTCCGACATAAATAAATAAATCTTTTAAAAAATTTTTTTTGACAGGCAGAGTGGACAGTGAGAGACAGAAAGGTCTTCCTTTGCCATTGGTTCACCCTCCAATGGCCGCCTCGTGCTTGATCTGAAGCCAGGAGCCAAGTGCTTCCTCCTGGTCTCCCATGGGGTGCAGGACCCAAGCACTCAGGCCATCCTCCACTGCACTCCCAGGCCACAGCAGAGAGCTGGCCTGGAAGAGGGGCAACCAGGACAGAATCCAGCGCCCTGACCGGGACTAGAACCCGGTGTGCCGGCGCAGCAGGTGGAGGATTAGCCTAGTGAGCCGCAGCAGGTGGATTAGCCTATTGAGCTGCGGCGCCGGCCTAAATAAATAAATCTTAAAAAAAAAACAAACCTACAGATGAATGGGACGAGCCACGAGGGTTCATTCGTAACGGTTTTATTGGCTGAGCCCTCTACCCGAGCTCCAGTGGACGTGCAGGGGCTGACACTGGGGGACTCACAGTCTTGGGGCCCACCCAACTTCCAGGCGTTACCCCAAAAAGGCACTTTCCAATAGCCAGGCAACACCTGGGGCTCCCCCTCCCCCACCTGGTGTGGGTGCGGTGTCTCCCTTGAGAGGCTGGCCACGCCCACATCATGACCTGGGATGAGTTTTGGGGAGGCCGAGAAGGACCCTGAAGCTATTGCTCCCCCACCCCACCCCCGCCCCCAGCCCGGCCCAGCCCAGCCCAGCGGCAGCACAAGGCTGAACACAGCATAGGCATCTGTGTGTTTGTTGAATGACTGAATGAGCAAGACTCTGGTGCAAGGGAGGCCTGACGCTTCCAGGGCCTAACCGTGAGCGTTCAGCTGGATCTGGGACCCTCACCCCACCCCCACCCCACGCCAGCCGGTTGTATTTGTTTGGTTCAGGGGTGACCTGAAGCCAAGGAGCAGAATTGCGCACCCTCTCAGTTCTCAGCCCCCCCGCCCCAGGCAAGCGTGGTGGAGGCCTTCCTCGTGCCACGTCCCGTGGGAAGTGCCTGTGACCCACAAACACAGATGATCTAAAAGTATGCAGAGCCGTTGTCAACCGGGATCTCTCCCGGTCTTGCCTGCAGGGCTGTTCCTGAGCTCAGCGGGCTTTTTCCAAGTCCAGCCTCAAAGAGACGAGGGGCCGGGGGGTCTCCATTCTGCAGATGGGGACACACGGGGCTGAGGCTCAGGGAAGGCTGGCAGCTGGCCTAGGGAGACAGCACAGCCTGGGCATCAGTGGGTCGGGGAGGGGAGGGGGAGGTCTAACCACAGAGCGGCCTGGCTAAGGAGCGATTTGGAAACCACAGCACCTGGCCGGCTGCAGGTGCACAGGAAACACCCATGAAAGGAACAAGCCTCATTCCTTTTGTTGGAGGCAAAGGGGCGAGGAGGGAGGAACAGTTAGGGTTTCGGGCAGGGGCGGCTCCTGGGGGGTCTGTGTGCCCCTCCCAAAAGCCGAAAAGGAGGAAGAGGACCTGGGGGGGTGCGGCCCTCCTACCCTAACAAAATCCTCCAGCCCCGGGTCTCATGGCTCCTCCCCGCCATCCCTGGAGGGTGGGATGATGGCCCCGGTGGGCAGATGGGAGGGTCTGAGCCCGAGGGTCCCTGGGGTCGGGTCCTCTCCTCCGTGGCCCCCCACACCCACCCTCTAATCCGCCTTCTTGGTCTTCTTCTTCCTGGAGCCCTCGCTCAGCTCCTCCTTGGACTTGGTGGCCAGGGCCCCAGAGGGGGGCCCGCCGGGCCAGGCGCCGTGGTTGTCCTGGGGGTGGTCGCCCCCGGAGCCCGTCCCGAACAGCACAGGGCACACGTAGGCCTCCAGGACGTCAAACGGGGAGCTGTGGGAGTGCGTGGCTGTCAGGAACACCTGTAGGGAAACAGCAGGAGCCCGAGGGGGAGGGGCAGGGAGGAAAGAAGAACCAAGGGTGAGGTCACGGCGGGAGGTGGCCCAGGCCCACACTCTGCCCGCAGGTGCCTCCGGGAGCAGGAGCCACAGTCCTGGTTGTCTAGAGACCGGGAACCTGGTGCCCCAGCGTCGCTGGAACAGCTGGCCGCCCACCTCGCAGGAGCCTCCCAACACCCGGGCTCAGAGGAGCTCACTGTGCTGGCTGCTAGGGTCTGCAAGTCTGTGTCCCACCGCCCGAAATTCAGATAAGGAGGCGGGGCTGGGGCTGGGCACCGAGTCACCGTGGGTTAAGCCACAGCTGAAGGACGCCCGCCTCCCGTATCGGAGAGCTGGTTCGAGTCCCGGCTGCTCCACTTCTGATCCGGCTTCCTGGGAGGCAGCAGCTGATGGCCCAAGTGCTTGGGTCCCTGCCTCCCACCCGGGAGACCTAGGTGGGGCTCCTGGCTTTGGCCTGGGCCAGCTCTGGCTGTTGCAGGCATTGGGGAAATGCACCAGTGGATAGATTCTCTCTCTCTCCAAAACTCTCTGTCCCTCTGCCCTTGAAACAAATATTTTTTTGAGATCTCTCTCTCTCAAGATTTATTTATTCATTTGTTCATTTATTTAAAAGGCAGAGTGACAGAGAGAGATTTTTCCATCTGCTGGTTCATTCCCCAAATGGCTGCAACAGCCAGGGCTGGGCCAGGCCAAAGCCAGGAGCTCCATCCGGGTCTCCTACATAGGTGGCAGGGGCCCAAGCACTTGGGCCATCTTCCGTTGCTTTCCCAGGCCATAGCAGGGAGCCGGATCAGAAGTGGAGCAGCTGGGACTCGAACTGGCGCCCGCATGGAATGCTGGCATTGTAAGTGGGGCTGTACCCACTAGGCCACTGTGCTGGCCCCAATACAAAATAAAATGTTTAAAGCAAAATAAATAAAAAATAAAAGCAGCCCTGGAGAGCTAGCCAGTCCTTCCCACCCACCGTGTGAGGGTACAGAGAGAAGTTAGCCATCTGCAACCAGAGAGAGGCCCTCGGCAGAATCCCTCCGCGCTGGGACCTGGATCTCCACCCTCCAGCCTCCAGCTTCTCTTGTTGCTAAGCCGTGTGGCCCGTGGGCGTTCTTTGAAAGTAACTTAAATGGCGGTCAGCTCCCCCTCCGCTCTGTCACGACACAGGCAGGCTCCGGCTCATTCTCTGTTGCTGGCCCTATAATCCCCTCCCAAGGAAAGTGCATGGGCTTGGGTCTTCCAAGAAGGGGAGGTGGGGTGACCCTGACTCAAGGCCAGACCAGCGCCACCCCTCGTCCTGCTCAGCCGCTTGCTCTCCGGGGATGAGTTCCTGGCTTCCGGTCCCTCAGGCCTCTGTGCCCCGGGCACCAGGACTGCGCTGGTCTTTGCTCAAAAGCCCTGGAGAACATCACTCTTTAACAGACCCCGTGTTGTGGTGTAGCAAGTTAAACCAGCGCTTGCTACACCAGCACCCCAGACTAGCGCTTGTTCGAGTCCTGGCTGCTACATTTCTGATCCAGCTCCCTGCTAATGCGCCATGGAAAGCAGCAGTGATGGTACAAGTGCTTGGGCCCCTGCACCCGCGTGGGAGACCCGGATGGAGCCGCAGGCTCCTGGCTTTGACTTAGCCCAGCCATTTAGAGAAAGAACCAGCAGATGGAAGATCTCTCTCTCTCTCTCTCTCTGTCTCTGTCTCTTTCTACCTCTCTCTGCAACTCTGTTTTCAAATATATACAATAAAAAAAAAAATCTTAAAAAAATAAAATAAAGACTGTCTTCCAAGGAACCTCCAGGCAAGCTCCCCCCATAAACTGAGAGCATCCAGGTTGCGGGCTCCCAGCCTCGGAGGTGCGGGGCGGCCCCTGGGGAAGACAGGGAGAGGCTCACCTTGCAGGAAACCATGAACATGGTGAAGATGAAGATGAGGCTGGCCTTGGACACGGGCAGCCAGCGCGTCTGCTGGAGGGTGAAGAGGATGGCCCCGTACAGGCTGGCCTTGGTGGGGCTGCCGAGAGAGGGTACCAGAAGGCCTTTACAGCTCCCACCCAGACCCCGGCTCCCACCCCGGCTTCTCCCGCACATGAAGAGTGGGTGGGGTGAGGTCTCCCTGTGCGGCGAGGGGTTAACCTGGCCCAAAGAGAGGTCTAGCCTGGGCCCCAGTCCTGGAAGCTGCCCTGCTCACGGTGCCCTTGCCTGTCTGGGGTGATTTGTGTCACCTACGGTCGGGGCCTGGCAGCTTCCGTTGGACCTCTGGGGGAAGGGGCCCAGGCCAGGTACACAGAGGCAGTTAGGTGCCCGCAGGAGCTTCCGCTGGTGGCAGGACGCCCTGTGTGCGGTCACAGAGGCCTGCTGGGAGAACTAGGCTCCGTCCATGCGACTCCAGCTGCACGCTCTCCTGGACTCTGATTTTCACCTGCGTCCGTTTGCAGCCCCAAACCCTAACACGGAGGGCCGGCGCCCTGGCGCAGCGGCTTAAGCTGCCACCCACGTCAATGGCATCCCCCGTGAATGCTGGTTTGAGTCTGGGCTGCTCTGCTTCGGATCCAGCTCCCTGCCAAGGCCCCTGGGAAACCAAGGGGAGATGGCTCAAGTGCTTGCGCCCTGGCCACCACATGGGACATGGGGATGGAGCTCCAGGCCTCAGTCTGGCCCAGCCCTGGCCATTGTGGCCATTTGCGGAGTGAACCAGTGGCTGGAAAATCTCTTTCTTGCTCTGTGTGTGTGTAGAGGGGCCAGCACTGTGGTGCAGCAGGTTAAAGCCCCAGCCTGCAGCACAGGCATCCCATATGGGCGCCCATTCAAGTCCCGGCTGCTCCACTTCCGATCCAGCTCCCCGCTAATGCGCCTGGGAAAGCAGAGGAAGATGGCCCAAGTGCTTGGGCCCCTGCACCCAAGTGGGAGACCCGGAGGAAGCTCCTGGCTCCTGGCTACAGATCGGCTCAACTCATGGAACACCTCTCTCTCTCTCTCTCTGTCTACCTCCCTCTGTAACTCTGCCAAATAAGTAAAAATAAATCTTAAAAAAAAAAAAAAAAGTCTGAGAGAGGAAGTCTGTGCCCTCTGTGTAGCAAGCTACATAACGGCTCTGGGCCCCCACGTCCTCACTGCTGAAATGAGGGTGGGAAGAGGTGTTCTGTGGGATAAAATAAATGACGTAGCATCGTGTTTTCCAAAGTGTGGAGCGGGGGGTGATTTTCACTGGCGTTGGGGTATAATTCTGTTACATTCCCACAGCTGTGGCTTTACTTACTGGAGATGGGAAGAACGTTTAACTAGCTCAAACCTGTGAAGTCTTTTACAAATTGTTTAGGCTTAATGAAGCCATTGGGTCCTGTGTCAGATCCTGGCTGCTGACATCTGGCCCTGCCCATGACTCCCCACCCACGTTCCCCAGCTCACGCCTGACACCCCACCAAGGCGCTCTATCCTGACCCTGTGCACCTGCCAGTGTCACTGCCCTCTCCCACCTTGATAGCTGGCACAGGAGCCTCTGTCTGGAAGTGCTTTCTTTAGCTGGAAAACTCCTACTCACTCTTCAAAACCCAAATCAGATGCTACTTCCTCCTCACGGCTCTCTCTCCCCCTGCTCGTCCCCTAGGCAAGAGCTGTGGCTCCTGCTCTGGGCTTCCCCAGCCGTAGCCTCCGGAAGGTCCAGCTAGGGGCTAACGCATCTCCAAGTTATCGGCGTTACCCAACCCTGGGGCAGCCGCCTGTACCCAGTGGTGGCTGGGTGTGATACTCACAAGGACATGTGCAGGATCTCGTTGGTCTCCGGCTTCCAGACGCCTCGGAGCAGCTGCTCAACGTTGGACAGGAGGGCGACGCCAGAGCCTGGGGGACAGGGCACTTCTGAGGGAGCCTGCCACCCACCATGGCCCCCTCTGGACCCCCAAGGCAGCAGCTTGCGTCCTCTCTAGTGTGACACTGAGCCTGGGGGTGGGTGACTGCACTGGAGGCTTGGGGAGGGCAGAGCCTGGAGGTGAGACTTGAGGCTGGCGTTGTAGCTCAGCGGGTAAAGCTGCCGCCTGGGACGGTGGCATCCCATATGGGCACCGGTTCAAGTCCCAGCTGCTCCACTTCCAACCCAGCTCCCTGCTAATGCCCCTGGGAAAGCAGCCAAAGATGGCCCCAGTGCTTGGGCCCCTGCCACCCATGTGGGAGACCCGGATGGAGCTCCTGGCTCCTGGCTTCAAGCTGGTCCAGCCCCTGCCGTTGTGGGCATTTGGGGAGTGAACCCGTGGATGGAGGATCTCTCTCTCTCTCTCCCTTTCAAATAAATAAACTAGAAGGGAGGAAGGAAGATAGTAAATTTTAAACCTGGGGCCATCTGCCCTGATGCCCCTAATCTAGGACCCTGATGTGTCTTTTTTTTAAATTTTTTTTTAAGATTTATTTATTTATTTGAAAGTCAGAGTTACACACAGAGAGAAGGAAAGGCAGAGAGAGGGAGAGAGAGGTCTTCCATCCGCTGGTTCACTCCTCAATTGGCCACCACAGCTGGAGCTGAGCCAATCCGAAGCCTGGAGCCAGGAGCTTCCACTGGGTCTCCCACACGGATGCAGGGGACCCAAGCACTTGGGCCATCTTCCACTGCTTTCCCAGGCCATAGCAGAGAGCTGGATTGGAAGTGGAGCAGCCGGGACTTGAACCGGCGCCCATATGGGATGCTGGCACTGCAGGTGGGGGCTTTACCCTCTATGCCACAGTGCCGGCCCCCTGACGTGTTGTGCCCACCCACCCCTGGGGAATTCCCTCTGTACCAAGAGGACAAGGACCGTCACATGGAACAATCTCCCTATCCACGCCGACTGGCTTCAGAGGCTCAGATACCCACTCCAGAAACCATGGTGCCAACCGGGGGTACCTGGCACGGGCCAGCGGACCGGGGCTTCTCATCTGGGGCCACGTCCAGAGACGCGTTTGTCAGCATGGGAGTGGGTTCAGGCCCACCCTGGGGAGTGGCTTACGACACACGACAGCTCCCATGCAGAGAACGGTCCAGCCCCAAGTGAAAACACGGCTCAGCGGAGGATCACTCTAGCCCTGATGCTATCGTTGGGCAGGAAGCAGTGGGGAGGGCACAGGGGACTTCAGCCCCTGCCTGGGCCTTCCCCCTCTTCCTCCGCCCGCTTTGCCGACTGGCAGTGCTGAATCAGCTCTTTCTCACTAAACTTCCACCTGCTTTCGCGGTATGTATTTCGGTGCTCTATTTTTGGGTCCGTATATGTTTATAATGGTTGATGTCTGCTACAGCGACACTCTTATTATTATAAAACATCCCTCTCTATTTTGAGTAACAGTTTTCTGTTTTGTTTTCAAAGATCTGTTTATCTGGGGGCTGGAGTTGCAGGTTAAGCTGCCGCCTGCAGCACTGGTAGCCCCTGTGTGTGCTGGTTTGAGTCCTGGCGGCTCCACTTCTGATCCAGCTCCCTGC